>NC_080595.1:29553269-29895769 GCF_027887145.1 Ammospiza caudacuta
GTCCTGTGTCTGGTTGCCTGGTAGAGGATGGTGACTCCCACAAGCTCCTTTCAGGAGAGAGTAACAAGGTCACCTCTGAGCCTCCTTTTCTCCAGGGTAAACAATTGCAGCTTCTTCAGCCACTCCTCACAGGACTTGTGTTCCAAACAATTCAGCAGCTCCATTGCCCTTCTCTGGTCTCACTCCACCACCTCTGTAAGTTTCTTGTAGTGGGGAGGCCCAAAACTGAGCACAGCATTTGAGGTGTGGCCTCACCAGTGCTGAGTATAGAGGGACAACCATTGCCCTGGTCCTACTGGCCACACTATTTAGGGTCAGTATTTTACATGCTTGACACCAGAATGTGGTGGAACAGCATAACATTTGGTATCATACTGGGACTTAAAACTCTGCCAACTCTAAAAGAATTACAAGACACCAAAAAGTCACGGCATGATGTCTAACCAGTAAAATATGATGACATTTACAAGTTTTATTTTTTTATTCAAAGAGCCTCTTTCGTGAAATGAGCATCATACTAGTATGCCAGGAAGTCAGATTTTTCTGAAGTCATCTACTCCTCATTCAAGGGGATATTCACTTCTCCTTTTAATTTTTTCCTTGAAGGGAAGCTGTCTTCTTTCTCTGTGCCTTCCTGCTTCTTCCAGCAACAGTCTTGGACTAGGCAGAGCTTCCTAAAGGCTCTAAATACCCTTGATCCTGGTAAACTCACCAAAAAATCAATGTGCTTGGGTCTTGTGAAGAGGTGACTTGAATTTCTGTGTTTAGTTCCACACGCAGGTCCCAGAGGAATTGTGCGTGCCTGTAAGATCACACACTGCATGCATTCACACTGGAGTGATGGTGATATTTACAGAAGCTTCAAAGTTCACAGCTGTCTGTCCTTTCATAGGTAATCAATAAATCATACGTCAGCTCTGGTGATTGTGCATGTCAAGTAACAAACAAGTCATCAGCATCTAAGCTCTTAAAGATGGTGCATTGCTTTTGTGGTGGAAATCTGCTCTTGCTAAAAAAAGGAAATGGGGGGAGGGAAGAAATTCCATAATTTGATGCTATTTCTGACTTTGGTCAGGAAATACAAAATGTTTATGGATAAGAACAGATCCCTCACAAGTAAAAGGAAAATAAAAATCTGCATGATCTCTAAACTGCCCTACTTGTCACTAGCTGACAGATCTGAAAAATGAAAACCACTGTTGACATTTACTGATTTTATGCTACCAGATGGTGCATGGCACTTCCAGACCAATGTGATGGGGAAGATAGGAATGGATGGAAAACAAAGCAGATCGTAATTGTAAGCATCCTCTTTTATAATTCTGACCATTTGCCACTTCATAAATTAATCAATCTGATTTCCGATGTATGGTTCTAACGCTACTGATAAAGTCAGGCTAGAATAAACAGATGCTCGTCTGCATCCCAGATGAAAATAATGATTAAAAAAACAAACAGGATTCTGTGAGACTCTGGCATCAACTCTTTGCTTCCACTGGCTCCCTTCTGACACAAAGGTATTTGTGGTCTAAATTAGTGTTAATGTTTTGCTGGGCTTTATTCATATTACTAAGTGGCCTTGCAATAAACAGCTAAAAGTGGAAAACATTACAATTTTATTTCCCAGACTATAATTTTCTGCAGCAATAGAAATGCATTAGTCCTGGCTTTGACTTCTCTTTTGCTAATAAGGGCATGTTTTAATGCATTTCTGAATCTATTATACTTCATCCTTCTGAGATAGTTCATTAACTTATTTCCAACTAACAAAACACAGGCAAATGCTGATGATCTGAGACCTGGAATTTTACATAACATCAAGGAGCTCCCCTCAAGATGGCACTACTGAACTGCTTCACATACCTCTGAACCCTTATGTAATCTTGTTTATACAACATCAGGGTCATTTTAAACTAAGATCACACGATGCTAATTTGGCCAATGATTTTCATTTTCATTTTAGCAAAATGCCTCTTTTTTGTCTAAGCACAGACATTTAAAGGCGGTATTTTTTGCAGGCTTGTAGTCAGGGAATACTTGTTAGAAAATAGGCAGAATTATACTTTTTGGTCTGCCTGAAAAACCATGGACCACTCTGAAATCTGCTAAACAGACTTGAGTACATGAGATTCACAGGCCTCTTCTCCTGCTGGTGGAGGCTCTGGATCTTTGCCTTAACATGTGAATTGAGAAGGTCAATACAAAGTAAGGGTGAGAATGCAAGGGATTTATTTTTCCAGAGGTTACAAATAGAGGGAGTACTGAGTCCCTGCACACTTCTATCTATCACCACTCATAAGGAGGAAAACTTCCCTTTCCATCACCCTGTTAGAGCATCTTGAAAGTGTCATCAAAGAAGTCAGAGGTCATACAGCATCTAGAGGCGAAAGGCCTAGACCAATGTTATTATTCTTCTGTGATCATAAACTTGGTAAGAAACATACCTCAAACTTTCCCCTTGCTGTCCTGACCTTTGCATGTCCACACAGTCTTCCAGACTGGAATCTTCATTGCAAAGAAATTCTGGATTATGAGCAGCAGAGGCAGTGTGTAGAAAATAGATGCCTTCCTTGGTGTTTCCTTTTCTGACTTTCCATGGTTGTCCTCAAAATCCTTCTCTCTGAGAGGTCAGCTTTTCTTGACAATGTTGTAAAGAAATATTTTTCTGAAGGGAGTTCTCCAGAGAAACTATATAGAAATATATAGTCTCTCCAACTAAATATTTCTATATAGTTTGGGAGAAGACATCAAGGAACACCTCACTGATCTGTATCAATGAACTGTAGAAAGAAACTGAGAATATCAATGAACTGTAGGAAGAAACAGAGATAATATCATTTGCATTAGCAATCACTTTATAAACCACAGGAAAGAATCTGGTTATACTTCATTCAAGTGTTGTTAAATGAAATGATCTTCATTGCAGGACCAAAGAACCTGGCTATGCTATGCCAAAAACTATGCTCTGCCTTGAGTAGCTGATTCATCATAGCAAAACTTCATCTGTGTACCTAGGAATGATGTGAAACAATCTGAGTAGCATAGAACTAGGAAAAATGTTTTACTCTGAAAGATGGGTAGCATCATAAGCCCATATTCAGTTCAAAATATCCTGTGTTTTGTAACTTTTAAATATCTCCTCCATGTAGAAATCTGGGGTTTTATGCATAAAAAAATATTAGTTTTTTTCTTTTTTTTTTTTTTTTTTTAATCTGTAGTTATCTGTAAGAAATGTACAAATTTGTGTGTGCCCTCCCTGTTACATGGCACTGATATAGCTTAATCTATGTTTAGCACGAAATTTATTCTATCCATATGAGACTTCTGGGATCAGACCTTGTGAAATCGAAACCTGGTCTCCTTGGTTTGATATATATCACCTCTCCCCCAAAAATGTTGCCTTCTCAAAGGTGCAATTGCAATTGAGAGATCTCAAATTACAGTGAGAGGAGCTTCCTGTCTGCATGTGGTGTTGCAACAAGAGATGGCCAAAACTCTTCACTGCAGCTGAACAGGGGAAAATTTTGCCTAGCATACCCTGAGCTGAAAAAGTCCAATTTAAATAAAGGTTCCTTAGACAACACTGGATATTTCTACAAATGATGTCATGCTGAAAAATAATTATTTAGCATGACTGTGACAGAACAGTTGAGGGAAGTAGTACAAAGACAGGATGTAGGACCTCTGCCTTGAACAATGATACCTGAGAGAATCCATGAGAAGGGATTGCCACCCAGGATGCTGGAGAGTTAAATTCTGAACTCGCTGAGAATCACTGTGCAATGGTACAAATACCCAAATTAATATCATGGGTTTCACTCTCCACATAATATAAAATGGTATTTTCAGAATCGAGTGAAGTTACTTGGGAACTATCCATTGTACTTTTAACAGAAAGTTTGATTGATTGGTTCATCCAACAAGCTTTTTTGGAGGATGGAGCAAGAAGTGCATATTGAACTACATTTGCTTTATAACAAAAGCCCAGACTCCAATCACAATGTTAAAAAAATACATTATAATTTTTTGTAAAGGAAATCACCTGAATAAATTCTTTTGTCTTTCTCCTTCTATGAAAAATTTCTGTTGCTTCCTGGGTCTTAATCTCAAAAGCTAATATTCATGTGCTGCACTTCACAACATGGATTTTCTGGCTGATTTATGTAAACAACTTCGTGGAAATATTTTCAGAATTAAGATTCTGTGTCTACTGTGGCTGAGCTGCAGGACATACTTCGCTGATTGACTGCTCAGAGGTAGAATTATTATTCATTGCTGATGTTACTTGTGTGCTCACAATGTCCTAAATGCTGTCCTTAGAAGGCACAGCCCCTTCTACAAAGTGTGATGGTTGGAAAAAGTATGAAAGTGGGGGTGAAGGGTAAGGGAGGAAGGCAGATAAAATGTGAAAATAAAGCTAGACACACTTCTAATTTTCCAGTACCTGCTTTTCCTTTCGCTCTGGCAGACAGGGAAACAATTGCAGAATGTTTCTAACTGTATGAAAGAATCACAGTTTCTAGGTATGCAGTAAGAATCTCAGAACCTCACTTCAAAAAATTACTTTCTGAAGGCGTCATTACTGTCTTAGAATGACAAAATTTTCACTCCCACTGATCTATACCTATTATATTTGTCTCAGTTTTCTGGGGGTTTTCTATCCTTTCTCTTCCCACTCCTCAGACTCCATTGCATGGCTATGATTTAGTAGCTTACTGAATGGTTCCTCCACTATCCATGCATTTGGTAAATATTACTTAAAATTATTCCCAGATTTAAGGATAACAAAAAGTAAAAAATGCAGTGGAAGAAATAATATAAAAGTGGAGAAAAAATAAGGTGTGAGGAAATCTTTGCATCTTAGCCAACTCAGCCTCTAAAAATTCCCTTCTCTTAATATATTGAACAGTTCCTTTGGCTTAGGATGTGATTGCTGCCAGTGAAAGGTTCAAGAAAGTGAACATCTAACTGCTAAATCTGTCATATCCATTCATGTATGGAACGCCTCTACTTTCATCCTCTGCAGTAGTGCAATGTAAAGGAACATCATAGGAATTTCTGGTGAATGAATGGACTTGCAAGAATGGATGTGGGCAACTAGTAGATGTATGATGTGTCAGTTTGATTCTGATGAGAAAGCAATATTGTCATGTCCAAGCTGAAGTAAAAAAGGCACTGCTAAGCTAGGCTTTCTCAGAGAAGCAGCTCCACTGCTAGATGGAATCCACTCAATGCAAGCCTGCTTACAGAGAGGTTGGCATCAAAACACAACAGCTGAAGTGTAGCAGATGGCTTGATCTGAAGGAGATGTAAACAGAGGCTGAATAACTAAGCATTGCATTCTGCAGATGTCAAAGTTTCCAGGCTGTATAAAGTTTAGTCTAAGTGCTCTCCTGAAAGCTTTTTTTGCTTTTGGCTACCTAAGTCCTGAACTCTACCCACACTTTCTCTGTGTGATATCTTAGAGGCATCTAAGATACCTATTTTTCCAGCATGTGTTTGATGAGAAGTTGTCCCTGAAAAGCTCTAAAATGCAGAGGATTGTCATTTCCCTGCTTCTTTTACATGGATCCAGCCAGCTCTGAGTGCTCTAGGGACTTCATTCTCAGTAGCAAAGAAATACTGGAAAGGTCAGGAGAACACTGACATCAATCCGGTTAAAGGATAAGAAAGTACAAGGGTGGAGTGGTTGATTCCAATTTCCTGCAGGTCATGGAAGTAACAAAATAGCCTTTTCCTTCCCCTCACATTCTCAGGTTGTTCTACAGGGCTTGCATATGGGGAAGGAGGTTTATGCCTACAGAGTGGGCATAGAAAGAAAGCAAGGCTGTGTGCAGCAGATGTCTGTAAGGCAAGTAGATTTCTAGTAGTCCTCCAAAGAAATACACAGACTTGAAAGCTGTGTGAGTCAGTCCTGATCTGTTCCTGCATTTTCTGCTGCCTACTTCTTTTGTCATCTTCTCCCACTTGTGACTTGCACTTCTTTTCATATCACACTTCTGCTGAGAACAGGCTGCTACTTTGCAGATTGTAAGGATCATTCATCTCTTTCAATCTTCCCTTGAAACACTCTGCCATTGAAAAGAAAAATTGTGAGATCTCTTCACCAACAATAACTGGCCTGTGCATCATATTCTGCAAGTGAGATAGTGAGTTTTTCATTATCAATGTGCTCTCCAAAGGGGGAACTTGATGCTGTGTACACAGCAGTATCTTCCAGAGTCAGGTAATTCAAACTGCTAGTGCAGGTGTTTTGACTAATCTTCAAGGAAAGGACAGCAAATGGCAGTGCAGAGTGGAATAATAGCTCATGGGCTGAGCCACTGCCTGGAAACTGATACTAGGAAAGGTCTATGAGGAGAACTCTGTTTCCTGGTTTATGAGTAGGGGAGAATGAAGTTCAATAGAAAAAATATTGTGAGGAAATGCACTCAAATTTAAAGAATGTGTCTAGTCTCTTGTTCTCTTCTTTAGTTAATTGCAATTGTTCTTAAAGGGTAAGCGTATCATAAAGGATTTTTTGTCTCATTTCTACCTTGCTTTGCAGGAATTCCAACTTTATGCCCTCTTAACTTTGGGCTACTGCCAGCAAAGCAGCTTAATTAGAGTAATAAGCCAGTCTCCAATCATCAGCAGTGCAATTCCATGCCTTCTACTGCTGGCTTTGTAAAGGTCACCAAACAACATCTACTGTAGTCCCTCCAGTTCCTGCTCAGCAGGAATCCTTCTCACCTCTGAAACAAGGATTTTTAGGTCATTCTTTGGACTCTTTTGGCTGTCTCTGAGGCATGAAGATGAAGGGTATTAAAATTAGAATTGAATGCCCCCTGACACTGACTGAATAAATGCTAATTTCAATAGTGACTTTGGCTGATACAGATAATCTCAAACCATGCTATAAGGATATTTATGGTACTGAAAGAGGTGGACTTCACAGGAAGAACAAAAAATTACTATGTTTCAGCAAGGATTCAGATTGCAGTATTACCTAAGAGTGGGGCTTTTTTCCCTTTGTCGACAAAGCTAGAGGTAATCAACTTCAATCTGAGACAGAATGTCATGGTAAAAAGTAACCAGGAATGACATTGGCCAATGTGATGATTTTACTGGTGAAATTACTGTTAAAGCTGACAATTTAGTTCTGGCATGTGGAAAATATTTTGCTGTAATCTTGGGCACAGGCCACATGGGGAAATGAAAGTGTGTCTCTCTGAAAGTGTAATTGTGTGGAGTATGCATGGACTATGTGTTCACATCAGCTTTGGTTTTAAATTCAAATGCACAGGTAAACATTGTCAATTGTGAAGGACTTTCTTCCAGATAAATATTTTTAAATGCTAAAGTGATCAGAAGTAAAATTGAGATCCAAACTGAAATTAACATTTTATGGTAAAATATGTTTTCAAAATTAGGTGCAAGTTCACATTCAACTATAGCTAAATGCCCTCCCTTCCTGAAAGGAGGAAGATAGTGAACTATGTAATTAAAGAATTAGTAGAGTTAAACAGAGTCAGCCACTGACTGTAACTCTCTTTGAAGTTCTGGTTGTTTTCACACAAGGAGCCTGAATGCTCTGGTCACTGTCAAACCCAGTGCTTTATCCTGAGCAGCCCATTTCACGTCCCTTTCCCCAAAGAAGATACGTCACTGAGACCTTGTCAGTACCCAGAAAGCCCAGGCATTGCACTGATGGACTCAGCAGACTTGAGACATCAGTTTCTCAGACAACTCTGGGCTTAGTTTTGTCCTTTTGGACTCAGCAATCCCTTGCTTCTCTAGCTGCATCTTCCACTGGACACCTTTCATTGCAAACTTTCTGTGTCTTCTGGCTGTGAATGAACACTTCAGTCTTCTGGTGCAAATTTAGTCCTTCTCAACTCCAAGGCACTCACTTAGGAGTGCTGCCCTGTGGAGTGCTGCCCACTCTCAGCTGGGACCTGATGCAGGGGAGATGCTGTGCATGGGAGCTACCAATGGGAACGCTGGTTTGGTAGCAGCTTGTTAAAATTCCCCTTCCTTCTGCTGCCATGGAGTGAGTTCAGCACCAGACAACTGCTATGCTTTTCCTTAGGGATCTCATGCAGTATTTCAGACAGTGTTGCCTGTAGAGATATATTTATGTACATATTGATATGTATATCTTTACATACATAGTTATATATTTATGTACATAGACATCTGTATGTACATGTAGAATTATATGATCCAGCTTGTTCAGATTCTTTTGGAGTAGATGCTGCTAGCATACTGTTTTCTAAGCTTCAAATATGGCTATTTGCCCTATACAAGGAAAATGTTATGACTTTGTTTAATAAAACAAGGAAGAATTTCCAAGCTGGTCCAAAATAATCTAGGATCCGACCCTGGCCAATATCAGATGCTTCAGAGAAAAATTTAAAGGATGCTACAGTATGCATTTCTGGAACAAACTCGTTAATTATATAGAATAAACCAAACTTAGCTGCCACAGTTACTGAGTGAATATTAACCATCCATTGTAAGAAGACAAAACATGAGTGGAGTCAGCTGTTACCACCCCCAGTGATGTATGGAGTATGAGGAGGTAAACACAGTCTCCAGCTCACTCCAACTCTCACACAAACACATCGTTTTCTTCAGTATGGCAGCAGGGACTGCACATCCCTGACACTAATTAAACTGTGGGATTGTTTGTCTCAGCTGTTTACAGCTGAAGTGTTCATATATATTCTCATAAATCTTGTTTGACTGGTTGCTTACCCAATTCTTCTCTGTGGTGTTTCTCAAACACAACAGTTACAGGCTTTGCTTTCAGTTTCTGAAGCTCTGCAGCAGGCGAGTTTCTATGCACTGACAATCAGATACCAATATTTACAGTGTATAATGAACTCCAAAACATCCATGAGCCTACCCTCTGTTGGACAGCTTTCTTTCAATATCCTTTAAAGAAAAATCACTGGTGTGGGATTCAGCTAAGAAAATGGGATTTCGTTCCGAGAGGCTCAGAAATGCCTTGGAGTCATATCCCTGGTGTTTCTTGTCTTTTGGACTTTCTGTGAGCCTACAGTTTCCCAGCAGTGAATGGGTTGTGCCAATCAAGCTTCAATCTCTGCTTGTCAGATGTGTCACTGGACCTGACTGCCACCTGAAAGGGAACTGGCATATTTCTGCCAGGGATCCACTCCTCAGGGCTGACTTGTCCGCGGTTATGGCTCATCACATAACACATAACACAACCATAACACAACCATACCATCAACTACTCAGAGAGGCAGCTCAAACACCAAGTGTGGGGTCACTGAAAAGGGTGGTGAGACCTGACTGCAAACCTGCTTTGCTGGACTCTTCCTGCTTCCCACACGTCCTTCACCTTGAGGGAGGGAAGGATGGAGAGAAGATAACACAGGTGGGTGCCTTTGATTTCCTCTGGTCTGAAGTTCCTTTCCTAATGAGCAGCCCTGGACGTGTGCCCTGAAGAGACAATGCCCCCACAGCCATTGTGTTTGGGGTTAGATAATGCTGAGTTGCACAGCTCTTGCTGTGCATGTTTCTGCTGGGGGCTGCCAGAACCTGTGGCTCTGCATGTTGCTCCTGCACCCAGGCACTCAAACATCTACATTGCTGAATGCACACCATGCTAGGAAAGCATTATTTAGAATTTTTTTTTTTTGCATGAGTAACTATGAATATTAATTCAATTTTACTGAAGAAATTTTAAAAGCCAAATTAAAGCGTGTGCCTGACTTAAAAAAAAAAAAAACAAAAAACAAAAAAAACCACAAAACCTGAAAAGCATCTTTGTGAGGTCTGTTTAAATGTTTGGAGACAATTCTGAGACAAGCATCTAAATATAGTCGAGTGATTCAGGAGTTACATTAGCCTACATGATACCAGCACTAACTTGTCTGGCAGACAGCCAAAGCTGCAGGGCCAGATTGAGAGCTGCTGCAAAGAGGACTTACTTGTCTTAAGGAAAGCAATGCCAGTTAATTTTATTCTTCTACATGTATATTACATGACTAAAATATGTAGAGAAAGAACACAGGATATAACTACATCAAATGGTCTTCACTTCTGACTCACTGACATTCAAGTATTTTAAATGCTCTGCAAAACCCAATGAGTTTAGCTGAAAATTTTGCACAAAGCAAGTAGGATGCTTGTACAAATAAGTACTCTATAGCACAGCAAAATTTCTCAATATTGGAGCATGTCTCCTATGAGGCTGAGAGAGCTAGGGTTGTTCAGCTTGGAGAAGAGATGGCTCCAGGAACAACTTATAGCACCTTCCAGTACCTAAAGGAGGCTACAAGAGATGTGGAGAGGGGCTTTTTACATGGGCAGGTAGTGATAGGATGAGAGGAAATGGCTTGAAACTGACAGAGGGAAGGTTTAGATTAAATATTCTATATTTAGGAAGAAATTCTTTACTGTGAGGACGGCGAGGCACTGGAACACCCTGCACAGAGAAGCTGTGGATGCCCTATTCCTGGAAGTGTTTAAGGCTGGAGTGAACTTTGAGCAGCCTGGTGTAATAGGTGTCCCTGCCCATGGCAGGGTGATTGGAATAAGGTGATCTTTAATGTTCCTTCTAACCCAAACCATTCTGTGCTGCTGTTACACTATAAATAATAACTACACATTTTATGAAATAGTGTAAGGGTATTCCAAGATATTCAGTTTATTAGAAACAAAGATCTCTCCAGAAATGCTTACTGGCAAAAGAAACTTCTTGAGTGACAATCTGTTTATGCCTTCCTTATAACCTATTTTTCCTCCTTATAAATTACTATCCTTTCTGGAACTGTGGATGGCTGAAGTAGCTCTTTGTGATCAACAAAACATTCCTGACATCTGCAAGGCTATGCAAAATCTTTTCCCATTTCACCTCAGCTGTAATCAGATTTTTCAGCCTTTCTGAGACACTGGGACCCTCAGCTAAAATATTAGATCTAGTCTTGAATCACTAAATCCTGTCAACAGCAAAAGATTTCTTTTCACTCTTTTTGGTGAGATACATCACTGGGAAATGGCTGCAGCAGTCCTACTTCTGGTACTTCAGTAAAAGTGTTGGCAGTGCTGGGAAGACCTGGGCATGAGACAAAGCTGGCTCCCAGGCTCTGGAGTGACTAAAGTTCAGGGTGGGCTTTGTGGCAGGCCACTGCGCCCACTGGTATACCCAGCCAGTTATATATAAGAGAAGCCCTTAACATTTCTAATCCTGGGACCTTTGGATTTTATCCAAATCCTAGGTACCTTGCCTTGTTATGTTCTGAGCTCCGGTCCCAGCTTTGGATGCTTTCACATACCAGAGACTACCTTGTTTTGTAATTGCTTTAATAAAAGTGCAGATGAAAATCAGTTAGAGCTGCATTACTGGCAGCAAATGAATTTCTCTTAGAAGCTACTACAGCTATCAATCCCAAATTATCCTCATCCCAGCTGGAGTGGTGCCTCAGTCAGCAATTCACCGTTTAAGATGTTCTTTGTGTGAATAAGAGAAGAAAGAAGCTAATTGTCCTTTGTTGTCATTTTTATTGGTGCATTTCCAGTGGACCTTTTTGCTTAGTGTTACAACAGAGCAACTCAGCAGCTTTGTGTGAATTCAAGTAACCATCATTGCCATGGGAAATGGAGGAAAATCCTCATGGTGGAGATTCAGCCCCTGGCTCATGCAGAATCTGACGCAAGCACCAAGAAAAGGTGATGTCTTTACTCAATTTTTGACAGGTTTTCAGCTTGAACTAAGTCAGTTGTGGCCTCGTGTCTGGTGTGGGGGTCTGGATGCTGTGCTCTGGAAAAGCACTGGCAAGTACTGTGAGATACCCCAAGCATGTGAACTGCAGTCCCAGAAGCACTTCATACTCCTCACTGATGGAATGCTTTCCCCACTGCTGCACAATCCCTGCTCTGAGCTGCTCATGGAGGCTTTTGGTACAGGGAGAGCAGTTTGGGTGTGAGGCAGCTCAGCAATGCCATCTCCAGCAATGCAGAAGGCAGTTCCATTCCTCCCTCCTCCCCGTGGCCACACTGGGGCACGGATCTTGTTCCCTGTGGTGCTCATAGGTGCTGGCTGCAGAAATGCAGTGGGGCTTCCATTTCCAGTGAGTGCTCAGCATATTCAGCACTCTAGGAGCTGTTAGAAGCTTGAAGTTTTGGTTGCTAACACAGGACTTTTCAGACACGTGTCCTTCTTCTGCTTGTAGGGGTGAGAATCATTTGAAGAGCAAGAAGTGCAAGAGGGAGGAGGTTGAAGTTCAGGGATCCCAACACCAGACTGAAAGGCTTTAGAGGTGCTTGGGGGTTGCAGGGTCTGTGTCTCACTGAGACAGGGAATAGGAACAGGAAACAGGACATTGCTTTTTGGGGGTTGCACGACTTCAGTGCAAAACACCTCATTCACAGAACAGGACAGGTGGTTGAAGATAGGTAAAAATGGGGGCAAAAAGGCCCACTAGGTTACACTTAACTAAGGAACCAACTAATAAGTTTGCTTTCTTTGGAATGAACTGTGCATACCATTCCTGCAAGTCTTTCCACACTCAGGGTGAATGAAGCCGGCCATCAGTAGCTCTGCTCTGTGCAGCAGTGACAGGAGAAGGGCTAGCAATGTGGAAGTTCAACTATCTTAAAGGTCAAGGAAAAATCAGGGAGATTTAGTTTATGGGAGTCTGAATAAACAGATTGTGGGAGCAGATTTTAATTTCCCCAGAATGTGGCCATTTCAATATGATTTTATTTCTTAAATCTGTTATGTTCTGTTCAGTAGTTCCTTGCGTTTTTTAGTTCAGATCAGCTCTTTCAATGAGGTTATTCTCAAAATGATGGTGTTATGTGACCCATGGCTACTAATTTCCACATCTAATTATTCAGTTTGCAACTAAATAAATAGGCTTTCTTTCAACATAATCTTATCTTATAAATTGAATTATAATCAGCATCCTTGGCCTGTCTGATCTTTGGAGCCCTTTGAGCTACAACATTAAAAAAATTCAACTTCTGTCACGCTAGAGAGCCATGTAGCTAACATCTAATTTATCTGCTTTTAACTCTTCAACCCAACTTCGTGCTTACAGTTTTGAGAGGAGCCATTCTTTTGGAACAATCTCTGTCATCCTTGTAACCTAGTAGCAACCCCTTCTAACCACACCTCTACTGGACTCTTATGCTTTCCTCTTATCACTTAAAATGTGGCATTTTAAACCCCTACTTATATACCAACACATTCTTTGTGAAATATTACTCTGCAATGTCCCATTGTTGGCAAGAACTTGAAACTAAGATGCTAATTGAGGATCTTAGCCTAAGGTATTATCACTTGGCTTAATATACAAAATGTTTGATGCACTGTTTTACAGGTATTACCTGTATTTTTCTGTCACTTGTGGCAGGCTGTTACCCTGCCTAAATATGGATATTAGGAGAAAGATGGATGATATTAGGAAAAATACTTCAGGAAGTGGATCTTAGCTGCACTGACTCAATCCATCTCTTGTGACTATGCAGACTTCAGAGTTACTGCTTACCCTTCTGATCAGTTCAGACATTTGCCTACATCCAGGTGAGATTAATTGAGACCTAAGACATTATTCAGTTATGAAACCTCCAAATTCAGCCCAGATTTCAAACTCAAGATCTTTTCAACCCTTGTCCTGACAGTGACAACGGAAAATCTGTCAAATTGTTATTCAGCTGTGCCTCTGCAGGGGTGGTTATGGTCTTGGTGATATTCCACAGAGTCTACTGGCTAAATAAGGTTTTAGAAGCATAACTCACTCTATCTATCTATCTATCTATCTATCTATCTATCTATCTATCTATCCATCTATCATCTATTTTATGTTTATATATATATATATGCTATGCATAATATAAGTAATAGATACATAATAGTAATCCCCTTAGTGATATATGACACAAAGCAGAACCCAATTAATTTCTCTTCTATTCTTGGCAGTTTTGCAGAGGTGCTTAAAAAGTAACAAGTGGTATTTTCTGTAATGAAGTTACATGTTTGTGATACAGAATACACAAATGAATAAGTCTGTTTCCAAAAGTGATGGCAATCTTACAAAACAGTTTCATAAAAGAGTTGCCCTTTGCTAGTCCAGTAGAAAAGTTTTTTTTCAGCTCACTCTTCCTCTTAGGTTTCTGAGACCAGCTGAGTTGCATCGTCCTTGCCATTGTCTCAAAGAAGATGCACACAATTAAATGTCATGGAATGAAAATAAAATTTGTTGTGTTCCTTCCGATGTGCTAATATTTGTCTGAAAGTCTCCTAGTTCAGTGCTTAGTATATTTCCATAATTTGTACATCTGTATTTGCACGAATAACCAGAATGATGACATCCTGTTGTGCCTAAAATAGACAAGACTAGCAAGAGGAGGTACCATGAAATGACATTTGGTAAAAATTATTCAGTCTCCCACAATCCTGTTCCCCACCGTGTCCCTCACGTCTGTTATTGATCAGGTCTTCACTCGCTGCAGAAAGTCTCTCTTTGAGGCCATGCAATGATAAAGTAGGTCATTGATTAGCTGAACCATGACAGGCAGCTCCTCCAGTCAGGTCGTGACGTACTGGAAGTCTTGAGGGAGGAGAGCAAGCGATGAATCAGTAATGTGAAAAGAAAGAAAGCCCACAGGTTTTAGTCTTTTGGGAGGACTTCTCTCGGCAGCATAGTTAGCAACGTTACCCTCAGCAAGTTGACGGCTATGCAAATTCACCAGAGAAGCTTTTCAGGTTTCCAAAAAAAGAAAAAGAAGAAACAAACAACTAAGATGAAATTCTTTTACCCAACTACAGTACCTAGGGAATTTTTTACTTTGCAGGCAACCAACTCATATGGGCTACTCCTACTCATTGTTCTCTACTTTTAGGTATAATACATATAATTAAGCACTGTATAATTAAGCAGTTTTACATGCATTGGTTTCCACTGCACTGTCTTTTGGCAGCAATTCCATAAGAGTCCTTGTGCCCAGCTCTGCTCCATGGCTGCCCACCCTCTCCTGACTTCCAAGCCCTCAGTGGGAGATCCTTTGCATTGGCACACTCAGGGGAAGTCTCAGGGCCGCTCAACTCCAGCAGTGCAGGACAGTCCTGCAAGCAATTCTGCCACCCCATGCACCTCATTGTCCCAATGTGACCATTGTCACAAGCCCCACAGATATCCTCTTCCTCTTCTTTCCTGTGCCCTTGCACCTTCCAAGCAAAAATTACAGCATACACCGGTCTTTCATTAGCTGGCTTGCACCATTAGTAACATCTGAGGAGTGATGGTGCTTACACCACAGAGCAATTCCCTGTCAGACTCCCACTGGGAGAGGAACAGAGTTGTGTCTTTGACTGAGCCAGAGCCTTATCCTGACCGTGCTGAGTGGCCAGTATTTCCTTTTCCCCTGCCCCCACTGGATTTTTTTTTTGTTCCAAAGTTGCTCACCATGTTCTATGGCCTGCACTGCTAGATATCAAATCAGTGTTGCCTCAGCACTATGCACTGTGTCACCCAACAGCTTTCACACACACATTTGATGTGATTTTTTTCCCCAAGCTTGGAAAATCTACAATTTCTACTGCTGCCTCCTCACTGCCTCCCACTTTCCTACCCAATAAAAGCTAGCTCAGCCACTTGCAAAGGTTTTTTATTTTTCAGATAGTAGCACTGCCCACAGTCAGTCTATATATTGTGTGCAGAAAGAGAAAATGAAACAACTGGCATTTATTTAGCTATTTTTGGCTTGCAGAGCTGTGGGACTCATCATCTCCCACGCACTTCTGTCTCACATCCGAATCCGCGGTGCCCTGACAACTCCAGCCCTCCACACTCTCTGCCTGTGGCTGCAGCAGCCTGAGCTAAGCAGTGGCTGCTTCCAGGGGTTTAAGGGGGAAAAGTACACATACAAATGAACTCAAGTAACATTGACTGGTTTTAATTCAAATCTGTGATATTTATAACAATTACATAATTTTTCAGCACAATTACATGCATTTTCATCACAATTACATAAATATGTAATAGATGAATGGAAATAAATATTGCATAAACATACATATAGTCAAAAAATTATAGAGAGCTATAAGATAGATTCTCAATATATTTGTGCCAAGAACTGGAACTAGCATTGAGCATTGCCAGAGTATGTGGGTCACTGTCAATGAACAAACATAATTTGATTCTGTCATACTCCAGCTTTATTTTTAGAAATTTTACTTTATTTTTGATCATCAAAGTAGGAAAATTAAAGAATGCTGAAAAACAATTTAACATATTTCTGTGTTTGTTAAAAGAAAAATAATTTAACATTTTTCTGTGTAACAAATTGATTAATGAGACACTTTAGTCCAATCATTTTCTCTGATGCTTACTTGCTTCTTTCCTTTCTTTCCTTCTTCCATTTGTTCCCTCTTTCCTTCATTTTTAATTTGAAATACCAGCATTTGTGCCTGATCCTGACATCCAATTTATCAAATGTAGGTTTGCATGGCACAGCTCACAGTGTTTGATGCTATCAGTAACTCTTAGCTAATGATTACCTAAATGTTACAGCCATGAAAAAGATGTCCTAAATGATATTAAATGAAACAGCATGTACTGGAAAATTACCAAGATTACTCAGCAGTTTCATTTTAGGAAATCTGCCTGTTGCTAGAATAGAAAAAGCCTTTACTAGTCGCTTTCCAGCAAGAACACAGAATACAAGGATACAGAGCAAGCACACATTTCCTTAGCTGAATTCATCCACTCTCTGTTTAGACAGACAGTGACATCAGTAGTGCATTTAGGAGTTACTTAATCAGAAAAACACTACACAGGCTATAAGGAATTTTAAGAAAAAGCATTCCAACCCCTTGGAGAAGGCCTTCTTGAACACTTCCACTGTCATGCTGCCAGTCAGTCACAGCAGCTGGAGTTTCCCTGTTCAGACCCCTGTGAGTGGGGACTCTCAAGGGGACTGAGATGCTTTTCCAGGTCAGATACATTCCATGGCAGTGGAGCTGAAGTGAGGAGCAGCTCTTACCCCAAGACATACCAAAAACCTGGACATGAAGCCACGCCACCCTTCCAGGCAGCCTCAGTGGGAGTGAGCTGAGGTTGTCAGAGCACTTGGGGGTCTCCACTGCCCAGGCAGGCAAGGTGCTGAGCTGGGACAGTGGCTGCTCCATGTGGCCCGGGCATTTGCTCTTAAATGCACCAAGGAGATAAATAAACTTGTGGTTTTCCCTCTTGTAGGCCTACTCACTGGATTACTCACTCACAAGGGCTCTATCTCTGGAGGTGTGACTGGAAGCTTTTAGGTGTGAGTCTGTGAACTCCAGCTTTGATGTTTCTCCTGGATAGCTTGTGGAGAAAGAAAAGGAAATTCCGTGTGCCTCCTCTAGGTTCTGGTGGACTGTGCTGGCAGAGAGAGCCTTTTTCAAAGGTAACTCAAGAATTATTGTTTGTTATGCCATCTTCTGCAGTTAAATATTAAATAATCTTTGAAAAATCCTTTGTTCTGAATCTGTTGTATGGTTACCAAAGTGGATTTCTCCTACTCATAGCAAGTTTGGAAATAAACTCCCCCAAAATTACAGAATATGTTAATTTTAATAGCTGATAGAAAGCATAAGGAAATGAGGATTTTGCCTCGTTTTTGATAATTTAATCTAGTGTTCATCAACCCACTTTAACTGTAAGGAAAACTGAAGAAAGAGCAATCTATCAGAAGGCAGAGTGTTGCTTCCAGCAACATTTGATAATGAGTTTGATGATGAGTTTAGTGTCTAAAACAGACTTTACATTATTGTATAAAATACAGCTTGAAATATATGAAGCATATTGAATATTTATTCTCTGTGGAAAGACTACATGCTGAGTATATATTCCAAAAAAGATACATAAATGCATGTGCATAAAGGCATATATATATATATATATATATATATATATATATATATATATATGATAATGAGTTTTATGAGAGAAAATGTTTTCTACTCTCCCCTGTTTGCAGTCAAAAAGCAGCAATGTCCTCAAAATTTTGATTTTGAGTAAAACGTTTGTGGTAAAGCTATTACTAAATAGTATTATTGACTGACCATGCTTGAAGAAAAGTATTTTTGATATCCTTTGTGAGCTTTTTTTTGAGACATGCTAGACATTAACAGATATGTTGCTAACTGATCTCATTTACAGCCTGGGTTAAGTGCTGAAATCTTTGGGCTGTGCATGAGGATTTGGCAACCCTGCCTGCCCAGTGAGTAAACAGCACTGATGTTTGGTAAATGGGACTCTGACTTTGTCCTTGTGGTTGCACCTACAGCCTGGAAGGCCAAGTCCAACATTGTGGTGCCTTTGACACTCAAAAACCACTCTGCCCTCAGAGCTTCTTGCAAAACCTTCAAGAGGCCTGTGTTCTTTTGCAAGGTGTGCCTAAAGGTTGCCTGTTCTAATGACACAGATTTCACTCCTCCATTCAGCAGGCTGAGAAGTTCCAGCTGTGGCTGAAGCCTTATAAAAACAGGCAGAGTCAAAAGCACTGCCAAGGGTACCCTCCTTTATGCAGGGTATGGAGTTAATATGTAATTCACAGAATTAAAAAAAGTCCAAACAAACTCAAGTTTTTACTAAGCCTACTGGAACATAGCAATAGCAGAAGAAGAGCAGCACTAATTGCCTGAAATAGTGAGTACGTGATGTAGAGACAACTATAACCCTGGAAAGGAGTTAGTTGGTGAACCAAAACATAACAGGAATAAATCCAGGAAACATCCTTCACTTCAGAACAATGAAAGAACAAACTCAGAATGCATTTGCCACACTGTTGGGACAGTGAGAAACAAGGGTCTGCAGCCTAAACTAAAAGGTTAAGCCATTTCTATTTACACAGATTTTAACATATCTGGTAGAAGCAGGGCCTCTGTTTTGTAACTAGATTAGCTGATGTGAATCTGGCTGCATCTGTGTGGCATCACTGCAATAAGTGGCATCCAAGTGGATGACTAATTGTGGCAGGGAATTGGGTTTCCAGACTGGGCTCTGAGGTGGTCAGGCAGTCAAAGAGCTGTGTACAGATATGCCCATGAGCAATTCTAGTCCACTCACTACATCCTAAGTGCAGACATAGGACTGCTGAGATTTCCCTGATCTTTGGCAAAATTAAAGATAATCTATATATTAAAGCTCCAAAAATTCATATGAGAAGGAGTGAAATGAGCTTTTCCTGTATTGCTGTACAAGGTGGGGTATTTTGGGTAATTACAAATCCTATATGACATGACAGGCTGGAAGAAAATGAAATCTGTTTCAGAGGAAAATGAAATATAGAGTATACAATTTAACTTTTCCCTGGATATTGGGAAAAGTAGAAGACAAGAAAACAGCAATAGTTTCAGCCTTATTAGTGCTCATTTAGTTTACATTCAGAGTCTTTCAGTGAATGCCACAATTAAAAACTCCTTCAGAACAAAATTGACACGATTTTGCTTATTACACAGATGGTGATGTCAGCTACATAACTTCATTTGTCATAGCATCCTATTACCCATTTGAAATTCCAAGTGATGGAAACAATTAAGGTTAGAAGAGCAAAAAAACCTCCTCATGTTTCAATCAAGTGATGAGAAATCCACCTGATAAGCAGATGTTGCTCAGTTGTTTGTCAGTGTAATGCAGCTACCTAAATGATTTTATTTACAACCTGAGACTTTCCTACCAGCTTATCATATCGCTGCTAGCTTTGCTTAATGAAAATAGCAAAACAGAGATATATTTTTTTTCTAACCCCACATGTTGATCTGAGAACTCCTACAATATTTTAGGAAAGTTGGGGCTGCCATTGTTGTCATCTAGACAAAAAGCAGGAGGATGGTGTTATTTTGTTACTGTGACATGTTTCTAAATGTACCTTGTGGATTCATATAACCATAGGATGGTATGTCTGCTGGTGACTCATGCTGACTCACCCACTGAGCCAGAATTTACTGAGCCTTCTTCTGTGCCCACACACAGTGATATGATTTCCAGTCTGAGTGAATTCTTTAAAATTTAATTTAGTAGGCTTTAACTACAGAGGCAGATACGCTTCTTCAATAGCTGCCTTAATTTGTTTTTATGTCTTATTAAATGTGTGTTCAGATTATGTTTTGCAGAATCCTTTGAAATCAATTTTGAAAATAATGTGGATAAGTGCAACTGTGCTTTCCAGAGATGAAGGTCTGTCTGAAAGCACTGGAGGTGGAAGCATTGATAATCCACTGATGCCATGGACCTAAAGGCCTAATACATAATCACTGCCTCTCTGCTGTGGCTTTAGCAGCAGTGCTTGTGGGCCTCAACTATGGTAAGTCCCTAGGCAAAGGCAGTGAATAATTAATTTTAAAAAGACAAGTTGACCTGATTCTGTTTTTATTTTTAAGACTGAAAAATGTATATTGCCCCACTGCAATCAACAGAATTAAATGGTATAGAACCAGGTGTGAAAGCAATTCTTTAAATGCTACCACAGATGTCTTCAGAGTGATTTTACTTTTTTTGAAATAATAGAAATTATATGGAAGATTTTAATGGGAATGTGAGCAGTCCCATTATTTGTCTCTCTCCAAATTCTGGTCAAAATCTGCTATGGTGTAGCAGCCTTAAAAGTAATTTTCCTGTTGCTACAGTATAGACTGTAGTGACTGAGGAGACAACTACCCCAGTGAGATTATCTCTTGGAACCAAATAAAAGCTTCTCTTCAATCTCATACTCTTTGATGAAGACTCCTATGTTTTGTTAAATCAGGATTTATGATAGTCTCATTCTGACTTCAGGATTCTTTACCCACCAAAGAAGCTAAGGGAGATGAAAAAATATTTTGCTTGGACTACTTCTGCATAATTTGCTTTTTAAACTCTTCTGACAAATGACAAATGAATGTTCAAGCAACAGAAAATGAGATGCATGTATCCTCCCCAAACTAAAAGTTATCAAATGCTTCAGTAAGTTGATTGAGGTTTCTTGACTTTTCTCCACCTTTCCAATATTCTGAAAGAACAGTTGATTCCCCCAAGCCACATACCCTTCCCTCTTTCTCTGGGATTTTATGTCACTTCTCAAAAGTATGTCAGCTTTGACAGGGTTTGGGGCTGTGTATTTTACTTCTCTTGCTCCTGCAGTCAGTCAGGCATGATTCCTAATCTGCAGGAATTCATCTATGATTCTGTCTTCTCATCTCTGGAGTTTACTAAATTGCCCTGTCCTCTAAATCTGAAAATGTTGGATGAGTGGACACTTCATCCCCAGTGGTTTCAGCTTCGCTGACTTCCTTGTACTTTGAGTGTGCAGTCCCTTGTTCTGCTTTTGGAGAACAAAAGCCCCACACTTTGTCTTTAGTCATACCTTCCTGCCTGCATCATTGTTCACACAGGGCTTTCTTGTAATTCTGTCACTAGAATTCAGAAGCTGTTGGGTTTGCTCTTTGAGATAAATGTGTTTGAAAATAGAATATAACTTCTTTTTGTTACTTCAAACTTCAGTGATCATTAAGATTTTGTATGTAATGGAGCATGATACAAGGAGAACCACACAGCTGTATGACAAGGTTTGAATAGAAGTTGAAATATGTGCTTCTCCCTGAGTCCCCACATGTTCTGGTCATTAACATTCCTTCTCTTGCTGTTGCACTGCCACTCACAGTCTCATTTGGTCTGAGACCATCCACAATTTCTACCAAACAAGCACAAAGGACTCAGCTCTGCTGTACTCCTGTGAGAGGGATGCTCTGCAGTAGAGATGCCCACTTTTCACATGCTACAATGTTGTCAAAAGAAAGGAGAGGCCCATATACTGCACTCCATCCTTTGCTGCAGGACACAGCAATTTCCTGAAAGTGCCATAATTACTGAATATATCCAACAGGTTGCTTGCAGCAAGTTCCCCATGTTAAAGAGATGAGTGCCCAAGAAATATTGCAGCTGAAAGGAGATTAGTGTCTCCAAGTAATTCAGACATCTCACTGCTGGTCTCCTGCTTTCCAAGCAGAGCTACAGACCTGCGAGGAGAAAAGAGTGATTACTGGATTAATTGTTCTGACAGTAGCTCATTTCTAAAAGCCCTCTTTCTCAAGGGGCTCTGGTCCTTCCTATGTTTTATTACTGGGAGGGAAAGGGCTTCTAGAAAGAATGGGGTAAGAAATAGGCTACTGCCAGTTCCAGAGCAAGTTATCTTGCCTACAGCCTGTTCCAGAGAGCCACAGACTGAATAAATAAACCTAGAGGTCATAGCCACTGGATGCTCCAGCTCTATTTTATGTCTCTGCACATATTGTATCTTCCTTTCTTTTACTCCTGATTTGCAAAAAGTATAATGACAATGTGAAAGTGATGTGCTGGTAATTGAAAAAAAGCAACATTTTTTTCAAGGAGTGAAAATTCCCAAGCTCCCTCTAGAAATGCAAATAAGCAGTTTATGGCGTTTAAGCTAATGCTGGCCTATCTTAGGTAAACATACATGATTGCAAAGCCTGTATCCAAAGGTCCCTCTCTAGCCCAATAAAGGAGCACTGAGATTTTCTGTACCTCTGTAGCTTATTCAGTGTTAGCATCCAGTTCTTAGTACCATACTGTGACTTGGAAGTGCCAGCAGTGGGTTTGGCAGTGTCCACTATGTACTTACCTCTGCACTTATTATGCTTCAGCTGTGGAGCCCCTCTTAATTATTTTTATTTCAAACACTTTATGAAAAAGCTGACCTTATTAACATGTCAGAGCTTTGTGAAGTAGTGATCTCTGGTTATTATGTTGTTATTCTTTCTTTTCCAGCTTTTAGAATTTTGCTGTTATTAGAGCCTTTTGGAACAGACTGTAATGATTACATTTCTTGAATCTTTTTAGACATGTAAGATACTCACTTGACTTCTCCTGGGAGCTGTACACTCTGTGGTTCCCTGTGGCACTCTCATTTGACTGTCTTGGAGTTCCACCTGTTCTTCTGCCTTGCCCCTCCTTCCCTGTGATTTGTTGCATCCATGGCAGAGCTACAGCTCTGTGTAACTTCCAAAAGATTTAATCTCAGTTGAGCACCTGCAGTTGTGCAATCTCATGTGTTCAATAAATGCCCCACTGGAAAGACTTCTCCCATAGTGCAACACTGACTTGCTATTTGTTAAGAAACACCTTGATTTTTCAAATGTCTCCCAGGTTTTGGGTATCCTAAAGGTTTGTGGAGCCAAGTCATTTATTTGGACATGATGATTCTTTAGAAATAACATTCCTTGTGCTTGCCACTCTTACTTGAAATCACTGTTATAACAAAGTAAAGCTAAAAAGGAAGTGAAAAGCTATACTAGTAAAGCAAGGGTTAATGTTCTGATTAAAACATGGAAACAAACACACAAACAGAAAGCAAAGAAACAAGAAAATCCAATTTCAATACCCACATTGTTCTGGCAGTCACTCACAGCTTGCCTCAGGGAATCAAGGAGCCAGTACAGGAGCAGGATCAAGATCTACTTCTCTGCTGCGTTTTTCCTGCCCCCGCCCAAAGCAGGAGGGAATTCCCAACTGCAAGAGAGGCTAAACCTCAGCACATTTCTTTGGACCATTGCCCTTCCCTTGCTTCCTTCAATTTAGAGGCAATTCCAATATAAAGTATGGCAGTTTTGACCAACCAGAGTTGTTTAGGTGAATGCAAATGAAACCTGTTTTCTCTTGCCTCAAATGGAATAACCTCTGAGATGCAGTGATCCTTTGACATGTGATTTCCAGATGTAGGTTTACCTTCCTGCTTGGAAAGTCAGTTGAATTATAACTTGATTTGGGTCTCCATTTCCCAGGCAGTGCAACTTCTCTCATGAACTTTTTTTTATGCCTTTTTAAGATCTCCTAAATTACATATAATAAACCTATCAACTGCACATCAGACCCTAACCTCATAGCTTGTGAATAATGGATTGTTTTATTCATAGGACTCAGACATGAGATGCCACTAATAATGATGATTAGTTTAGAGTCTGGAGCATATTCTCAAATAATTTCATTCCTCTTACTTCTTCACTTTATTATATCAGAAACTTTGCAACTATCACAGTAACTTCCAACTCTAATTCCCTTAGCCATAGTTAATTATAGATATCCTGGCAGTTGCAGAGTTATTTATTCCAGAGTTTCTTGATCATGAGCAGGCTAATCAGAGGTCTTCTGGGGGCCCTTTCACTTTCAGAAATACTGCTTTTAAAATGTCAAGTCCTATCATCAAGGCTTTGTTGGTTTTGTTTCATTTTTGTACTGCAGAGTATAAAATTCATGAAACTGCTCATTTCTGCAAAGTGGAACATTCACATTTAAATTCTGATGTCCCCTTGTCACTAGCTTTTGATAATCTTCAAAATTAGAAAATATTAGAAAATAGACCAATAATTTGAAATACGCTTATTTAGTTGGGGGTTCAGTAGCCTGTTAAAAAGGTGTGCTTTACACATTTCCCTGACTTAGTAGTTCTTTAGCTGGCAAAAAGGGCTTTCCCAATGTGCTTATAGTAACTGACAGTCCTTTGGTGCAGTGTGGGAACAGAGTTTGTAACCATCATGGTGCAGAGAGTCAACAAGACTGTTCTTATATTTTCTCTCATATAACTGTAACTACTAATTTATTTTTGTGTTTCAAAAACGTAATGAGATTTATTTTTTTTCCTTTGAGGGGAATCAGCCCTCTACATTTTACCTGGCTTGTATTCCTGCCAGGACTGGTGGCCCCCTGGCCTGAGCAGAGCTGACCCCAGAGGCTGTGATCATGATGCTGGTTTGTCTTTGCTGTAACAGGAGGGAGTCAGAGCGCTCGGTACCTCGAAGGAAATAAACAGCACACTTCATGTTGACACTGTTATTATGGCTGGCATATTTTGATCATCTCATTTTCTCCTTGCTACTGATGTACAGTAAAGTGTGAACATTATCTTTGAGCTGCAATCTGATCTTACTGAGCTTTAAGTGCAGCGAAGGGCAGTGGATTTTCTCTTCGGCAGCAACACGAACAGCAGGAGCTCTGGAAATTGTAGTGGCAACAGCAGCTTCTGTTGTGACAGTTCTCTTGTAGGTCACCATGGTGAGAATGTATCTGAGTGTTGGGTTTTTTCCCTGTCCAGACACTAATACAATTTCTCGAATCCAGAATAGCTTATATAAATTATTACCCTTGTCATGAATTATATTCATGCAGATATGCTAGCAAGAAATACACACATTTTATTTTTTAAGAAATTTAATACCTAGACAAAGGATTTGATGATACTTTAAAAATCTTAAAACAGTTGTTTTGTTGGTGTATAGCTGGAAAAAAAACCCCCAAACACCATTAATTGAAAAAAAAGGGTAATAAGCAACAACATGGAATCTGGCCTACATTGTTTTGCTTTTCTTTGTGAATATTCGCTATGTTATGTATGCTTACATGTTTTAAAATTAGGAATGTTCATGAACTGTGCAAGACAACATGGGACATACATGGATTTTGCATGTGGAAAGCAAGGCTTTTTGTTCAGACCTTAAAATTGAAATAGCTGTAATGTGACAGTGTCTGACATGGGCAGCTTTGATGGTCAGGGACAGCACCCATCAAACTACCCTAGAAAAATGCAGAAAAGGAATAGTTAACTCTTTTTTTTCCTTGAATGAGGGCTCCATTTGGAGTCAGTGTTACCCTTCTTGCCAGTCCTGCTCATTACCTCCCAAGCTGGTGTGCAGCCTGTTGATCTCACTGGAAGAGTTGGCCGTTGGCAACCCTTTAACGGAGCCACCACCAAGTGTTTCCATTAGCAAGTTCACAACAGTCCCATCTGCAGCTCTGGCCTGCTGGGCCACTTCCTCTGGGGCTGTGCACCATTGGCATGGATACCAACAGCAGTGCTTAGCTGTTATGAGATTTAAGGGAAAGGGACCCTTCCCTTGCCACAAACTGAATTTCCTTAGTTTGAATGATTTCTGGCCACTTTTCCTTTCTACTTAAACTGGTGTTCATCAGTTGCATGCGTGTAAAAAGTACTCAACAGCCCCTGCTGCAGTTCAGCGGAAACTTCAGGAAAAGGATCAGTGCCCTACTGGACATGCATGAAGTTTCTGTCAGAAGACCTTTTTTCTCCCTTTGTCTTGAAAAAAAGAAACCTCCTCAGGACCTGCTTTGTTCATTGTTAATGTTTCAAATGTGTATTAGGGCTGCCCTTCACACTGCACAGTTTGGTTGCTGATGTTTTTCCCCTCAGAAGGATGGTGAGTCACATCTATTCCAGTTTAATAGCTCCTCTGATCTTAACAGAATGGCCTCAGCAGAAACATCCTTGAATAATACAGACCACGCACATAGATCAGATTGCTCCTGCCTGATGTGTTGCCCCATGCCAGACAGCTTCACTTACCCATGAGAACAGTGTGTGCTACAAGCCCCTGCCCTCACTGGGGTCCTCAAGCTCTTATTCTTCCTCAGCAATGGGGATAAAGAGAGATGATAGTGAATGGAAATGTGGGAAGGTATTTTCAAAGTGCCACTGATTTTATGTGGGAAGGTGATTTTAAAGTGCCACTGATTTTATGAATTAACCTTTGCCACTCTCCCAGGTAATTACTTATCATAGTTACTGTAAGGAAAGGTAAAATATTAACAGCATTGATAATTAACAGTCATGAATTAACTGAATTAACAGTAATGATAATTCCAAATTAATTAGGAAATATCACAAAGATTAAATACGAAGCTGTTAACTTGTCATTAGATTACTATTAGAGATTATGGTTAGGAAAGAAGTGTAAGTGGGCAGCAAAAAGTAGCAATGGAATTGCATTGACAGTAAGAGACCTCAGTTAATATTTACATATTTCAATGATAAACTCTTCAGGCTTATTTTTAGTTTTACTCTCATGCTTACTTTTAAATTTTCATTAGAATGGTCTCAGCTATAAAACTGTGCATCTATGCTGCGTTTAAAAGATGTTTGAAAATTGAGAGGATATTGTTACCAGAATTCATCTATTTTATGGAGCTTAAAAGCAAGCTTGTTAGGGAAACTCAATTGACTTCTTCAATAACATAAGCTTAAAAGATGGTAAGAACATAAATACTTTACAGTTGACATGCTTAAGATTTTGGACTATTGTGGAATTTGCAGGCTACCCCAACAAGGGAAGAGATGAGAATCTTGACTTCATATTTCAGAAGGCTGATTTATTATTTTATGATATATATTATATGAAAGGAAAATTATATATTAAAACTGTACCAAAAGAATAGAAGAAAGGACTTCATCGGGAGTCTAGCAAGAAATAGAAAGGAATGATAAGAAAATCTTGTGACTGCTCACAGCCTTGACACAGGTGGCTGTCATTGGTCATCAAGTAGAAACAATTTCACATGCTGAGTAAACAATTCTCCAAATCACATTCCAAAGCAGCAAAACATGGAGAAGCTGAAGCTTCTCAGGAGAAAAGATCCTAATGAAAGGATTTTTCATGAAATATGTCAGTGACAGACTATCTTAAAACATACTAAGTTCTCTTAAAATACTTCAGTCAAAGGTAGAAAAGATTAATCTAAAGTCCAGATAGCCAGTGAAGAACAAAGTAGGGCAGTAATAAAGATGAAGACACTTTAGGGATGGTGGATGAGAGTAGTCTAAGGAAAAGGTGGTGTTATAACACCAAAGCAAAATGTTTAGCAATATTTTAGACTGGAACGGGAGACAGCAAGAAGTTAACAAAACTGACAGTTCTGTTCTGTGTCCTGCGCTACCACAATACTGCACTGAGTTCTGAGCTTCCCAGTGGCAGAGAGGAAAAGTGTGAACACAAGTTACTGAGTTAGCCAGGCAAATTATTCCTTATCAGCTAGGATGCTCTGGCAGCCTGTCATAGCTGAAATGAGCACGTTTTCCTTCGGCAGCTGGGTGAGCTGGGAGCACACACACACAGAGGCAGCTATTACAGCCTGTCTGTGGTGCAGTAACTTATTAAGCCATGCTAAGTCATGGCTTAATTACAAACTGGCTTGACAGCTTGTGGCTGTCTGTCCCTACCCAATTTAACAACATGAACAAAGCTGAAATGAAGGCAACAGAAATAATCATGGCACAACAACCCCTTCAGTTTGAACATCTCAAAGCCAGCTCATGGCTGCTGGTGTGCATCTCCCAATAAGCACTTCCACACTGCCAATTAAGTGCCTCTGTGAAGGCACTTAACCTGTTGTCCAGCCACGCTTAAGACTGCATTTGTCATTCTAATGCTGAAGCTGAATGACATTTCATATCATGCTGTGATAAACTACCATATTTTGTCTGTCTTTGTCATCTTTTTGAAGTGATGAGCTCTCAGCAGCTAGCAAAAATTTCTTATACTAAGGTCTTGCTTTTATACTCTTCAAGTTAACTGCATCTCTATTTCTCTTTAAATATATGTGGTTTCCAAGTTTTCCTTACTGTTGGTATCCCTAAGCACTGGGTCATTTACAAATTTATCCCCCACCACTTTCTTGTATCAGCATCATTAAAGAAAATATCTAGTAGGTTTAAGCCCAAACTTATCCTGGGCACTGGGGGAGTGTGGGGGTTTGTGATAGTAGGAAGAAAAGAGAACTACCTTTACTCAGACACTTCATTTCTGATCATTAGATTTTGCTTTATCCTCTGTGGATACTCCATCACCTCCATTAGTCTCTGGTACTGCTCTGCTAATTCCTGTCATCTCCTCCTTTATCTAGAAGTTGAAAGACATTATCAAAGGAAGATCTGAGGTTAATCTGGTAAAGCCCACCTTTAGTAAACAAACATTTCACTTTCTCATTTCCTGATATACTTACTTTAAAAAGCTTACTACCAGACAAGTGATTTCATTTGACACAATTTTCTGACTTCGGGAATGGGCATTATCTGTTCTTTCTGCCCAGAAGCTGTGTTTGACTTTCATCTTATATATAATACTAGCAATTTCCTTTTCCTCCTAGCTATTAGCCATCCTGCCCTCCAATCCCATGCTCAAGATCACCATATTTACTGAAAATTGAGGCCAAAATATGCATTTAGTTTTAGAATCAGATGTAGACTATTTCTAAACCCCACTTCTTCCTCAACGGAAAGCAACATCACTTCCTTCTTACACTATTATGTCATGGCTGGATAACATCTTGCTGGTTTTTAAGATGCTGGTGTTTTTCATAAATCAACCTGATTTCCCAGATAAACTCTCCCACTTATTGATGTTTGAGGTCCTTCCTGAAGGACCAGACCTTTTTTCTGTTTAATGCTCTCTGCTTGTAATTCTTACCCTTCTCTTGATGCCACTTCTTTTCTACTTATGCTTGAGGCATCTACCTCAAAGTCATTTTGCCTTCTGTGAGATACAGGATCCCAGTCAAACCCTTGGTTTCAAGGTACCTAAGGTTTCTTCCATGTTCAAGTTTTCATTATACAAGGTGATTTTGTTGCCAGGTTCCTTCACTTATCACAGTTTCCCTTTCTGAAGTTGAGAATGTTCTATTTTCTTTCACCCCTTCCTTTCATCACATAAGTTGTGATCACTGACTCCAGGGTTATTACTTACCATCAGGCCTTTGAGGGCATATTCCTGAACCACCCAAAAGCAATACTATTTACAGGCTCAGTGACAGAGAATTTAGTTTACTACCACAGTCCAGAATGTCTGGCCCCAAATATGAGTAGCATGTATTCCCCAAATTATTAAATGAGAATTGGAAATCTCACTGGCTATTTCTTTGAACCGAGCAGTACCATCTCTTCAGCAATATGGAGTTTTCTAACTACCTCCAAACTTTCCACCTGGAGCCTGGAATGATTTTAGGGCCCTCTTCTCTCAGTAAAATCTGCAATCATCTTTTTCAAAAATAGAACTGAATTTTGAGTTGCTTTATTATTTACCTTTTATTTGCAGAACATCACTTCTTTGACATAGAATATCACTACACAATTTTATTTTTACTTCTGTGTTTGCTCAATCACAAATTCCCTCTAATCCACATGTTCTGGTTAGGAACTGAGTGTTCTTTTATCACAAGGAGGGAGTTCTGAACTGCTTTCTAAAATACCTCCATGTTTGGTTTTCTTCCCAAAGTACTGGAAATAGTATATCCACTTTTCAATTATTTCATTTTGACAGAGTAACATTACTTTTTTGCCTTTGTCTGTATATGTCCTTTTTTCTTTGCTACCCATCCTACATTCTTTCTATTCCCCATTGCTGTATTAACATTTAGTCTTCCTCTTGTTGAGAAAAACAAAGGCAAAATATTACAGGAAACTTTCAAAATTTACCCAGTTCGTTTCTTAATGTGAGGATGACCTTATTATCTGTGGTGATTTCCTTCCTTTCTTCACAGATGGTGTAATCCAGAAGGGGTACCCAGGCAAGTGGTGAAGAACGAACTACTGTTGTTTAGTGAATTAGTTTCCATGGGAAGTTTACTCAGCTGAAAATGAAAGAGTTTGTTTGCTTTGCAGATAGAAAAGTAACCATGTACCATAAATATTGTCAGTGTCTGAGAATGCCTTCTTGTGAAACCAGAGCAGCCACCATTTGTCAAACTAGTCTGAAGGCCAGCTAAAACACTAGATGTATACATGCTTCAGACAACCAGCTAACGTTTAAAAAACAGAGGTAAAAGCTGAGAAAATTGCATGAAAACACTGTCAGATCAAGTAGCTTCCCAAAGGTACTGCTTTTCGGCAGGACCTGATTTACAGCTCATTAATTTGAACATTAAACAAATGTAATTATTGAGATTTGTCAACAGCTACTCCTAAAAGGACAAATCGCTTCACCAATAACAACAGAACATCCAAAAACGGGAATTTTAAAAACCCTGTAGAAGAACTCACCTTCATTCCTCTTTAGTGTAGCATCAAAGCTGTTTGCAAATTACCTTTATCCCATACTATTTCCCATTTATTACCATTTCTGTAGAGCACAGTTATTTTCATCACCACTGAGAATAAAGTGGGCATTGCATGTATTAAAAAATGCCGACTCTTTCAGGCATGCACACATCACCGTTGATCCAACACACAAGTACTCCCACAAATATCCTGCCTTGGTAATCTTACACAAAGCTTAACTGGAGCCAGCCATGAAATGGCACAAAATCCCTGGGTTAGCCATTAACTCCGCATTGCCACACACAAACCATTATTTCACCTACTTGTTACTTCACCGCCTGCCCCTGCTGCCTGTCACTGCTGCTTGCTTCTTGCCACACACACCTCTTGAGCAATGCCAGCGTTGAGTTTTAGCCCACAGAAACCAGCCAGATATGCACATTTTCTACTGATTAGGAACGTGCTGTTTACACTGGGCTATGGACTCGTGGGCACAGTGTAGGTTTTCAGTTAATCACTAACATTTAAGCAGGTCATGTTTGAAAAGCAGTAGGGGATATCACTTATTACTTTAGAGAAAATGTAGGGTAATATTTATTATTTTGGGAAGTCCATTCTTCCGAAAGAATTGTAAAGGTTGTATAGCTAGTGAGATGATAAGGAAAGCAAGTATTTTATTTTTTCTAAATTTGTTATAAAACCATATATGAAATTAGAGCTGTAGGTGAAAGGAAGGGGATCAGAACCCCTGTAAAACCTAGAAGCAAGGAGAAAGGCAGGGTCAGAAGGTTTGAATGACAACTCAAAGCCTAATTTGTGATTTCTTGCAGTACTTCTGTAGATTTTTGTTTTAGTTGTCACTGGGGGAAGAATGGCTGCTACAGTAAATTGGAGGGAAGAGTCAGTAGTAGCTGAGTATACAATGTACATACTGAGCAAAATTATCTAATGCTACCCAGGGCATCTCTCTGGCAGGTACCCAAGAAGCAAAGTAGGGGATGCAAACAGGGACCAGATAAAATTAAAGCCCAGTTCCATACGTGCTGAAATCTGTGCAGGACATAACATCAATTTTAAAAGTGTCAAGCTCTCAAAAAATTCTTGGTGAATCTCTTGAAATAAAAAACAGTTTCAAAACTCCAAGAAATATCTAGGCTAAATAAATTTTGCATTAATCAACCCTAAGAGATAGCAATTTTTAGGCAGATTTGTGATTGCTTTAATAATACATGAATTATATTTAAATGACTATGAGATATAAGCCTGAGGAAAGGAAAAAAAAAAAAAAAGAAGAAAGATCCCTAGCTATATAAAAGTATCTTGAGTCCCAGATCATGTGGACACTGCAAAGTTAACTAGGTTGATTGGCAGCTGGGTCTGGGCACTCAAATTAGCTTGTCTGTGAGCAAGTTTTCTATGACAGAAGGGGAAGCGCAGTCTCAGCATTCTGGCTCTTTCTGAACGGGCTCACGAGTGCCTGTGCTGAGGCCATCTAGGTTTCATTCTCATTCAGCTCTGTCAACTGGTGGGGAGCTCTGGGAAGCAGCCCTGGCACACAGGGGTGGACTATCCCAACTTCTCAGTGTGGAATGGATGCATTCGAACCCACAGAGAGCAAAGCATCGGCTCTTAGAGCTGCAGCTGCATCAGTCACACCCACAGAGCTCTGTCCAAGGATTTTCTGCCGTGAGTGGTGGTGCCCATGACCTTGGAGGTAAAAGCTGCAGTGTTTTCTGCACTGTGGATATAACTCCGGAGGCCCTGGGAAAATAATCCCATCATGTGCCTATTTGGAAGACTGGGGGAGATAATTTCAACTCCAGATAGAAAAGCTCTCATCTTTTTCAGGGTCAGTTCCTTTTGTAAACACTCCAGAAAATGAATAGAAGAATAAATAAAAATGCTTTACAAAGTGTTTTGAGCCATGGTGTCAAGTCCTGCATGTGAAGGGTGCTCACTCATGCTGATGTATTCAGTGTGTGGGAAGGAAACACCTCACAGTAAGGAAAGGGACAAAAGCATCAGAGAACTACGGTGTGGGAATTATTATGCCATTTCTACAGACAGCACATTAAAGTCTGGGTTCTCGGGAGTGCAAGGCAAGGATATCCCTTCCAGCTTTCCAGGAAAGCCTATAGGGCTTTCCTGCAGCGGCTGAACCGCCATACAGAGCTGTAGGGGCACGAGTGGGGTCCCTCTCCAGCGAGGCGAACGGCAGCTGGCTTCAGCCAGCCATTGACTGAAAAGGTGGGAATAGCACGGGATTACGAGGGATCACACAGATTTTCATGTTCTTTCCTGAACAAACAGTTTTGCTTTGGGGCAAGGCAGAAGCCGCAGGGCAGGGGAGCCCCCGCCGGGCGTTCATTCCGGCCTCCCGCGGCGGGGCCGTCCCTGCGGCCGGAGCGGCGGCGGCGGGAGCGGCTGCGCCTTCCTGCGCTCCCCACTGCCGCGACTCGGGGCTCGGGGGAGATTTTGGGGCGACCTTATCACCTTCTACACGCACCGAAAGGAGGGGGTGGGGGTCGGCCTCTTCTCCCAGGCAAGTAGTGAGTGACAGGACGAGAGGAATTAGCCCCAAGCTTTGCCAGAGGAGGTTTAGGCTGAGCATCAGGGCAAATTTCTTCAGAGAAAGGGAGATTAGACATTGGAATGGGCCGCCCAGGGATGTGATGGCGGAGTCACCATCCCTGGAGGTGCTTAAGGAAACATTGGATGAGGCACTCGGTGCCACGGTCTAGTTACATGGAGGCGATCGGTCACGGGTTGGACTCGATAACTCAGGAGTCTTTTCCAACCCGATCGATTCTGTGATTCAGTGATTCTACTCTTCAGGCGGCCCCGGTGTCAGCATGGCTCGGTGGGGTACCAGGGACGGCCCCGAGACGCCTCATTCGGGCACCTGAGTAGGGCCCCGGCCCCTGTGTCCCCTGAGCCGGGACACGGCACTCGAGCCCCGCGGGCAGATGGGAACGCAGAGACCGAGACACCTCCAGCCTCGCTCTTTGGTGCGGTAACACCAGCAGCCCCGACCGGCAGCGGCACCGACATCAGCCCCATATCCCAGATCCCAAATCCCGGCTCCCGCCCCCAGGGCCGTGCGAGGTGCAGCGGGTCCCGCCTGGGGCGCCAGGCCCCGCCCCCCTCGGGCGGGACACCTGCCCCCGCGCGCCCTGATTGGCTGCTGGTGATGTAATCGCGCGCACATACGGGTACTCCCCACTGCCCCCCGTGGGGCACGGGGGAGGTCGCGCGCCCCTCGCCCGCCCCGCGACCAATCGCCGTGCGGAGCGGCTCGGCGCGCGGGCCGGACCGCGCTCCGCTCCCCCGCCGGTCTCGCTTGATTGGCAGGAGCAGCAACCAATCAGAAAAAGGGGCCCGCGGGTCGGTTCACGCCTCCTCGGCGAAGCGGCGGCCGGGGCGAGAGAGGCTGCGGGAGTGGCGGCGCTGGGAGCCAATGGCCTGCAGGCAAACCGCGCCGCCGCGAGGGAGGGGATGTGGCGGCGGGAGGGAGGCTGGGAGGGGCGAGGGCGCTCGCTGACAGCCGCTTCCGTCAGTCCTGCCCGAGGCTGAGAGGCCGGAAAAAAAAAGTGCGGAGAAAGACGGAGTCCGTGCGCCGTCGTCTTGACTGACGATAGCCACAGCCAATAGTTACCAAAGCAGGCGGGGGAGACCCAATCAGAGAAAAGCTTTTGGGCGGGGCCGGGGTGTGAGCGGCGAACGCATCTACCAATGACAGCGAGCAAGGGCTGTGCCGACGGGGCTGGCGGCCAATGGGCTGCGGGATGGGGCGGGCGGGGTGAGCCTGGCCCCGCCCAGCTCTCCCGAGCGCTGTGACGCGGGCGGGGGGACGGCGGCTCCAACATGTCCGCGCTGCTGGCGGCGCTCCGAGTGCGCGACCGGGCGGCGGCGGCGGCCGGCGGCGGCCAGCGCGGGGCGGCGCGCACCTGAGCCCGAGCCAGCACCGCCCGCACCCGCGCCGGGCCCCGCAGCGCCGCCGGGCGCCGGGGGACGCGGGGCACACAGGTAGAGAGGGCGGCCGGGGCTGAGCGGGCGGGCCGGGGCCGGGGCTGCGGCGCCGGGGGAGGCAGCGAACGCGGCGTGCGGCGGGTGCGCCCCCGGGGAGCGAGCGGGCGCCGCGAGGCCCGGCCGCCGCCTTCCTCCCGCCGCGGGAGAAGGGAGGGCCGGGGCCGCGCTGACACGGCCCAGGCCCCGCACGGCCGCGGAGCCGGCAGGCCCGGCGTCGCGTGGGTGGCACCGGGGAAGGCGCCGGAGGGGTCCCGCGTGTGCCGGCGGCCGGAGCCGGGCGGGGGGCGGCCGGCGGGCCGGGCTCGCGCACGTGCATGGGCCGGGCCCTGGGGAGCGCCGGGCCGGGCCGGGCCCGTGATACCGACGGGCCGGGCGGGGCGGGCGGCGGGCGGCACGGCCCCGGTGCCGGGGGAGAAGCTGCCGTGAGGGCTCGGTGCTCGTGACGAGCTGGGGATGGAATCACGGGCAGATGGGCAGTGCCTGGGAGCCTTTGGGCGAAAGGAGTTGAAGGCAGTTCTTACTCGTAGTTCGGAGCTTGCTGGCTCTGCCAACCCATTAGATACACTTTTACCATAATTTACAATAATATCTCTCTGGGAAGGAGGGCGTCATTTTGATAAATTTAGTCGGAGGCAGCTAATAAAATCTGTACCTGTCTCGTTTTGTGTGCGGTAGGTTGAGGGATGTGTTTATTCCGTGGGGATGCAGGTGGTGGGTGAAAGCACACGTGTTTGGGAGCAGTGCTACAGGAAGGCCTGTGAGTTTAGGATAAGAGGTAAACAGGCTTCTGTGTGTTGTGAGAAATAAGGTGGTAAGTTGGCAGGCGTCTAAAGGCCATGGGGGAGGGAGGCTTTGGGTGGTAGGGAAGCCTGTGTACAAGTTACAGGCACAGTGGTAACAGGTTGCTACAAGGTTCTGGACTTGTTTTGTTTCGTGGCCACTGTGGTTAGACTTAATGTGCGAGACCTTCGTGTGTAATATGAGCTGGTATGTGGACAGCAAGTCATGCGTGTTCCTACTGCTGTGCTTTGGTTTGTCTGCTGCTCACACTGGGAGCTGAGAGAGATGCCCGGCTGTCACCAGCTCAGACAGTTCTCTGTCTGGTGTATGGAGATGGGCTAGAGCAGAAAGCAACGTGGTCTGTGTCCTGGAAACTTGCGAGGAAGATGTTTCATATGTAATGAAATAAAAGTAAAGGCTGGATATTTGTTGTTTGGCCCGTGGAATACAAATGGGGAAACGTGTAGTAAATGCCCAGTGTTGGGATCATGATAGTACTTTTTGGAGAAAAGTCTGTGCATGTGCTAGGGAGCTTAGCCTTAGTAGAACTATAGTTATGTATGTTTTTGACAGGCATGAGGCACTCTGAATTTCTGTCTGTTAGGTCATCAGTGCTGTCTTCCTGTAGGTAAATTTTCAAGGATGACCGTGGACTATAGGAAAGTGAGGGGGTTTGGGTGGACGTTTATGATATTGAAAATGGGGGGAAGATGAATTTGCACAGAGGGTGAAGATTCTGTTAGGATATGTATACATGTGTGTATCAGGGGAATGGTATTTGTGCAAAAGGGAAACTGGAGTTTTCGTATTGCTGAGTGAGTTAGTCTGTGCATAGAGAGAGAAGGCAGGCGGTTTTGGCTGAGGCTGTGAAACGCTGAAATGGTGTGGGGGAGGGATGGTGAACTGGCTCCAGGGTCCTGTACAGGTTGGAGGCTGTGGGGATTCTTTGCTGCTCATATATGGAGAGAAGTATTTTATAGCTATGACACCTGGTGAAAATGAAAAAAGTGAATAAAGATGATGAGGCAATTTAGTACTGTTATGAATATTACTGGATTAAAGGAGGTTACAGGACAGTCAAGGGGTTTCTGGTCAAGTGCTTTTTTTGTTTGTTTATTTTGTTCTGTTCGTTTCACTGGATAATTGACCATTAACTTTAAAGGTAAACTTTTGCTGAAACTAGCACTCATCATGATGTTGACAGGTCAGCAGCTAACTAAAAGCACTCAATGTGGTGTAGACAAGCTCCTGTGTGTATGTGTGGGCTCGGGCTCCAGTACATCCATTATATGTGTTTATTACCTGCATTTTCTGTACCTTAACACTTAACTGTGAGTTTGCATATCCAGAGTGTATGAAATCTTCACTTGAGGGTCAGAGATTTGTGAAGAGACAATCTATTTAGAATGGAAAGCTGCTTGGATGAGTTGGAAATGAGGACTAATTATGTGTCTATCCCATGTTCTGAAGTTTGGGCTAGTAGGTTCTATTTATTTGCATAGGCCCTCATCTCTTGTTCTGCAGATCTTTAGAGGAGGCTGTTACATAGGGCAGTGATTTAATTAAGGCACACAACAGCAGGATGAGGGAAATGTAATTAATGCAGTATGGAGAGGGCTGCATAGAGAACCCATTTTTCTTTTATAGTGGTAGTCATGAGGTGATCAGTCAGTGATGTAAGGAACAAGAGAAAGAAATGAGTAGTCTTGTAGTTATCCTGGACAATCCAGTTCTCTTCTTGTCTCTGGTGTGCATTGCTCTCAAGCTTTTCCAATGATAATCACTTATGTGTGTTTCTGACTTAGTAAACTTGTCTCAAGAAATAAAAACCTATTGCAATTGAAATTCAAGCCTGTGAAGTGTGTGTGTTGAACAGTTGTTTCACGTGCTCACTGTCAAAAACCACTGCTCTCAGGGGTCCAATGGAGAGCAGAGAGTATTTCTTACATTAGTGTATTGCTTCCATATTACAGAAGGGAAAGGCACTAAAGTCTGCTCTTAGTAGTGTAGAAATCTGCGTTTATGAAATATTTGTACTACTCTTTGGAGCAGGGCTTATTTAGACTGCAAGGGATGGGGATGTGCATAGAACAGTGTTCAGTGAGTATTGAAAGTCCTCCTTACATGGAGCAGGCTGCAGCACACCTTGCTGAGTGCTGCCACAGTGTTCAGTGGGGCAGGGGTGGGCTTGGCTTGTCAGTGTGGTTTCTGTTGCTTGGTTTGGTCTTGGGTTGTTGGTTTTTTTTTGTTTTTTCTTTTTTTTTTTTTTTGGTTTCTTTTCAAAAAAACACTGAAAATGAGCATTGATCATTTGGTAGTGCCTTGCATCATCAGTCCAATAGGAATGCTTAAATCTGCCATATAGGTTTACTGCTGTAGCTTAGGAAGTGGGGAATGGCTGTTCTTTCCCAGTCAGCACTGGAAGACAATTAGCTAACCATTGGTTTTTACAAGCATGGTCTCTTCCAAGTGAATGGGAAAGCCTTGGTGAAAGAATCCAAGCTCCAGACTCTGTTTCCACTGTGGAGAGTGTTTACTGTGACAGGCCATGCATATCTTTGTGTCCATAGATGTTTGTTTTTCTTCCTAGTATTGATTCTTTCTGCCCACTACCTTAATCAAATATGCTCTGTTTTGTTTGGGGTTTGTTTTTTCAGTTCTTGTCACTTGTCCACTGATCTCTCTGAATTTAGTGTTGCACTTCCCTGCCCTGTAAAAAAAGGAGCATTCTTCAGATCTTGGGCCTTTTAGTAACTGAAGTGATTTAATCTGAGTATTGTTCTTCTCAGTAAATTGGAGGAGAGCAGTGGTAATTTCTTTGGAAAACAGTTGAAATCAAAACTTTTGCTGTCTTGGTTCCTTCCCTGTTTATTACTTTTTTAATTCTGTGCTTCAGTTTATGCTTGATGGTCTTCATGATTTGGCTTATAGCTGTACAGGGTGTGAATTGTAACTTCTTCTTTCTCACTGTCTGTTAGCAGTGTGAATGCAGCATAAATGTTTTATGCATCTTCCAGGAGTCAGGTTTAGCCCCAACCTCCAGCATCTCACGTGCACGTAAAATGTTCAGGGAATTTAATGTCAAAATCTGGACCAGTAATTGCAGCTTCTTAATAAAAAACAAGCTAGCCAAGTAGAATGACCTCTGACTAGAGAAGCTGAGAAAGGAGAAATTGAAAGATGATCCCTGATGTAAGAACAAGGATGCAGAGTTTCCAGAAAGATTATCAGTACTGCTTTTACTTAACAGGCAACTTTGCAAACTCCTTAGCTGTTTGGATGTTTTTCAGCCTTAGATGTCTAGTGTGGGAAACTTTGTTCAAACTGCTTATCATTTGCCTTGTACAAATTTATATTTGTATCATATGATAAAATCAGATAAATATTTGGAAGAATTTATGAGTGTCACTCCAGAAGAAAACTGGTCTGAAAATCTTCATGAGATGGTAAGAGAGTACTGAGCTGGGGTAGCTCATCTCTGGTTTCTAGAGATGAGCAGCTCAACTCATCTCAGTTTCTTGAGACATCATTGGCATGTTGAGACATAAGGGTTGCCAGTGAGTGTAGGTTAAATTAGTCTTCTGGCTCTTGGAAAACCCTGGTTGGGAGGGAAAGCACAAAGATGTTTTAATGTATAGAATGATGGCAGAAGGGGAAATTAGGTGTCTCAGCAGACAGCAGCCTTTCTTATATTTTTGAAGGAAATTACTCAGGCCCAGGTATTTTTGTTCTGCTATGAAAATGTTACCCACAATTCTTTTTTTCCCTGTGCACCATTAGTTTCTCATTAACATTACTTCAGTGTGTCATTTTATGATGTCACTACATTACTATCTCCTGGCATAGATTCTCTTCATCTTTGATGGGGTGAGTTGAGTTTTCATTGAGTTTTCTTTCAAACAAATAGTGCAACTAGGTGCTTAAGTCTGTTTTAACATGAAACATATCAGAAAACCATAGCTTAAGGATGTTTCAGACTGGGCTGCTGGAGAATTTAAAATGGCTTTTTAGTGAGTGTGTTAATGACATGTCAAAAACCACAAACTTCCAGTTAAATCACAAAGGAAAGTGTCATTAGTTCTTTCAGTTTTCACGGGATTAATGTGTTAACAGAAAATGTCATCTTCAATAATCCTACTTTTGTGTCTGCCCCCCAGTATAGGAACTTGACCTTTACTGAATGTAGAGCAAACATGGCTCTGCATTGTTAGCATATGAATGAATTGTTTTTATCAAGGACGTAATGAATTAAGATGGTAAGGATTTGTTGAGCAGAGGAGGTAATGTATTATTGTAAGTTTTTCATGCAGTACTGCTTTGGTCTGTTCTCACCAGCTTGTTGGTCCTGCTAACGGCAGGTATATGTTTGAAACTCATCATCTTCTATTTAAAATTTTATAGAAAAAAAAGGGTAACAGGAAAGAACATCTCGGTGATGGAAGTATTTGTGAAGAACTAATGTTTTGATTCGAGTGGAATAATGAATATTATAGTGGTCAGCTTATTCAAAAAGAAAAGAAACCCTCTGTTTTGGGTGGCTTTGTTGGTTGAGCTGATATGCAAGTCATAAAAAGCATTATTGAGTACATGCTGCTCTTCCTCTGCTATCACCACCTCCAGTGGAACCATGGATTGAGTTGTCTTTTCAATGTTACTTGAAAAGTTTTGTAAAACAGTAATGGTAGGTGATGCATGAAGTATGTAGATCTTTGGTGGGCTATTTTTCTCTTTATTCAGGAAACTTTTCTAGCGTATCCCACTAGCTTTTGAAACTCCTAACCTGTAAAGGAGTGGAAACAAAAGTGGATGAGTGGTGGTACACTGCTGCTATCATTACTCCAGGAAAAGGAGCAGCCTGTACAGACCTCCTTTCTAGGGCTTTTAAGGTGCATGTTGGCAGCTTAAACCTGTGGGTTTGCTTCCTGCTGCTTGAGGCTCTCATAAATGGATGGACAGTCCCTGCCACATTGGTTCTATTTACACTAGCAAGCAGTACTGCAGCTGAAGGGGGTTGTGGAGTGGAGCTGTGAGGTAGGCTCAGTGTCCCCAGTGTGTGTACTTTGTGGGGTTTATTTCAGACCAATTGTAGTCTGACTCTGTGGACTGAGTCTGTTCAAGCTTTCCCAGAGTTTTGATGTAGGTCAGTCTTGGAGATGTTCAGATCATTTGCTCAGAAACTTCTATGAGATGTGAACTAAAATACAGGAAGTGGGTGACAGATCTACTTGAAAAGCATGCTCCTAATTCAAACTGACATGTCAGTACAGCTGTGCCCACTAAAAAGCACGTTAGAGCACTGCAGAGGGTGCTGAGCTATGCAGGGGGAGTGGGTTCTCCCCTCTGCTGCTTCCTAAGTGTTGCCAGGCCTGCTGAAATTGGCCTGCTGCTCTCTAAGGATTGCTTGTTCATCGTGCCTGGTAACTAAATATCCGTTCCCAAGTTATTGTCCCTAATTTTGAAATCTTGTGTGAAAAAGACTGGTGTTAAAACTACAACAAATTCTGGAGAGTAGTTGTTTCATGGCTTTTCTTCAGTTAATCAAGAATGAAACTGTCTGTGTGAGCAGTAAGTTCTGAAGCCTGACTTCCTGTGGCTTTGTGTCTTGTGGTTGGGTACAGGGTACTGTGAGTTCTGTAAGTATTCTCATTTGTTTGGGGCACATTTGTTTATCCTGTATGGGATGATGGTTTTGGTAACACAGCTGAGCCTCTGCTCCCCTTGTCCTCAAGGGGCACTAGTTTGGATTCTCTCCTTGATGTGACTTTATTCCACAAAACTCATAGGACCTGATTATTTGTGAAATATTTACCCTTGTGTAAACTTTTGAGTTGTGTTTCAGTGAAACTGTGAGGACACAGACAACATGCCCTGTAGCTTGGCTTGGGGTTTTATTTTATTTTCCACTAATGTTATTTCTTGTTTTGCTGTTTGTGTGTGTGGTTGGTTGTATGTTTTTTAAAAAAATAATTACCACTGTTTGAAGTTTCTTCCAAAAGAGTTAAAAGTATATTCCCCTCAACATTTTGGAGAACATATCTAGAAGTAGGAAATTGTGTTCTTCATGGCAGCTTCTTAAGGGATGCTGAAAATCTTTTCTTCATAAATGAGATAAAATTCTTCAACGTATTCAACATGCTTGTTAAAGCACATCCAAATAAATGTCAGCAGGTGTAAAGGTGCCTTTGTATATTGCAGCTGTATATAGGGTGCCACATACAATAGTTTTGGACCATGATTCCAGGAGGGAAGTGAATGAGGGTTTTCACATTGCATAAGGCTCTGGAGTACAGCTAGACTGGATTTAGACGGTGGTGAATTAGCAGTTGGAGGGGGCAGGGACTTGTGTTTGTCATTGCCCTTGTGACCTTGAAAAACTGCTGAAACTGTCATGTGTTTTGAAACTTTTCAGATGAGAAGTACTGTACTGAAACATGTGGCACTGTGGGCTGTTTTGAGAGTTCTGTCTTCAGTGTATAAAGCTGAAGAAATTGTTCCTTTTGCTTCTGTTGAAGTGGGTCTGTACTCAAAGCACTGCCTTCAGAGAGCTGTAAAGATATGAAAGGTGAATGTAGCACAGATATTACTCAGGGTTTTTTCTGTGTCCTTTCTTCTCCTGCTCTCTTTACCTAGTGTAGTAGTAAAATGTGTCTGTACTGCTTGTTCTGGTTCCCAACAGGAAAATCTTATCCTGGTCAAAAGGTACTCTGCATACCAGCTTGTGCATAAGATCTCTCTTCAGATATGATACCAGTTGCAGGCACTGTTTTCTCGTGTCTGACATGAAGCTTGGTTCTCTGGAACATTTGATTAAAATTGCTTATAGCTGGCTTTTTACTAAAAGGATAGGGGTTTTTTTTGAGCGTTCGTGTTCAAAGGAAACATGAAGTTTTTTGTTTTTTTTTAATTTCAGCTGTTGTAGAACTTGAATTCAGGCCTAGCAGAGGTAGTCCATTGACTGCCCCAGGTAGTGTTCAGTCCCTCCCCTTGGAAAGCAAAGCAGCTCAGTGTAGCTGAAGAGAGCCCCAGAGCACAGTACAGGCTGTTAGGGCTCACAAATGCCTCACTTTGGGTGAGTAAGAACTGAAGTGACGCCTCTAAGGAGGTCATTAACAATGTCTAATTGCAGGTGGGATTTACACTCAGTGAGTGTTGCTCAGTAATTGCGGGGCTGCTGCCTGTGTGTGTATCAAATGGGCTCCGCCGATGGGATGTTTATCCATTTGCTAGCTTGTCGTGTTTTCTGTGCCTTTATCACTTTTCCAGGAGACATATTACAGCAAGAGCTTTTTTGTTTCACTTTTCCTTTTCTCTGAGATAATGTCTTTCCTGCTCTTTTGTTTGCTGATGGCTTACCCTGATGGATGAACTTATTGGACTCATCCAAAGTCTAGGTTGTGTCTGATTATGTTACTCTGAGGAGCAGTTATCTAAACAAGTAGCAGGTTGTGCACAAGACTTCAAATAATGGATGCTTCATACATAAACAAGATGAAAACAATGTTGTGAAAACAATAGCTAGAGCTGGGAGGAAGAGGGGAGCATGAAATCTGTTCTGTAAATCCTCTGTAAGTGCACTGCAATTCAAAATGCTGTTCAAAAGGTAGATAACCTCCAGTTCATAAGCATTCAGTAGTTTAAAAAATGCATTCATAATAGGAGTTGTTTGCTTTGTGTGAGGTTTTCTGACCAGCCCTCTTTTAGATTCTGTGCATTTCTTGCAGTGTAAAGAAACTGGAAGCAGTTCAGTGTGTCTGTCTCTTACAAGCAGTTTGTGGGATCAGGGAAAAGACAAGCATACCACTTTTGTGGATGATTACATTGGAAAGAGATGTTTCACAGTGTTTGCTAGAGTTTCATAGTCTCCTCTGCAGTCAGGCCTTAAGAGCTCATCTGTTTTTCCATAAGTGGTAGAAGTGATAGTTTAGCATTTTCCTATGTTTTAAAATTGAAAAATTAATTAGGCTTGTGATGTGGAAGGAAAGGGTAGTTAGGACTCTGCTGTAGTGCCAATGGTGTTTCATATCCTGCTTTTATATCATAGTAAACAATAAATTTATTTTGCTTTTGTTTGACCTTTGGTTTGTCTTACGCTGAACCATGTCTTTACTATTATGTCTTCTTACAGTATTTGAGTATGAAAATAATGGAGGTTAAGAGTTTTGCTGAAGATCAATAGCTGGTTTGTAACATTAAATCAAATTGGATGATATCTCAATTTCTTCACTAGAACATACCAAACACAAGGATTTCTAGGCCAGAGAACTTCTCTAAAATATTTAATGAACTCAAGTATTGTGGCTGTTGTTAAACAAAACAGCTTATTTTGTGATTTTGACTATTGTTACAGTATTAATTTAATTTAAAGAAAAAAGGAAATGCTGTCAACTTGTGGAGGGAAGGGGATAAGGTTACAAACAGTTGAAACAGTTTCTCATGATTTTTAAGCTGAAGTGAAATGTGTGAAGTGCGATACCTCTGGAGTCAGAAGGGAATAAATACAATTCCAGTATAGTTCAGGATTCCTGAAATTAGCTTGTATGCTGCTGCTGACAGTGGCAGGAAACAGAATTTAACATGGTTAGGAAAATGTCACTATGGAAGGTACTCTGCAATTGTACTTTATTAATTCATATTTGGAAAAAACAATCCCTTGAAAAATACCAGTTATTCACAGATGTATTTAACAGCCACACTGTTTTCAGTCTGAAGTTTTCATTATTTCTGCATATATAGAGAGGGAATGTAGGGCTCAGTTACTGCTGTAATTCATCTTTTTTCACTGTTCTGTTTTGTTCAGGCTTAGCAAATTCAGATGTGTTTTGTATAAACAAAAGCTTGGGGTAGCAATGTCATGAACTGAAGTAACTTATTTTTTGGAAAAGTGTCTTAAGGTTTGTTGAGACTTGAAACCTGATTATGTTGTCGAGTTTGACAAAGACCAGAAGCTAATGTGGAAAACTTGTTAATAGACCTCTCCCTATTGTCCCTTCTTCCAAAGGTCTTGTTTGTTTGCTTATTGAAGCACCGATTAAAACAACCTCTTGCATACAAAGCACATGTGACAGCTTAGATCTGTCATGAGTTTTCAGATTGTGCTTAAAGCCTTTTCCTAAAGTCAAGTAATGGTCCTAGAACACTGTATTGGAAACTCCATCATCCTTTTCTGCTATTTATTTTCTTTTTAGTAGCCACCATCTTAAGCTATATTAGTACAATAACTGGTGAAGCAGGCCTGCCTACGAGCAGCCTTTCTCCTGCACAGTTCATTTGTTCAAGTTGGTTTTTTTCCAGTCAGTGTTTATCCTTTCCTTTCCCTGAGTTGAAGTCTGATGGTGTTACTACAAGGGAGAAACTGAAATAAGTGAGGGGAGGACATGAAAAGTAGTGTTCTTGGTATGGAAGAAAACTGCAGTGCTTTCTGAAAAACTTATTGCATAAATTCACTGATAACTTCAGCTAATCCAGAGAATACTTGAGTAGGCAGAACACAGAATTCATCGAGGAGTATTCGTTCTTGCTCTCGTCATGGGGTTCTGGTTTTTGTTCATTTGTCTGTACCTCATTTTAAAGATTTTTATCAGCTCATACACTGCACTGCCTTTTATTACCAAGTTCTGCTGCCTGACGCTACCTCTGCTTGCCTTGCAGCAGTATCCTGACTCTTTGATACTGGCTTGAGTAAAACCCAGCAAGTAAAAATTGGCCACTGACACTGCTGGGTGAGATGGGGATTTGCTATTAGTCTTTCTCTGTCCTTACTTTTGTTTGTGTTTGGTTTCTTTGGGCTCATTTTCTCCTGTTGAATCCACTCTTGAGAAGAACTAGGGGTAGTGAGAGAAGATTTAGTCTATAGTGCTTTTACCTGAACTGTGCAAGTTGTTTGGTTTATTCACCCTGAATTGTGTAAGAAATTCTTCAGTTAGTGGAGAACTCAGTGCTTTAGGGATTTAAGGTGTCATGGAATTGGTAGACTTGCATCACTGTTGCTGAAAAAGCAAAAATTCTTTTAAGGTCTTTGGATGACTGAGAAGATGTACTTTGAACTGCTTTGTTCAGAAAAGGAAAGTAAGAGTGAGCTGATATGACCCCAGATTAATTTTTACATTAAGAGGGAAAAAAGCAATAAAGCTTATTAGGCCCAACTGCCAAAAGCTGGTGTCTTCAAAATTCTATAGACAGGAGAGTTCATGTAGCTAGCATGTAATTGAAGCTTAGCTTCTCCTGCGTTGGTTTCTAGTCAATAAATCTTATGCTGCCTTGGTGAGAGTGCTGGGCACTAGATACATCCCCTTCTTTGTCAGCCAGGCACCGCTGTTAGGTTTTTGTAGCTGTTTAAAAACAATGGGTATAGCACCTTCTTGGAAGCTGAGTCACTTACTGTACATAATGCAGCTTTGCTTTTGTCTCCCATTATGGGAAGTTTGTACTCTCTACCCAAACAGATTTTTGCTGCATGCTGCCCAGTTTGAGTATCTGATATTCCTCTTTTAGTTTGTTTTTTTCACCACTTTTCAGTGTTTACACAGCACAGAAAAGAGTTTTTGCTAGGCTTTTGTACACACTCAGGCATTTGCTTCTGGAACCCACTCATAATCCTGACTTTCTTTAAGGAAGAAGTTCTTGCATAGTTACCTGAGTATGTTAGTGCTGCTGTATATCTGCAGTTTTATGCTTCTGACCGTGTGCAGGATCCTCTTCCTTCTCATGTGGATACTTGGCTGTGTCTCATCTCAGGGTAAGAGGTGGGTAATGTGCACATGTTGGGTACATATTGCTGAGATGAATTTTCTTCTAGTTTCTTCTTGAATCAGCTTGCTGCATGAGGATGTGAGAGCAGCTCCTGGTGCCAAAGCTGGGTCTGAAACTACCCATGACGGAGGTGGGCTTACAGCAGTTATCAGTTCAGCATAGCCTCACTTACTGTAGGACTGCATGCTGAACTGTTTCACATGAGGTGCTTGTGTGGTCACTAACATTGGTTCTTGACACTGGTGGTTTTGATACCTGATGGCCTATCTTGTGAATGGAAGTTCTGTATTTACTTGGAATGTCACTGCTGATGAAGACCACAGAGAAGTCACATAACCGTGACAGTGTTAGCAGTGTCACCAGTCATGTTGCAGTCCTAAAGTAAAAGAGCATGGAACTAAATGTTGACATTAAAACATCTATTATAACTAAATGAAAAAGGTCCATCCCCTCTTTTGGATTTTCCCCAAATGCATAGCCTGCAACAGATGTTTATATGACTCCCTTCATAGTAGTCATTCCAGTTTAATTAAATACCAGCACTTGCTGACAAGAATATCTGTACGTACATGAGAAAGCAGCAGAAACCAAAACTTTGCATAGCAAAGGTCATGGTAAGGAGTTTGTCAGAAAGTTTCTGAGCAAGTCAAGCTGTTTTTGGGTGCTTTTTGTCACATTTGCAGATTTCCTTAGGGGTAGGAGGACTGCCTCAGCTCATCACTGTGGTGTTTGTCATCACTTAATGTGTGGTTAGAGTATCTTACCCACTGCCTGTTTCAAGCCTAGGTTTTGATGAACTGCAGAGGGACTGAACTATTTTGGGTGAAACATGAGTAATGGCATCACTAGTAAAGAATAGAGTTTGCAGTTGTTTGTCAGGCACTGACTGATTCTGTGTCCAGGAGTTTCTGTATTCGTTCAGTGTTGGAGGTCTCTTGCAAGAAGATTGGGAAGAAATTCAAGCTGTCTGAAAAAATGGAAGCAATCTGAATTCTAGAAGTTCTTTACAATGAAACATGTTTGAGTTTTCTTGGTCATTTGCTGTTCTTTTCCACTTTCTCTTCTCTTTCTCAGCCATCCATTTCTGTAATAAATTTTACATACTGTTACAAGGACCAAGTTTTCCCTTTTATAACCTCTGCTGTTTACTGTCTTGTAGCCAGATACCTTGAAAACTAGCCAGAAACTGAATTGTTTGATGTCTGTGTTTCACATGTTGAGACCTGGGTTGTTTTTTTTTTTTAACATTTGCATTCTGCAAATTGTTGAAGCATAAGGGGTGGTTTCTGTTCAGTGTTTCAGGCTATGTTATATAATAAAGCTTTCCATTTCACTTAATAAAAATGTTAAATACTGCTTTATTTGGATAGCACTATCAATAAGTAGTTGATATATATATGTAGAAAAACATATTTTAAAAAGGTGACTATTTTCAGTCTGCCTGACTTTACCAGGGGTCAGTTGTGCTTGACTGACCTGACTGCCTTCTGTCAAATTACTAGATCTTCAGCTGAGGATAGAGCTTTAGAGATTTATTTTTTTTATTTTGACCTTAGCAAGATGTTTTGGTGTCCCTTAGCATACTCCTATTTACAGTCTCAATGGGAGGATGACTAGACAAATGAAAACTGGTTGAGGAGTAATTTTAAAGGGTGGCTGGTCAATGGTTCATGCTCTTTCTGAACAGCAGTTACAGCTAGAGCTCCTCAAGGGTCTGCTGGCTACTAAATAAAATAGTTTAATGTTAAACGTTTTTGGTATTAAGCAGTAGTTAATTAGAATCTGCCCATTGAATGGGCTTGGAATAAGCAAGGTTTGTTCACTGAATAAATATTTAATCCAAGAAAGGAAAAATGCTCTTTTTTAGTGTCAAAAATGAAGTTTTAAGAACATTATAGTTATCAATGTGTCTTGTCTTTCACTTGCCTTTGGTATTATGAACCTTGAGGAACAGCAAAGCAATTTGTAGAGCATTTGAAGTTACTGGGAAGGGAGGGTAAGCAGGATGCTGGGTGGTGAAATTAAATCTCAGCTTTTGTGAAGCTAGTTTCTTTTCACAAGCCTGGATAAAGAAGGAAGTGAACTGTCATCTTGGACACTAGATGTAGGCAATCTCCAGAGCAGGCAATGCTTGAGGCAGATTCTCGCTGCAGAAACAGTATTCTGGTCTGTGAAGGTGTGGTGGTTTAATTGTGATAGCCCTTTTCATGGGTTTGGGGGAAATGCAACTTTGTTTCTTTCTTGTAACCAAGAGAGCTAAGGTGTGTTTCTGAAGAACTTCGGTGAAGAACACGTCTGTGTTTTTGAAAAGATCTGTAGTGGCTAGTAACAGACTTCTTTGTCGTGGTTTCTGTGCTTTAAGATATATCAGAATCTCAGCTTTTAGTCTGTCTTTTCCTTTGCACCCAGGATGTGGATGTGTTACTGTAAACAACTGCATTTGTATGCCAGACTTCTCTGTTTTGTCCTCACTGAAACGTGTGCACACACACGTGATTGTGTGCAGCTTCTCCTGTCCTAGAGTTTGAGTATTCCTGGCTTGGAAATGGATTTGCTTACATGACATCTGTAAAGGTGGTACATACTGAAAGTGGGAGTTTTTTGGGAAGTAATGGCCATCAAATGGTTGGTACCTTAGATGGTACCAACAAGTGAAAACAAGTGAAAAGCAGTCACTTGATGTTTGGCAGCATTGCCATAGACGAGTAGGAACTTCTTGTCTAGCTTGGCCTCTTCCAGTGGCTCACAGAGTTTATTAGTTTCAGTTTAGCTGTTACTATTAAGTGCTTGAGTTAGAGATTTTATTGAATGTTGTGGTGAACTAGGAGAGAAGTTGGTAAATTCTTCCACTTTACTACTTTCAGACTCTTTTACTTTATTCATCTAAATATACAAGGAAGAGTCTCTAAAGTGAATCTTAATCAGAAAGACAAAGATCTGGAAGAAATATTATTTTCTACTGTGTAAGACACTGGAAATTATCCACGATCAGATGAAACAAAGCATGAATACTGAGACTTGGAAAAATGGTACTGTTTCTGAGTTCTTGGCTTGCATATTGTACTATTCCTGCAGAATGTTATCACTCTTTACTAACTATTAAATACTTCTGCATATTTCTGTTGAAGTGCACTAATGATCAGAGGTATTTAAGCTAGCTGTGTCTGTGTTCCTTAACTAAAAGTCAAGTAGGTTGCTACTTGTAGCTAATGTTTATTGCACCTCTGTCTTTTGAGTAGTATAGGTGTTGCTAATTATAAAACTGACAGACTAAGTTCCATGATATGGAATGTTGTACTCAATTGGTCGTGTCTTAGTAACTCTTTTGTTTACTTTGTGACCCCATGATGAGCTTATTATTGTAATTCTCTGTGAGTGCAGAGAGTGAACACCCTTTTGAGTAATATTTCAGTCGCTTTCAAAATATCAGGAAATAGGGCAGGGTTGCTGCATTTTGGAGGAAATGGGAGATGCATTTCTTTTAATCAAGCCATAGCTTCAAGCACCTGCACCATTGTCACCTTGCTGCGAGTTAGAGCACAATCAAATAGTAGGAGCCATTAGCACTGTTCAGCAGTGATGCCATTGCCTTCAGCTTACATGCATAGTTTAACAAAATGTTAATAATGTTTGTTGTTTCATTCCCACACCACTCCCAGGGAAAAGTGGAGTATATATATTAAAAAAAAAGGTGTATATATGTATATATATATATGTATATATATATATATATATGTGTGTATATATATATATATATATATATATATATATGAGGCTGTGAGGCTGATTAGAGGGCTGGAGCACCTCTCCTGATAGAGTTGAGGTTGTTCAGGCTGGGTGCCTACAAGAAAACTGGAGTGAGACTTTTGACAAGGGTGTGCTTTAATGGTACGAGGGATAATGGCTTTAAACTACAAGAGGGTAGGTTTAGATTGAATGTTAGGAAGAAATTTTTACTGTGAGGGTAGTGAGGCACTGGAATCAGTTGCCCAGAGAAATTGTGCATGTTCTGTCCCTTGCAGTGTCCAAGACCAGGCTGGATGGAGCTTTGAGCAACCTGGTGCAGTAAGAGGTGTCCCTGCTTGTGGCAGGTGGGTTGGAACACGGTGATCTTTAATGTCATTTCCAACCCAAACCACTCTGAAGATATGAGAAGCACATAGCTATTGCTTTACAGGACAGGTATTTGCATAGAAGAGAGAATACAAGGCCATGATCTCAAGTCATATAAATGATGTTGGAGGCACTTAGAAGGAATGGGAGATGTTTTGGGGACTAATGTGTAAGTAGCACTTTATATAGGCGGCTGGCTGCCTAATGCCAGTTCTTCAGTTTCAGAGGCATGGAAACCTAGTGAAATTGGCACTTGTTGTGCTGCATTCAGCACCTCTTTGAAAGCTCAGGTCAGCAGTCTTCTATTCACGTACCTATTTCTGATTTTTTGTGGCTGGGGGTCTGCTTTTTATGTAGTAGGTTTTACTGAATTATTTGTGTAATCACCAAGCTAATTGTCTGCTTTTCTTTTAAACTGCTAAATTCATCTGATTCTTTCAGTTGGCATTCTGCAAATGCCGGAATATTTAAGAGTATTCCTTTGTGTGCCATGATTATTTTATGGATTCCTAGTTTGATCCAGATAGTTTGTTACACTAGTGTAGAATACATGCAGGTTAAGCTTTATGGTAGTAAAGTGGTAAGGCTGATATGTGAGCTTCGGAATATAGAAATAATTTGAAAATATCTTGTCAAGTTGTCATATAAATGAGATGCCAGAATGTGGTGTTTTCCCCCTTGCTACAAATGTTTTTTTAAGTGTGTCTTTGTGCTAAGATGTTTCCATCCCTGCTTAGTGCAGCAAGGGCCTATCTTGCAGCCAGCAGAGTACAGAAGCAGTAGTAACCTTTGGTGGAGCTGAGATGGTGTCTTAATCTGTGTTATCCAAATTTGCCTGCAGCTGATGTCTGAAATGATGGGTAGCATAGAGTAAATGTTGAATTATTAACATGCTAACTTTCCTGGAATCATTTTGGCTGTCATGTCTATCATTATGGCACTGACTGCCTGTCATGCCCTTAAACACCTTCTCTAATAATTGATTTCTTGAAAATTGTCATGATCTGCTTATGTGTTAGTTTTAACATTCTTACTGACAGAATTCCCCTGTGAATTTTTGCAGGTATAGTTCAACATGTATTGTAAATACTGGTACAGTGGCAAAATTAAAACAGTTTTTACTCAATAGAGATAACTGAAACTTCAGCATTGAAATATATATTGCAAATTGAGAACTTAGACTCACTTTTAATCAATAGTTTAAGTGACTTATTGTGGAATTGAAGTTGCAGAATGAATTGGACATGAAAACCTTGAGTTTTTATGCTTACAAGCTGCCAAGTGGCTGCCTCTTGCCAAGTACTCTTGTGTAGATGACAAGTGAAACAGTTGAGATAGCCTCAATGCAGACACCTGAAAAAGATTCCATGTGTCTAGGCAACAATACTGGAGCCTGCTGCCAGAAAAAAGGGTAATGGAAGTTTGCTTCACTCTGCAGTTCCTAGAGATAGTCATTCTTTTTACTAGCCTTCTTCTTAAAAAGTTTCTCTAGCCTGATGGAGAAGCTGAGCATCCTGTAAAAGGAGAGTAGTGTGTAGTATTTTCTGAAATAGTCTGGACAAGTCATCTGTGTTCTGAAACATTACTTTCTTTATCATTTTATGGATTGGATATCATTTGACTGCAGGTGTATTGATTCTGTTACAGTATGGGAGTACATAATTATATGTTGTGTGGGATCAGCTGCTTCTCTTCCACATTGGTTATAACTGCCTTCAAAATGCTTTGAGATATGCCTTATCTGAAATGAATCAAATCAGGCTGATTTAGGAAGGTGATAAATCTCTGTTAGCAATAGGGAAATTACTTTCTAAACAAATGGACCCTCTCAAAAATTTTAATTGTCTTTACATTTCTGTGTGCTGATTCTATTAATAGTAATACAGTGTTGTTACTGAAGTAACTTTGCTAGTAATTAGAAGAAGCATCTTAATCTGGAAGAGACAAAAGGAAAGAATGTTCTAAAACTGTAATTGAGATATAATAATAACTATGTGTTTGAACAATTCCTATTTGGAGCCTTCAGTTCCTGTATTACTTAAATTACTTGTTTAGAAAGACTGTGTGTGTAGGCTGTGAGTTGACATAACAGATGCCTGAATTCTCTCTTTCCAAGCTGTGTGCTTTGCAGTAAACATTAAACTGCCTATAGCATTGTAACTCTTAATATTTGGCAGCTCATGCTACTGGTTTTCTTATGTTACCAGTTTAAACTTGCTGGTGATTTTATTGTGGTGTTGAATGACCTTTTTTGCGTTTAACTCCTGATGTATATAAATTTAGCAGGTGATAACATGGCTAAAAAAAGCTACAAATAGAGCCAAGTGTCTAAGTAGTGTGGCAGAGAATTTATGCCTTCTGTAACTGTCTGCACATCAGTACTGGCCAAGTTGTTGGTTTGTTTTTTTTTTTTAATCTGCTGTGAGGGCTCAGTTTTAGTGCATTTACACCTGAAGGCTTACATTAGAAGTTGAAGAGGAGCCTTATTCAAGAGGGGAAGTCCTTCCTCTGGTCATTGGTATCATATATAAAACAATAAAACCCCATTCTTATTATCCCTTTTAAGTTTGATACATCTTGATTTCTGTCATTGTCAAACACACCGGCATTAGTGAATTCTTGCTGTATTTTTTGTACCTGGTCCTAACTGAGGTACTGTTATTTTGATACTTTGTGTTTTTCACCCCACTTTATGGAGTTTAAATTCCTTCTGAAGTTTGGATATACTCGTGGTCACACTTAGGGTTGTGTTATATTTCTAAGACAGGGAAAAACGTGATTAGTTGGCGTGTGTGTATTGTAATGGCTTTATTCCCCTAATATAGAAAATGTGATGCTGTTGTGCCTTTGAGAATCTTTTGTGGGATATTAGTCTTAAATAGAGGATCTGTGCAGGAAGACATGCATAAACCAGGTAAAAGGGTTTTTTGTGTTTTATGGGGTTTTTTTTAGTGTCAGAAACAGCAGAAATTTAAGATACGGTATTGAGGATAAAAAAACTCTTAATTGGCTTCAATGATAGTAACAAGACTTGATTCAAAATGAGACCTTTTCTAAATGCATTGGTAGCCAGTAGGAGCTAGGGTAAAGTTCTCTACTCAGATAAATATTAATTTTTGAGGACTCTGGATTAAAAAAATCACTGAATACTGGTCACAGAGGAATTTGTCAAGGTAGCCATCTGTAATCTGTTCTTCTGAACATTTCATGTGAGGCACTCAGAAGAATATTAATCTTTTGAAAGCTATCAGACCTGGACTGTAACCTACGGCTAAAGCATCTTAAAATTTTGTAGTTCAGTCACCTTTGCTGTCTTAGTAATGAAATTATACAATTCTGTCAATTTTCTTAACTCTGTATCCTACAGTGCAATGAGGTTTGTAACAATGGACTTTATTATCCAAAAGCATCTACTTGCTACTGAATTAACTGATCTGAACTTTGTTGCTTTCTCTGATTTTGCTGATGGTTTTGCTGCAGGAGTTTTTTATGGTTTTATGCTTCTGATGCCTTCTTTGAACGGCTTAACTAGAAAGGGCTAAGCTTTTTGTATTGCATAATCAACAGAGGCTTTTTGTTTTCAAGATTTCTTCTGAGCTTGAGTAATATTATAGTTTACTAATACTTTTGCAGGCATAGGAGTGACAGACTTTGGATGCTCATTAATAGTGCTATAGTAGATAGATGAGACTGAGGTGTGCTGTTTTTTCCCAGAGGACTTCAGAAAATTATTATTAATTATAATATTATTAGGTGACATGTGTGGTGGAGTTTTTCTCATAACATCTGACCAGTGCTCAGGTTGGTTTTGTGGACAAAAATTAAGTAATTCAAACATCAGTTTGAAGGCCAGATGTTAACTAAGACAGCAAAGGACAGATATTTTCCAACTGACATATTTGGTACTGCTACCCAGGTATACTAGCTAGTTATGTGATATTAAATTTGCCTCATGGAGAAGCAGTGTAAGAATGTGCTCAAATGATAGGCACTGCAGTAATAATAAATATGATCTTAGGTTGCCCATGCATATCACTTCAATGTGTCTGAGCTGGAATTTTGACTTCCCATCAAGGAGATGAATGATTGTAGACTCTACCCTTTGCATCAAGGCAAACCACAAACCCATACAGAATACAAACACGTCTTTCTCAATTAGTGACTCCTGGATTGCTGTGCAAGGTTTAATATGTATCTAGAACTTGACTTCCACTACAGCTACTGTGTAAGGTAAGATAAAAGCTAGTTAGAAGCTTTTGCAGGCTTTTCTGTAGAAAGTCGTGGCAGCTCCAATAAACGTGTTTGTTTGGAGCAAAAGTCCACTGTTTACAATGCTCTGTTGTTTCACTTGAGGGGTTTTTTTGGAAGAAAACTATACATGGAATATATTTTAACTGTTGAAGGTACTTCCTTCTCCTTAGTTCAGCTAAAGATCAAATAACTGAAAATGGAAGAGTTTTGTACTGAGGGGTTTTTATTGAAGCATGTTAGATGACTGTGCTCTTCAGCCTCCTCTCTTCCTATAGCTGGCTGTTTGCAAAGCTGCCCAGCATAACTGATGGAGAGATGATTCCACATGGCACTGCTGGACTTGTGCTGAGTATAACTCTGATCTGTTACAGAATAGAGAAGTAAGTGCTTGCCAGGGATCTCCCAGTAGGCAAATGCAGATTGCATATCCACATTCTGAATTCCAGTAAGGCTGGCTTTTGGTCTTCCTTCATCTTCTGCTTGTATAATTCAACAAAGTTTGATTTCCTCATCAGCCAGATGAGCAATCTCTGCTTCAGGCATTCACTTGTACCATTGTAGCTGTCTGTGTGTCTGCTCAGCCACGGAGCATGAACGGGAAAGGGCTGCTGAGAGCAAATATCACTTAAACTACCATTGCTGCCAAGATACCCACACAGCCTTAATGTGAATTTACTGATCTAAAGCTTACCTGAAGGTGAGTCACAGAGAATTTAGGAACTACAAAAGTGCAAATATGTATTAAAGACGGGTCTGCAGGAGAAAGGTTCAGAATATCTTTTGTAGGATATATCTGATGCTGTAACTTATGTCTGTCATTTGTGAGGTGATGTTTTAAAGTATGGACCTAATTAGAATGCTAAGCCCATGGTGTTTTCAAGCTTTTAGGTGAGTGGGAAATAATGGTCCAACAGCATACTCCTGTTGGAAATTCATAATTTAATGGTTTAAATTACTAATTGGCTATAGAACTTGTAACTGCAAACTTCAACTTGCTTAACTCAACTTTGACTGGAACCCCAAGCAAATTTATTTCAAGGCATTTAGCTTTTCAGGAAGTTCTGGGTTTTCTTCTAAAACACAGTGGAAGGCTACTTTTGCAGACCATAATATTGTATTAAGTGCTTCAAAAAGGATAAGGCTCTATATTGCTTCATAGAGTTCTTAGTTTTGAACTTTAGTTAGTTCTCCTTACTTTAACTGATTAATATGAATGTTTTAGTGCAGCTTCCATGTTTGAAAAGGGGGAGAAAATTCACCAAAAACTCCCACACCTGCAAATCCACAAATCAAGACTTTGTTCAGTCTTGGTTGAATCACAATAGAATCACAAATCAAGACTTTGTTCAGTCTTGGTTCTGTGTAGAAAGAAGAACCACTTTGCAAATGTAGAGACAATCTTTGGTTACAATGGATGAACAACTCTCTCTGTAGGATGGAAGTTGTGCATTGTATCACGTAAGAAGCAGAAATAACTCCTTGTTTAGTTTTGGCTTTGTCATAGAGGTACAACAAGGAAAAGCTACTGCATGAATCTGCAGCAATAGTGCATTTCCCTGTGCTCTCACTTTGCCCAAAAAGTCAAGTATCCCAGTGAATGCCTTTTTGAAGAAAGGGATGTTACCTTAGGTTTGCTGTGTGTTGGAGACGTGTCCTTGGTAGGTTGCAGTTTACTAGCTAACCTGTGGATACACTGCTGCTCTTTTCTTTCCCTCTCCTTCTGTCTCTTTTGCAAAATCTTCCTATGTGTGGGACCCAGCTTTCAGTTCTGGGGCACAGTACTGGCAGTGGTGGTATTGTGCTGTCAGAGGGTGGGTCAGGGCACACCAGATTATAGCTCTTTCTCTTGATGCTCAGTCAATGAGTTGATTTGTTTGTTTGCTTATTTTAAAGCAGCTGTGATTTGATTATCAATGAAAGGTCAGAGTTCAGGTCTAGCTGGTTGTGAGGCAGAATAAACAGTGTTTTTCTGGTACTTGTCTGGCCAGAGTTTAGAAACTTGCAAAGGACTGGATGTTGCAGTGGATTTGTTTGTTTCAAACATTAGGATTCTGCTTGAGGAGCATTAGTGCTTTGCGACCAGCATTATTAAGTATGTATTTAATCATCAGGAAAACCAACATTTGGTGCCCACACTCTGTAAAATAACATGATAGGGTTCTTCAACTTTCTCTGGACTGCATCATTTCTTTTTCTTAATGATCTTATTTTCGAGTAGTGAGTTTAGTTCTTTAGCAGTGAATTGCTTATGATGGCTTTATCTATTTGGTCTTACCTTCTGAAGAAAATCCTGTAAACATGGTCAAATTAAATGCTTTATTAACCCAGGAATATTTAAGTTTTTCTCAAATAAAACCTATGCTGCTGTAGGGTGCAGGTGTCTTAGTAGCAAAAAAGTTTACTGAACTAACTTAGTCCTACTGAAATATTACACATTTACATAGTACGAAGCCTTAAGTAGCTCAAATAAAATGTTTCATACACCTTGTCATTTTGTTAAGCCTTTAATAGGAAGCATTCAGCTTTATTCTTGTGATGTAATTTACAATGAGCAATCTGGACAAGACATTTACACTTGTGTATTTTGAGCATTTTTGGCATTCAAATTGTTAGGAGCTGGATGTAATGGTTTGTTATCCCAAAGCTGTATCATGAATCTAAAAGTCTTTTCATACTGAGAGCAAACAAACTATGCAGCTTACTTGGAGAGGTAAGAGTCACTACTGTGCAAATTAGGTAGAAGTAGTGTCCCTTCTTTGTTGTGCCATATTTAGTGGTGGAGGCTATATCTTAAGGTCCTTTTGTGTTTTGGGACACCGAATACTGTATTCCTTACTTCTGAGAAGTGAGATAGTGTACATAGAATTTGTATAAATGCTATCATACTCTGAGGTAAAATGCTCTCAGCCCAAAATATCTATTTTGGAATCCACTGTATTGTAAGCAGCCTTCAGCTTAGTCATCCTGGTCTAAGGAATGCTCTCACATCCTCTGTAGAGTGGAATCTGGGAGGGCTCAAGGCTCTTGTTTCTGAGAAGCAGAATGCTCATCTTCCAGGGCTGCTTTTGTGAGTTTGCTGCTTTTAAAGGCCACTGGCCACAGAAGCACTGAGGCTGCTGAGCACGGGGTGCAAACACCTCGTGGTGCTCCTGGCTGGGGGATGTGCTGAAGGTGGGAGGCAGTGCATGGAGGGAGCTGTGTCCTGGCCACGTGCTTTGTGTCTGTGCCCTAAAACCTTGTGTGTTGAAGTAGAGCTGTTGTAAACAACTTTATGAATTTGCCCCAGGTGTGTTTAGTTTTACTCCCTGAAGTTCCTTGAGGTAGAACCAACTTTTTTACTGAAGCTTTTTTTACCTTCTGGGGAGGACTTTTGCCTTGTGGTTCAATACAATGATTTAAGATACTTTTTCAGAGTTCATTAGTGATTAAGTGGATGCTGCTTAAGGTGTAGTTACACAATACTTGGAACAAATGTGAATTGGCAGCAGCTCCCAGTTCAGCATTTCTGTTGCTGGTACTTGTCTGATCTGGCATTTGCTAAGCTGGTTTGGAGACCTCAAGTGACAGAAAATAATGGACTTTTTCTGGATTAGTTTTGTTCCTTGAACATTCCATCCTGTTGTGGTGCGTAAGAGGAGAGAATTCTGGGGAAAACTCAGGGCTTGCAGTAGTGTAGAGCTACAGGCATGGAACTTAGTGAACTCCTGCAGTTCTTCAAAAAGGGTAAAGTAGTCCCTTTGAACGATTTTGTGCCTATGACACTTGTTAGTAGTTGAAAAGCACTGCTGAGTGTTTGGAGGAGGTGAGCCATAATGAAATGTTGTCATAGCTCTGTTCCTCCTTCAGTGGCTTTAAAGTCAAAGTCAGCAGTAAGTCTCCTTTATCACTCAGCTCATCCAGAGTGCTGTTATCAGTTTAAAATCTTCACTGTCCCTACAAAACTTCTATTTCCCTCCTGTCCCAGAGAAAGCTGGCTGTTATCCAGAATTTTTCCTATGATAGTTCCTTCTACCAGTGTATTCTTAAGCCAATTCTGTAAGATGCAATGGTTTATAAGCTTAAATATGTAGTCCCTGATTCATGGAGGATTTTGGGTGTTTGCATCCTGTTCAAAACAATGTGTAGATGCTGTTGTTGATCCACTTATCTGAATTGTTGGTTATTCACTACTTTTACATTTTAAGGTGAATTTCTAGTTAATTTTATAGAAACTATTTTTAAAGAAATGTAATGGTTTGTATTACAGAGGATCTGAAATACTTTTGCAGTTGAAGCTTACTGCTTTTGCTTTAAACTCTTGTGCATTTTTACATCTAAGGAAGCAGAATAAAGAGCTCACAAATTACACATGCTGCGCATGGTGGGTTTAAATCATGTCAAACACTCAAGGAGTGTACTCTGTCATCTGAGTAGGTGAATAAAATTAAGACAGCACAGTGATGCTGGCAGGCATGCAAAAGCTATTCCTTCTGTTACTGAATTTAGGGACTTGAATGGCAGGTAATAGGCTGATGACTTTTTAAGTGCTTGTCAGTGTTGGTGAGGGAAATAGAGAAAAATATTAATCTGATTCTTTGTTAGCATAAATCTTGAATATGGTGTTTAGAGAGTTTGCTGAAAGGTCTTTGCATATCCAGGCATGGCTTTAGTTCAAACACTTCTATTTAGGAAAAAGTTGTATTCATGAAAAAATTAATGTACAAATCTGTTGTATGCCATCTGGAGTAGCTAACTACTTCCTTTGTTTCTTTCTAGGAAATACCAAAATAAAGCAGATGTTGTGTCCTGTACTGTTATCTCAAGGTTTTGCAAGTCATTCTGTTACATGCTTCTTGGCAGCAGGAATGTAAACTAATTCTTTCAGCACTGAACTAGAACCTTGACAAGGTTAAAATTACAGGTAAGAAGGAATTCTGCCACTTGGAAATTTATGGGAATATATTATTCCTTTGACTGTGTTTTTAATTTGCAGTTTGTAATTGACCACGGATTTAATGGAAATTTGAGATTGGGTAAAATGATGTTTTTTCTACTTTAAATGTATTTGAATTTTGCTTACTGTTATTTTTTAATAGGGAGGAAATACAATTTCAAGTACAGCTTCTTTCTGTTACAATACAAAGCAGTGTTAATAAATGGGGGATAGGGAATTGTAATTTTTCACCACCTAAAATGTCTACTGACCAGATTTTAGAGAAATGATGTTCTCACACTGAAGACTGTATAGTGTCAGTAAAAGTCATGAAGTGTTTTGCCCACTATGTGTTGAGATCAGTTTACTGTCTGCATGTGGCTTTTTTCCCTACAAGGTCTGTATTTCCTTAAATGCACTAACAGCAGCAGTGCTACTTAAATTACCTGTTTTAATCAGTTACAGAAAATCTCTAAATTTCCCTTACAAGGTTCCTGAGCTTCAGCTTTTGAACCACCTTTTCAAGGGTAAAGGTTGATGGCTTTTTCCAGGTCAATGAAAATGTTTTGGCTGCTGGTTTTGTGTCATTAACTTTATCTGACGATGACTGAGAACTCTTGTCACACTCTGTCACCTTCTTCTGAACTCATGTAGAGGGAACTAAGAGTCAATATTCTTTGAATCCTTTTGAAAAAAAGGATAAATACAGTGCTGTAAGACCATAGTAATGGGAAAAATCCCATATCACCACAAATACCTGTGATAGAGATTGCATATTTTGGGTTGTATGTTTCTGAAAGGTTTAGATCTGTTTTTAAACTGGGACCATTTGTTTTGAAGACTATCCTTGAAATGGGTTTATTGCATGCGTCTGTCTTCAGGATTATGATCAAATGAAGGTTTTGGAGTCTTGATTACACATTTCAGTATCTTTGACAGGAAGAGTTGTCTCTTTTCAGTAGTGGCAGGCAGGAGTCTGGACTGTTGGTCTGAAGCAGTCCTGTCTGTCTTACTCTGAAGTTCAATAATGGATAGGTTGTAAATCAGCGACAGGTTTGTGCCAAGGAAGTGGTGTTGGTTTTTCTGCTGCTAAAATGAGAGGGAGGTTGCAATGTGGTTTGTTTTGAGGGTTTTTGTTAGTGTTGTGTTGATTGAATGCTTGTACTTATTTTGCAGTGATGTAACATGTTGAAAAAAGGCACAACCTTTTATACTGACTATATTTGAATGGACCTTTAGCACTCATCCAGCCCAACCCTTGTGTCTGGCTTCCTCAGATTTTTGTGTGAATCAAGAAACCAGCCCTCAATTCTGTAAATAAAGGTGTATTGTTTTACTGTGGTTTTGCAGACCTGCTGCAGAACACTTATTCTGGTGTTTCAGACCTGTTTAGGAATAATTCACAGGTGATATGAAGAAGTGATTATTTGCTGCCCTATTCTCACAAAAGTGTGTCTGAAATTTTTTGTGAACAGACTTTGAAAAAGGTGAGAAAATTTGCCTTAAATGCCTCAATTTAAAGCAGGGGAGAACTCACTCCCAGTGACATAAAGTGTCATGCTAATGGCAGATTTATACATGTAAAATTCTTCAGTTTTAATACCATTAGTGTAGTGGATAAATTTTGGTTCTTTTTCTTGAAAATGTGAGGTGCTGTTTCTGTAGTAAAAGCTGGCTGTTGTTTGTTAGATTGATGATTGAAAAGGAGCAAACTAAATTTAACTCAAAGTACTTGGTCCTTTATTGAATTTAGAGAACTAAAACAGCAATTCTGCATAGAAATAATTAAAAACTTTATTTGTGAAGTATCACTTTTATGCTAGGCTAAGTCTTTGTATTTTCCAAGGGCCACCTGTGCATCTGTTTTGAACAGCCCATAAAGAAGTGAGAACGTGCTTATTGGCTACAGGAAATATGAGCAGGTATGGGCAAGGAATTTGACCAATTATCGCAGGATATGAGTCTTGTCATAGTGTGGTCAGTAGGGATAGGCAGCAGTACAGTGCAGACTTCCACGTGGTATATTAAAGGCACAGAGAGTTGCAGGGTTTGAGTTAAGGACAAAATGTGATTTCAAGGATGATAAGCTTGCACAGGCAATATCTGAATTAACCAGGTAGGCCTCTTTCACTGCAGTGCCAGTGCACCAAATTTCTGTTCCAAGAAAATGGTACAAGAGCATGAATGCTGACTTAGGCTGTGCTGTCTTTACTTCTAAAGACTTTAGCTTCCATCCTGTTCCTGGGCAGATGCTGGCAGCAGGAGTCTGCTTTGCCCTGTCTGGGCCCAGCCTTGTGTTTGCTGAACCAGCCTGGATATTTGCCTATTGTTGTGTGTTACTTTCTGTGTAGCTACTCTGTACCTCAGATAAACCATTTGCAGGTAACAAATGGGATTCATTTCCCAGTCTCCATAGTGTTTGCAGGAAGCCTTGGTAAAGAAAAGCTGAATATGTAACCTGAAAACCTAAGATGAGTGACATTAAGACATTGACAAGAGTAGTCTCTTACTGAGAATGACCCTGCATACTTCTTCAGTTAAGTGCCCAGCAGTAGTGCTAACCTGAGCTAAGGGCTGCTGATAATCAGAAGTCATACTGGCACACATGGAATTCTGTGTAGCTAAGAAAAGCGCTGCATGTCTTTTAAAGTTTTCATTTGGCCACAGAACTGCGTGAAGTTGATTTCTGCAACTTGAATAAAAAGGAAGCTGCAATATAAAGGGTCTGTGACTAAAAAATACAGCAACCTGGGCACTGATGGTCTTGTACTAAGTGCAGTAATTAGAAAGCTAGATGCTGAGTCCACTTTCAATATTTCTGTGAAGTTCACCTTGACTATCTGAGGTATGATCTCTAACTTTGTAGCTGTTGAGCTGCATTCCAGGAAAATAAGAAGCCTCAGTATAAAGTCTGCAATATGCCCATGGGAGACAGATGGTTGCCACACAAGCTGAGCTGAAAAATCTGTAGTTAAGTAGCATCATCCATATTTTAGTAAAGTGCAAGAAAGCAGACTATAAAACTAATCTCTGAAAGGACCACAAGCATGTTTTTCTTGTGGTAACATAGCTAGAAAGGTTATAGCCCTTAACCTAGCTCCTGGTGCTCCTTTCCATTTCTTTGTCTTTTCTGTTGAAGGTTACAGCCCCCTTGGTTCTGCTGACTAAGCTGCTGGCTTCCAAACCCACTGCAGTCAGAGTCGCGAAGTTTCAAAATACTAAAGCTAACTTTGCACTTCTTCAGTGAAACAGTTCAAAGAGTAAGGGCAAAAACACCTCAGCCAGCAGTTCTGAAAGAAAAGAAATTGCTGGCACAATGTAGAAGTGATGAGTAGCTGAGGCAGAGCAGAAGCGTTCATGTTTTCAGGTACTGCTACTGACATTGAAAATAGGTGTGAATATAGAGCATTAAATTATGCCTGTGATTGTTTTGTGCCTCCAGACCAATTTGAAATAGCTGAAGTTCATTCTGAAATCTTCATCTCCTTTGTAACTTGCTGGTTTAAAAGTACTGTGGTGTGGGAACGTGGTGTTTTGTTTATCTTTGTTATTTGTTCTTTTCCCCAACTGCTGTAACAATGTTGTGCTGAATCTAATTTAAAAATTACAGTTGTAGTTCCTAGGCATGTATGCTACCTGGTAGTAGGGATGGCTTGCAAAATGTTTTTCAATTACTGGTTTAGAAGTCTCTTTGGCTTCTTTCTTGACATCCTGGCAGGAAAAATTTTTGGTAGGAAGCTCAGTATTGGCATTTTATGTTGATACTTATTTTCTTTCTGTCAATATCTCTGGTCAGCTGACATACTTCCTAAAGCCAACACCCATGGCCACAGATTACCTAAAACCAAACTCAAATCCTCCAAATAAAACCCAGGAATGGTAATAACTCTTCTTCTGTGTAGTTTATTTTTAAATGAAAATAAAATATTCAGATCTTATTCTTAGTTTGCAGTAATTTGTTTGGCAGTATTTGTGGCTACATAGTTAGAGTAGCTGTTACAGCCAATCTCCAATAACTATTGGCCTAATATAAATTCATGTAGTGCAAGTATTTTTAAGGTCAATAAGTTAGAAGCAAGACCAAGTTTTCTGGGATCAAAAATTAAAACTATCTGCAGTGTGTGTGGACAGATGTACTGTGTAAAGTCTATATGTGCGCATAACACACTAGAGAGAGACTGCAGGGTGGATACAGAGGAGCTTTCTACCAGGACTAAACTTTGATTTTATTTTTTTTTTAACTTAAACCAGAGAAATTATTTCCTGCACTTTCTATAAATTTTGAAATTGTTTGTCATGGATACTTGGATTATTTATTTGTCATTTACGTCTTTAATATCTAGTGCAGCATTTTTTCTTTTGAAATGTCATTCTTTTTTTATAGTGGAACACGTGTGCTTTGTAACAGGAAACTCTGGCACTGTTTCTTTTCCACAGCACTGACTTATTAGAAATGACTAGCCTGTTGAGTGAATCCTTCTGAGGAAGAGACATTTTACAGTACACTTTTATGACCTAAGCCCAAAAGATTTATGTTGGACCATTCTCATATTATGAAAAGATACAGTATTGCCTTTGGGACTGTTAGCCATCAAGGTGGTATTAGTTTAGTTCTGATGTTTTTTATGAAACTGACATGCGATAGGAAAATTATTTTATAATATCTACAAAAACTTTGATTATGGCTTTTAGACCTTTGTAATCTAATTATGTGGTGGTTGCTGTCATGGTTTAACCCTAGCCAGCAACTAAGCACTGCACAGCTGCTTGTTCACTCCACCTCCTCCCTCCCCAGTGGGATGGGAAAGAGAATCATAAAAACCAGAAAATTCATGGGTTGAGACACAGGCTTCTTAATGGGTCAGGGAAGGAAGAAAAAGAATTAAAATATGCAAAACGAGTGATTCACAGTGCAATTGCCTACCATTTGCCAACCAGTGTCAGCAGTAGGCCCTGGCCAGCTTTGTCCCCAGTTTATACATTGGGCACAAGAGTATCTCTGGCCACTTTGGGCCAGCTGTCATGGCTGCATCTCCTCCCAGCTACTTGTGCCACTCTGGCCTTCTCCTCTGGCAGGATATGAGAAGCAAGAAAGTCCTTGACTAATACAAACACCTACACAGCACACTGATATTTTTAGTTGTTGCTATCAACTTTATTCTCATACTGTATCCAAACCACAACTCTACACCAGCTATGAAGAAGACAGTTAATTAACTCTATCCCACCTGAAAGCAGGGCTATATCCATTTGCATGCTACCAGGTCCCACACCTTCTAATACACCCAAGTAATCACTATCACCTTTCCTGTATTTTGATATGTACCCAGAGATACCATTCCCATACTGTGTGGGCCATCCCTTCAGTATGTTTGTTGAGTTTTAGTCCATGACTTTTGCCTTTGTCTGTTGTAGTAGTCCTTCAGGGCAGGAGAGAATGTGTGGAGTGTTGGATTGTTTTATGCTGAAGCCAGCACTAGTTCCATCACTGCTATGCATGTCTGGTTCTATCCTCAAAATTCCATTCTTGATTAGACTGGGTAATGCTGTTACAATACCCTTGATATGGCATCCAACAACAGTTGGAAGTGATGACCTACAGTGTTTTATAGCAGACAACATAATACAGTTCAGATCATTTGCTGTTCTCACCCAGAATCAAATGCCCTGGAGGTACCCATAAGACTTCCCCATCCCTCCGTGTTACCCACCAAGTGCACCCAGTTCCTTGAGCAAATGCAATCCTGTGGATGATTGCTGGGTCTCCTGTTCAGGTTCTTTACCTTTTTAATTCTATGGCAAAACCAGTTCACAGAAGGATTTGAACTACTTTTCCCTCTCTCAGCAACTTCTGTTATTGTATTGCCTCACACAATATTGCCATCAATGTACTAAGAGCTTTGCTTTGTTTCAGTACTGTTAATATCAGTCCATGGCTAATAGTAGGTCTGTGTTTCCACCCCTGGAATTCCAGGTGTGCTGGATGCACCTGCACTCTGTTACCAGTGACTTGAGAAAACTGCACTAGCAGTATCAATTGTGGCATACTGCTTGTCTGCCTCTGACTCCAGTTTGTATTGAAGTTCCAGCAGGTCTGGCACTGCTGGACTCAGAGATGGCATGGCTTTGGCCAGGCCATGACAGTGTACTGTTAGTCTGCACTGGCCATATAGGACTGTTAGAGGGTGAGTGATTCCTGCTGATCACTTCTTGGCTCTCCATATGGCAAATCAACTTACGGATGGTGTCAGGGTGTCTTGGTTGGTGGGATTCCGTGTCCAGTGCACCGTTGTGATGGCAGCTGTTGTTCTTTGACCGCACCAGAAGTGTCCTCCAGGAGATGGAGTGAGGTAGATAGCTGTTTCATTTCTACTGTCTCCAAGGCAGCTATAGCAAAAGCCCAGCAGTACCTTTTGAGTCCTTGGCAGCGCACCCTTGTGAGGCAGTCTAAGCAAAGGATGTTGTAGAGCCTCAGTGCCAGGCACAATGGAGTGCCTTTGCCACTCATTCCCTGTCAGGCTCACTTTCACCTCCAACAGAGTTAGCTGTTGGGATTGCCCTGCCACTCCAGAAACAGAGATGGTGCCTGCCCCTGTGCAGCAGTGTTTGCTGGAGCCTTTGACTCCTGTGGCTCTGCTGTGCAAGGTTGTCCAATCCACACAGTCCACTAAACCCAGCTGTTTGTTTCCTCCACCTGGCTGGAGGCAGGCCCCTCCAGTCCTGGCTGTAGTATTCAGTTCTGGGCCCCTCAGTTTGGAAAGGACGGTGAGACGCTTGAGCGTGTCCAGAGGAGGGCAGCAAGGCTGGTGAGGGGCTTGGAGCACAAACCCTGTGAGGAACAACTGAGGGAGCTGGGGTTGTTTGGCCTGGAGAAAAGGAGACTCAGAGGTGACCTTATCACTCTCTAAAACTTCTTGAAGGGAGGTTGTAGTCAGGTGGGCGTTGGTCTCTTTCACCAGGCAGCAACTCAGAATGAAAGGACACAGCCTTAAGCTGCACCAAAGGAAATCTAGATTGGATATTAGGAAAAAGATTTTTACAGAAAGGGTGATCATGTACTGGAATGGTCTGCCTGGGAAGGTGGTAGAGTCACCATCCCAGGATGTGTTTAAAATAAGACTGGATGCAGCACTCGGTGTTAGGGGCTGGGGTAGACTTGATTATCTTAAAGGTCTCTTCCAACCTAGTGTTTGGTGTGATTCTGTGTGTTCACTATTTATTCACTTCTTGTAAATGTGAATCAGAGTCCCTTGAAGATGAGGAGTAAGAGTAGCCCCTCTACTCTGTCTGGGGAGCTGCCCACTAGAGACAGGAGCAGCAATGTCCTGCAATAACACTCTCTTGTCGTTTTCCTTGCTATTTCCCCACTCATGCCTTTAGGGTCAAGGTAGATTTTTCCATTCCACTTCCTCATGTCCTCTCTGTGGTCACACAGGGTGGCCTGTGCTGTTTATGCTTATTTCTAATAGTTGGGACACTGGTCCATACAGGTGGGGAATGCATAAGCCTTCCTTGTCCACAGCCAGGATACAGGCTGTAGTGAGGAAGAGGCATTTTGTTTGTATTATGGGAGTTGGCCAATTTGTCCACCATTTGTCCCTCTCAATCTTTCCAGGTCATTACTGCCAATGAGTTGGTGTATGACAGTGGTGCATTCCATTCCACCACATGGGTTGTGTACACTTGTCTTCATCTGGGTCTTTGGATAACTGCTTGTTGTTATCATCCACATCATCATAAATCCACATCATCATAAATCTCCTCCAGTGTGGCTAATTGCCTCAAATACTGGATGCCTCTGTCCATGACAGTCAACTTGCCTGGGTGGCATAACATGTTCCTTGAAGGAATACCTTTCCTTCATACCTGGAGTCACATCCAGAGGCTGAGGACTTGTGCCCCTTTTCCAGTTCATTGGTTAATGCCCACCTCTGTAGAATGGGATGCCAGCTGTTTGGCTTCTCTGTCCTCTAGTTCCAGGTTACTGGGCCTGTTATTCCAGCATTGGAGCAACCAGGTGATGCGCTTGCCTGGATGATGATTGGAATCTTTTTGCAGATGTCACAGCTCACTCAAGGATAGGGATCAGATGATTAACTATATCTTTTATTTGTTCTGCCTCTTTCCCCACCTCTTCTTATTATAGCCCTGCTGCTTCATCCCTCACTAAATGAGCTCCCCTTTGCATATCTCTCTCCTTATGTATAGCAGGGGCTGATACAGGCACGGGTTGGTGCTTTGGTTCAGCCGCAGTGCCTGTCTCTGGGTTTGGAGTAGCCCCTGTGCCCATCATTTTCTCATCACATACAGAGGCCTTTTTTTCCCTCAGGGGTACTGTACAGTCCTGAGCATGGCTCAATAGGCCTGGGCCAGGCTGCAGCGTGTTGCTGTGGGTTTTGCATCTCTGGAATTTCCAAGGTGGCAGCATAGTTTCTCCCAATATTTAACTAGTCTTTCCAAATTTTGCATTTGTTCAGGGCTGAAGTTCCAAAGCACTGGAGGTGACCACTGTCCTAGGCACTTGCCCGTACTATCCCCCACACCCTGGCACTTACCACTATCCAGCCTCAGGGCAGATCCCTGTGGGAGGTATTCTGGAATGATTGTTGATCCTAAAACAAGACCTTGAACGCATTCAGAAAACACAGCAATAGGAATGCTGGTTTGAACATCCCAAGGGTATTAAAAATTCCCAAGTGCTGTTTTAATTGGCCTAGAGGAGAAAGGGAAGATTAAGGGAGGTAAATATCAGTCTCCCTCATGGATTTGGTCTCTGTGAAGAGGTAAAAGTTGTAATTATTAGTAGTTTCCTATAGATGGCTCCCAAAGTATGGAGATGTGGGCAGTGCTGAGTACAAAGACCAGATCAGTTTCATGAGCAGCAATTCTGTCATATTATGAGACCGTGTTACAGAGTGCAACAACATAACCTTAGCCCTGTTCCCATGGGTGACAAACAGCTCAGGGGGCAATATATACAAATAAAGTATTTTATAATTCAACATTGCAAACAAGGACACCACACCAACTTGGGGAACAAATACATCACCACTGTGACAGTGATTAATATAATGAGTATATTAATATATAATATAATAAGAAATTTCTTCTGATACGTTCTAGTCAGATTTGTCATTATCTCAACCTGTCGTGCCCTGTGTTGGGCACCAGAAATATCTGTCATGGTTTAACCCCATCCAGCAACTGTGTGCCACACAGCTGCTCACTCACTACCCTGACCCAGTCAGATGGAGGAGAGAATCAGAAGAATAAAAGTGAGAAAACTTATGGGTTCTGATAAAGACAGTTTAAAGGGATAGAAAAGGAAGAAAATCATAATAATGAAAGAATTAAAAAGAAATGAGGCACAATGCAGTTGCTTATCACTCGCTGACCAATGCCCAGCCAGTTCCCAAGTGGTAGCCCTGGCCAGCTTTCCTCCCAGTTTATATATTAAGCATGATGTCATATAGTATGGAGTATCCCTTTGGCTAGTTTGGGCCAGCTGTCCTGGCTGTGTCCCTCGCAACTTCTTGTGCCCCTCCCACCTCCTGGCAGAGTATGAGAGCTGTCAAATCCTTGACTTAGTATAGCTAACAGTACTTAGCAACAGCTAAAAGCCTCAGTGAGTTATCAGCCTTACTCTCATAACTGTATCCAAGTCACAACTATGAGCCAGCTACTAGGAAGACAATTAACTCTATCCCAGCTCAAGTCAGGACAGCTCTGGCCTTTATGACAGTCATTAAATAAATATTTCTGCCTGCTAAGTATAAATCTAAATTGAGAGGAGCATGCTTTTCCTGAAAGTAGCTGCCTATTTCCCCTTTATGATATAATACAAAATAATGAATATCTATACCTGAGCAAGAACTATTTGTAAGTTTTTAAGTAGATCTTTGGAGAAAATCTGCAGTTGGGGTTGTTTGTCTTTCAAATGCAAACACAAGCTTGTGCACAGCTAAATTTAAGGCGCTTTCCTGTATGGCTGCTCTAATACCGAAGCGTCTTCGCTGTGTAGCTGGGGCAGAAAGGATATTGGTCATGAATTTTTCTTACATGTCAGAGGACATGACTTTTGCCTTCATTCCTCTATACCTCAAAAGGATAGATGTTTTTGGTTTCCTGAGTCTGAATTGTTGCCTGCGTTGCCTGTATATGAGATAAGGACCTCAAGTAAGATTTCACTCTGGTAGAAGACATTAGAGAAAAATACCGGTTGGAACTTCGGAGAAGTAAGCCTTGGGTTGGATTTTTGCTCTGGAATGTCAGCTTTTGTTGGAGACTTGTTGCCCTGAACTCTCTTGGAAGTGACTTCACTATTGATCTAAGACCAGAGATGAACAATATGCCCTGAAGAGATAGTTGGAGTCTCTGCTTTGGTAGTGTATTGCTCAGATTCAACTTCTTCTTTGCCAGAGAGGGGCAAAGGCCAGTAATTTCTTCCTATGAAGTAATTTTTCCTCTGTAAAGGCATTCCAAAAGCCTTTGAGCCTTGGTGATTATTGGTCCTGCCCGGCAGTAGATTTTTTAAAAAATTGATTATTATTGCTTTCTTTTTTTTCCAACCTTTGGGTTGGAAAGACTACAAGGAGAAGAGAATTCCAGGATTTGGTCTGAGTAATATATGGTATTTTAAAGAATGGTCTGTGAAGCATGGGCAAGAACTAAGGCTTTCTCCATTTTCAAGAAAATTTTGGGAATTGCAATAGACATGGTCTTCCTGATTTTGAAAGTTTCAATTAATAATTTCATGTGGGATAAATATTTTCACCACAAGGAAATTAATGTTTTCTCAAACTAATCTGTTATTCAATTAAATTTCATACAAAAATGAGGTCTTTGGAAAATAAATCTAAAGACTGAAGGGTTCTGAATTTTTGAGTTTATGCTGATTATACTGGTTTGCAGGTGGGTGCTTCATCAGTTCTGCTGACTATGTTTTATCTTGAGACTGCATCTTTCTCCACAAAGGATGTTTAGGGCTGCTTAATGCCTTAACTCCCTCAAGAAATGTTGAGATGGTTTGACTAAGAGGAAGTACAGTGAAGTATTAGTTAAGTACAGTGGAAGTAGTGGAAGGCTATACGTGCTTAAAATACGTGATAGGAGTGAGTGGTTGGTTAGCCCAAGGGCAGGCCTTAGCAGTAGATGGATCCTGGTAGGCTGGACCAGCGTTGTGATGTAACCACAGGAGGTATAATCCAGTACCTGGATGTTCTGGTTTGAAAGCAAAACCAGTAAGAGACTCCAAGTCAAATATAATTGATTAGGAAAAGGGAAAAGAAAACCAAAATACACACAATAGTACAAAAGAAAAAACCACTGAGTCAGAATACAACCTGACGCCCTGTTGGTCAGGGTGTTGGTAGCAGTGCAGTTGGATTGGTGGCTGCAGTCCTCCTGGAGTGGCAAATGTGATTCTGTTGGAGCAGTTATCCTGTAGAGAGGGTGTAGTCTTCCTCTGAAGATCCAGTGGAAAAGATATCTGTTCTTCTGGGAATCCAGTGGAAAGACTGACTGTTCTGCCCCAAATCCTAGGTTATATCCAGGTGGGGATACTTACATCCTCCCCCCTGGGCGGAGCATCTCACAATTGGCTGTTATCATTCTGTGAGTCATGTGGTGAGTCCATTAAACAGAAATGGCTTCTGGAGGGAGTTATCTTGGAGTCATGGGGAAAGGCATTGATGGGCCCATTAACAGCAGATAAGGAAGATGGGCCCCTCCTGGTTTTCAGCAGCTCTTGAGGATGGGAGTAGAATATATCTTAATATTGTAACCTAGGACACTGGAATAAAGTCGCCTTGTCCCTCTCTACAACCTGGCTGATGACTTTTGGGGAATGAGCTTTGCCAAAGAGAGCCCAGGGGTGGGTCCTGATGGAGAACCAGGACAAATGTGTTGAACAGTAGAGAGCAGTGTGTCTGAAGGGGGGAAAAGTTGGCACCTGTCAGAAAAGGTGTATCAGCATTCTGGGAGAAGTGATGGTTTTCCTCTGTTAGGAGCTCGCAAGGCTGCATTGGGAATGCAGTGTGGGCTGCTCACCTCCAAGAAAGGCACAGACATGGAGAAGCATTCTGTTACTGAGGGGCCAGAGCCTGTGTTGTGTGAGGAGGGGGAGATAGGAGTTTATTCTGTGTGGAGGAGGAAAGGCCAAACTGTCTTCCAGCAACTTCTCTGAAGTTCCAACCTCACGGGAGGGATAGAGAAGGTAATGCTGTGTTCCTCCTGGAGATGTGTGGTGAAAGCCTGTCAGGCAAAGGACACAAGTTGATTCCCAGACTTACTGATAGATAGTCAATCTCTCCATCCTTTATTTGCAATATTAAATGGGATATTTAGAATATTAAGATCATAATCTTGAGTAGTGGGGTTTTCTTATTTTCCATTTTTTTTTAAGTTGTAAAAAAGTGAACCTACTTATGAAGCAAGTAAAACTAAGGTGTGACACATGCCTTTGGTGGTTGTTTTTTTTTTAATTGTGTTTTGTTTTACAGATATAAAACACAACACAATACTGACCTCACAGGCCTTTGCAATTACATAAGTTTTGATCTTCTTCCTCACTCAGTCACATTATGTCTTCCACATTTTTGATTTTAAGAATGCAATGACATAATACAATTAAAGGAATTTCATAGAAGGTGTGAAGTATTGGAGAGTATCTGGCATTTTGGCAGCATTTCAGTCCTGTATGACAGTTTTACTGGTAAGAATGTTTTGTGTGCTTTTAAAATAGTTTTGTATTGTGTGTAATTTGGAAATAAGTGATTGTGAGATACAAGAATCCTTTCACAAGTCTCTCTGACTGATGTTAGTTGCACTATTAAACTATGTGGAACTTGTTCAGCTCTCAACTGAGAGCATTGGTTGCTGAGAACTCTGTTTTGTGGGGGTATGTCACACTGTCTTGCTTACCCTCTGACACAGATTAATTTTGTTTGTTTTCAAAGCAAAATCAGATGTTTTGAGAGAAGGGGTTGTGCAAAGTTTTGACTACATATTGCATTGATGGATACACTTTGTGTGTCCTTTACATTGATTCAGTGTTAACAAAACTGCTGAGCAAGCTGTTGGGGTCTTCAGCACTGCATGGAGATCATTGTAGCAGAGAGTTAGTGTGAAGTTTGGTTTGTCTGTGTGTGGTCTGCTGTATACTTCATATGTGTTTAGGTGAGGGGAATGGTGGGAGTAAGGATTAATTAATCTCTTCCTGGCCTGGCAACAAATTCTTAGCCTAGCATTAGTTTATCATGACTCTGTACATTCTGTAGGTAGGTACTGCTGTGTCAGAGATGAGTGATTGCTCAGGATCAGTCATGGCAGAATTCTTGTCAATTCTTTTTGGATGAAATTTGCTGTAATTTTCACATTTAAGGATTTTGTAGGGTGATGACTCTTAGAATGGTTTGAAGTTGTGATATGTGAGTTTCCAAGATCTGTGGATTAAAGAATGTATTCTCTACTGACTTTGTAAAAGACAAGGTAATTTTTCAGGTCTGTGTAGGACACTTGAGTCTAGTACAGGAGAGGAAATCAGAAGTCTTTCAGAGCTTCCATGTAGATTATTCACATTTTACCTTGTGAGCTTGCATTCTGGAGATAGTCTCCAAATACTGAAGAACTTCTAACTTCCTGTGGGTTGTTTACTTCCCTTAGCTCATATCTCTTGTAATTGAATAAAATTTGTAATTTATAAAGTTTATGAATTTAAGTTTATTGGAATAAATTCTGAACTTAAAATCCCATGTAAGCACACGAAAGTCTTTCAGGGATGGCTGAGAGTTGAGGTTGTTCAGCCTGGAGAAGCCTGGGGAGATCTTATAGAGGCCTTTAAGTACCTAAAGATAGCGTACAGGAAGGCTGGAAGGGACTGTTGGCCAAGTGTAGTGATGGGACAAGGGAAATGGCTTCAAACTGCAAGAGGGTAGGTATGGATTTGAGATAAGAAAGACATTTTTTACTGTGAGAGTGAGACATTGGAAGATGTTGCCCAGAGAAGCTGTGGATGCCCCATCCCTGGAAGTGCTCAAGGCCAGGTTGGAGGGAGCTTTGTGCAGTCTGGTCTGGTGGAAGGTGTCCCTGCCCATGGCGAGAGGGGTTGGAAGAAGATGATCTTTAAAGTTTTTTCCAGTCCACACCATTCTATGATTCTATAGTAAATATTGAAATGTTGTTTTATGTTGTTAATTTGTTAAAAGATTGCTGTGAGAGGTTTTGTTGTATTTAAGTGGGAATTACTGCCTTGTTCCCCTATGGTCACTTTTGCCATGCCTTACAAGAATGCAGAGGTAGCATGGCACATGTCGAGCTAGCGAGGCCAGTCCATTCTGATTTATGACCATGAATTGATTTTCTTCACACCACAGTAAAACTGGAAAGAAAGTAGGAGTGATATAGTTGTTGTTTTTCCATCATAAATTTGTCTCTGCAGAGGATGACAAAATCAGCAGGGCTGCACAGATATGTGATCTACTCTGCCTTCATATGGAGATTGTTTAATTATTTTGAAGTAACTCTTCAAAAAAGACAGCACCCCAACAAAAAATACTAAAAATGCGTACAGAGGTTTGTAAATTCACACTTCATTCATGTCATGTCTTGATTCTTTTTCTTCCAATATAGTTGTTGACTTTTGCATGCATGCATGCTTTATCACTTCTTTTATGAAGAAGAAACACAGGAAGCAGACAACAAACCTTATATGGAATGGCGGTTGTATAAATAAGACTTCTTCTCTCTATTTTCCAGGTTCAATATTGCATAAACATGGGTGCATTTTTGGATAAACCAAAAACTGAAAAACACAATGCTCATGGTGCAGGGAATGGCTTGCGTTACGGCCTCAGCAGTATGCAGGGATGGAGAGTGGAAATGGAAGATGCTCACACAGCTGTTGTGGGTATTCCCCATGGCTTAGAGGACTGGTCCTTTTTTGCTGTCTATGATGGTCACGCAGGATCTCGTGTTGCAAATTACTGCTCCACGCACTTATTAGAACACATCACTAACAATGAAGACTTTAGGGCGACAGAAAAACCTGGATCTGCTCTTGAACCTTCAGTGGAAAATGTCAAGAGTGGAATCAGAACTGGCTTTTTGAAAATTGATGAGTATATGCGCAATTTCGCAGACCTCAGAAATGGCATGGACAGAAGTGGCTCAACAGCAGTGGGAGTTATGATTTCACCTGAGCATGTATACTTTATCAACTGTGGTGATTCACGTGCTGTTCTCTATAGGAATGGACAAGTCTGTTTTTCAACACAGGATCACAAACCTTGCAACCCAAGGGAGAAAGAGAGAATCCAGAATGCGGGAGGCAGTGTAATGATTCAGCGTGTTAATGGTTCCTTGGCGGTTTCTCGAGCTCTGGGGGACTATGACTACAAATGTGTTGATGGTAAAGGCCCCACAGAACAACTTGTGTCTCCAGAGCCTGAGGTGTGTGAAATTTTAAGGGCAGAAGAAGATGAGTTTATCATCCTGGCTTGTGATGGCATCTGGGATGTAATGAGCAATGAAGAGCTCTGTGAATATGTAAAGTCTAGACTTGAAGTATCAGATGACCTGGAAACAGTGTGCAATTGGGTAGTGGACACTTGTTTACATAAGGTATGTAAGTGTTTTCTCCAAACAGCTGTCTAAAATCATCTTCTAGTTAGATGGGTACAGTGTTAACAGCTGTTTCTGGCATACTGTTCCCCTTCTCCAACTTCTTTTCCTCAAAGTTCTGTTCCCATTTGACTGTATAGAAGAATATACAGCCTCACCGTATGTGCTTAGAAAGGTGATAGCAATTGCAAAAATAAAGGCTGTTTTTTTCCCCCAGGTAATGCTTGCATATAGTTCCAGCTCTAAACATTGGTTCTAAATACAAAATTCGTAAAATTAATCTATTCTGAGCAAGATACTTTGTAGGGTTTTTTGTTCTTTGAAGATGGGTAGTGTTTGTATCCTTTGCATAAAACCAGTGTTGGCACCATCTTCTCTTCAAGGTGTAGCTTGTCTGTCACCTGTGCCCTCAGCTTGTTGCAGCTTAGATGGAGTAGCACCACCTTTGCATCCGAGCTTGCTTCCACTCCTCAGATTTTGTTTGGGGCAAGTACTAGTGGTCTACATATGTTAAATAGGTACTCCATATCCAACATTCCCTGAAAAGTACAACTCCTGCTAGTACAAACAGAGTTCCTTTGTTAGGCCACAGACTAAACATGCAATTTTGAGGAATATACTGAAATTCACAATTGTAACTCTGAAGGGTAAGTTGTGTGTTTTTTTCCAGAAATAGGGTTGTATTCTGGCATATGCCATACAGTGTATGATTGGTTTAAATGCTGTTTAAATTGGTTTAAATTGCTTTTATGACCAAGAACTCAACCAGCCTTGTTAAAGGATGGTCAGTCTGAGATTCTTTCAGTAAAACTGAGTGCTGGCCACATGTGTATTTTCCAAAGTCAGATCCTGGATCTCTGTAACAACTAGGCTGTGGATTATATCACATAATACTAAGTGATAGGTGTCCCCATATGCTTGGTACAAAAGGGAATATAGGCTAACTCCTAGCAGTATTTCTAAAGGAATGCATTCTAATGTCAAATTCTTAATTGTTTCAGGAGAAGGATTGTTGTGATAGATGATTAGAACTATCCAGTAGCTTGGGTTAACACAGCAACAGTATGCAGTGACTAATGGCACTTAATATTCTACACAAAAAAAGTGAATTTGAGATTTGATTATCAAACCATCTAGTGGTTTAAATTATGATTCTACTGGATTCCCTTGTAAGAGACTTAGAATTGTGTTTTTAAATTTGGCTGTGAATTACAATTTTGAAAATGAAATATGAGCAGGAGAATGGTATCAGTTACTGATAAAGAACTGGCATTAAATTAGTATCTAAAAAAGCCATTGGGTGATATTTCTGAGCACATGATAGTCTGTAAGGTCAGCTTGGCCATACAAAACATTTATGTTTTATACTTGCTTCAAGGTGCTGCGTGACACAGGTGCATTCTTATAAACAGACTTGTAATGCATGTAATGGCTTACATGAATCCCTGCAACTAAAAATTAGTTGCTTGAGCTGAGCTATTCTAATAGTATAGGGGAGCATTCTGCATTTCATTTTGCAACAGGAGTTGTTTTACAATTTGACTTAAGGTAACATTATACAAGTATCTAATTTCTGACCTGTTTTATTGATACTATTTTTAAATGGCTGACATGTAGATAAGTCCATTAATTATTTAGACTTGAATACTAAGAATATACTGTCAAAATCAGTCAAATTATTTCTAGTGAGAGGTGTGGTTGGGACACTGAGAGGTTCTTATTGATGAAAATACAGGGTTTTTTCAGGGTGTTTTTTTTCCAGGTTGTCTGTAGCAGTGTATTTTGAAAAAGTACAGATGTGATTAGAGTAGAAAGATGAAGAATAAGACTAAAGATACTAACTTCTCTTTCTTTTTTGTCACGTAGGGGAGTCGTGATAACATGAGTATTGTATTAGTTTGTTTTTCAAATGCTCCTAAGGTCTCAGAGGAGGCAGTGAAAAAAGATGCTGAGTTGGATAAGTACTTGGAATCACGGGTTGAAGGTAAGAAATCTGCTTAGTTCACTAATAGTGAACAAATCTCAGTTTGATTGTGATAGTGAGCACATGTCATAACTATCTTGAGCATGAAAACAAAAACCATGAAAGACATTATGCCACTTTCATGTTAGGTTAAATTCAGACCTGATTATAACTTTGAACTTTTATATGTCAGGAAGAATGTTTTAGACCATGTGCTTAGTTTATCCTGGTATTCTGCAAACATTTTCTTAATGTGAGCCAGAAGTTTTTAATGCTGTCTTTGTAAGTTAAAATACAACTACTGACCTTGCAGAGTGTTGTATCAGCTCAGTAAATTGTGATCTTGCTATTGTCCTGCTTATGAAATATTAAAAGGAATGTACTGTTTGTACTATTTCTTCCCTTTTTCTGTGCAAGTTTTTGACAGAAAGCAAAAGCTGTGTTTGGTTTTTGTGTCAGTGTCCCAGTAATCCAAACACTTGGTGTAGCCACCCTAAATTTTAATATATATACATGATGGTCTTCAGGTATGAGTTATCTCTGAGCACACAGCTGTTGTGTGTGGTGTCTTTTCCTCTTGTTTAAATGGGATCTAAATTGAACTGGGTTGTATATTTGTAATTTCTCCTGAGATTAGAGAGCCCTAGTGGTCACTCCAAATGCTAACTCTAGGCCTGTTTCTTGGAATTTGGCTTACATCCCAGGTTTCCTAGATGACACTAGTTAAGATAAATACCTGTTATCTTCTGTGTCAGAGTAGAGTACATGAGCTGTTAATAGGCTCTGGGAGAGAGCCAGGAGCAGTTGCCTTCACTGGCAGCAGTCAGGTGTGCACAGTCATTACAGGTTAGTGTTCCCAGCTTCTTGGTGGCTGCTCTCTGGTAGCAAATAGGTGAAAAATATATGGAACTGCAGTGGATTTTATTGCTTTTATAAGTGAATGTTAAGATTAATAGAAAAGCTGTCAAATAACTTGTGATCAGAGTGTCTGGATTAACTAATCATTAACTGATTATTTTTAGCTCTGTTATCACATTTAACTAAATAATAGATATACAAAAAAAAGTAGTTGAGAGTTTGTAGTCCAAACTGATGTGGGGTCATTTCAAATATAACTCAAAATGATTGTTTAGCTTAAGTGCTTCAGAGAAATTAATTGCTCCAAAGCTTGAACTTCTGTTGCTTCAGCTCTAGATTTTTTTTTCCCTGCTTGAGTTCCCTGTGTCATTCTTTGTTTTGCTAATTGGAGGCCTTTAAAAGGCAGGTATTTAGCAAGAAATGACAGCATATTTGAGAAATTCTGACAAGGAGTGGAGAAAGGAAATGAAACAGACTTCAGAAGAACTTGAAATACAGATCTGATTTTTAACAAGTTTTTGCATTCATACATTCTATGAAATTGTAATTTTGATACAGTCTCCTTAATTAAAATGAAAAAAATTGTGGGGCTGCAGTTTACCTTACACATGCCTTGAATATTATTAGTTCAGAAAGAATAAAGGCCTTAGCAAGTGTTTCAAACCACTAAGCAGCATGAGGAAAATTGTTTAGAAATATGTTGGAATTTTTAAAAACAGTATCTGATTTAAAGGTTTTAAGTAGTGAGCAGGAATACTTTTGACTTGAAAAAAACCCATGAGGGCAAGAGTATCCTCTCAAGTGTTGGAGTTGGTAAAAATTTTGGAAGGTGGAGTTTCTTTTTGGTTAAGACAATTGCCTTAATCAGTTTTGTTTTTATCTTTTAACTTAGTGTAGAAAACAGTGTATAAAGGAGTTGTGCCTGAAAGGTTTAAACTGTCTGCAACTCTAGAAACATAAAGTCTGATAGATATGTTGTGACACTGATAATATGGATTTGTTTAAAATGCCTTTTTAGAGACTGACTATTCCTCTCAAAAGCAAATAATGGTGTTTGAACACAAATTACCAAGAACAACATTTAAAAAAATGTATTAATGAGTTTGCAGCTCACAAGTTATATGGAGTTGGCTGATAGCCAGTAACAATTATATTTATGCCTGTAGTAAAAACATTCTGAAAAATACAAGGTTGTCTTGGAACTACCAAGCTGCAAAGATAGATGTTGTCAAAAATGTAAACTGTGAGTTCTCTTGGATACCCTCCACTTTGACTAAGTGACTAATGTAAGTCAGGGCAACATTAGAACTTAGTATAAAGTCCTCTGGGACTTCCTGAAGCAATTTTAGTTTGATCACTGGTGTTTGTTCTTAATGAATACACACTGTTCTGTTTCTGTTCTCTTGTGGGCCTTAAATATCAAGCTGACTGTACAAACCCATCAAACATTTTAGGCAACAGGGTTTTTTCACTGCTATGCTTGGGCATTCTAAGCTCTGGCTCAGGGAGAATAGCAGTGTTTAAGGCATGCTTTTGTTAGATTTAAAAACGTAAAAAAAAGTTGAAAATTAGGTTAATACTTGCACATGTAACATTTGTGCTCTGTACATTCTATAAGTGGAATGCTGACGTTTTGTATATTTGCATAATGAGCTGAGTTAGTAGTTCCCCAAGATCGTTCCAGAGTTCTTAAAAGAGAATTATTGTCTTAATACCTAGAGATACTTTTATCTTTTAACAGATTGATTAAAAGCAAGCTCAACAAGTCATTGTTTACAGAGATTTCCAGTGGAAGAAATATGTACCCATGCTCTGCTAGTTGGGGTTTTGAGGTTGACGGAATGTGAATGACTGCATTCCAGTCTGCCACTTTTAGGGTATTCTGAAATGCTTGATGAGGTTAAGCTTGTGCCTGAGTCATTTATGACTCTGAGCACAGCCCTGCTTCTCATTTGAGTCATTTAATTGATCCATCTCCAAAGCACAGTCACAGAATTACAGGCTGGTTTGGGTTGAAAGGGACTTTAAAGATTATCTAGTTCCAGTGGCACTGCCCTGGATGGGGCACTTCCACAGGTGTTTGGGGCAGTTGTGAGGTTATGCTAGGTCACTTTTCTTACTGCCCCTTGCAAATACTTTCTGCTCGCTTTTTCAGAGATCCAAAGTTTGGTCCCACAAAGTGAAAACTAGGTACAGAAGTCAGTTCAGTTTTCTGATATGTTTCAGTTTATTTGAAGGGGTGTATCAGAATTGCAGTTAATAACAGATAAACCACAGAACTCCATGAAACCCAAAAAACCACTGACCTCAAATCATAAGTAGGAGCACATGATCTGTGTAGGCTTAAACAGTCTCACTGATATAGTCAGTTTATCCCCTAAGTTGGATGATGCATTTTATATATGTGGAATGTATACTGTATATAAAACTCATTTGTTATAATCTGATAGCTGGGCATGAAAGGAGGTGCTGGAACATGGAGAACTTGTAATGCTGTCTGGCTGGGGACCTGCATTATATAAAATGGAAGTTAAATGTTACCTGAATTTTCAAAATGCCTGTCTGTGAATGAAGTGTTAGGCTTTTAGTGAAAAGTGTTTCAGAGATAAGGTAGTAGACTTTGATGTATATACATATTTAATAATATCAGGAATTATTCTTTAAGTGTCTGAATTATATTAGCAATGCAAGGCTAACTGTAGGGTTATTCTTAACATCACGGAGGTTAAGCTGAAAATTGTAAATACCCATAAATCTGTTCCTCAAAAATTTTGGTTTCTTTCTCTGTTGTCCTTTGTCAAGCACATCCACAGTGTGTGCCTGCTAACTGATGTGTAATGACAGTGGGTCATGTATGCTCATTTGCTTTATTCTTGATTTTCTGTTAGGAAGCTTTTTTTTCCAAGAGAGGAAACAAATTCTGGATTACTCACTCTAATACCAGGAAATTAAAAAGATAATGATTAGTTCATCCAGAATTCTTGGTTTGCCACCTTCTAGAAATGGAGAGAAATGCTTATGGTTCAGTTCTAGAAATGCTTATGGTTCAGTTCAGCGCTCCCTGAGAAGTTGTTATGCAGTATAAATGTATATGTTTCTAGTACCAAGAAACATACAGCAATCTTTAGCTGTGTCATTCCTTTTTAAGAAGATATAAAACCCTTATGCTTGCAATAAATATTTAGAAATTTCTTGGATTTTTAGTTTTTCTTATTACTAATTCTTGCTATTTGTCTGCTTTTCCTGTGTATAGAACCAGATTTGTTCTTGGTATAAAAAGTATATTTTCATTAGAAATGTTTCCTGTCAAATGTATCTCAGCAAAATTATATTATAGCAGTACAATTACTTCTAACTAAGTAGAACTGAACAAAGGGATGCAATTTATAAGAGGAGCTGTGGTTTATTTGTGTGAGCATGTGTGGAAGGAAAGATCAAAATCCCAAGATTTAGGCATACTTACTCAGCTATCACTTCATTTGCTAGCCATGATTTATCCTTAATGGATGGATGGATGATAATACACGTCCAAGTTTCATGGAACAGTCTTTAATTTTAATCACTTCTAGTAGTAGAGCAGGTATCTTACTCTTTGCAAAAATTGTATGGTCCTGGCTTAAAATTGGGACATAGAAGCTTAATAGTGCCTTATTTGTTAGAAGGTAATGTAATTATCCTACAAGTGATTGCTTTGAGGGGTTACAGATGTGCCCCATACGAAGTGGGTGAGTACCTTGCCAAGCACTTTGTTCATCTTGGTAATCCCAAGAGAAGCCTGAATGTCACTTGCTTCTTAAAAAAGTGAAAGACATCAATCAAGAGTTAAATCCTAGGAAACTTGGGATGAGGGGTTTGAGGTGGATAGGTGGCGTGCTTTTCTGATAACTTAAGAAACTCATAAACTACAGGCTCCATGTCAGTCATCCAGAATATAGTAAATTGTAAGAAATGAAATTATTTGTTTATCTTTGGATAGTAGCCAAGATACAGAATGACTGAAGTTTTTTTAAGATGATACTTGAGAGGGTTCATTCTTAATTCTTCTTAAAGAGAATTCTATCTAAAACAATGTCTACAGGAAATAGCACTCCATTCCTTAATTTAGTTAATTTTCAGAAAAAATATTCCCTCTTAAAAATAGAAGACTTGTGCATACAACTCCAAACCTTTTTATGCCCTGATTGAATGAGTAGAGGCTCATAACTGGAAGCTGGTGGCATTACACCTATGTGAGTGTATATACAGATATTAATAAATTCATCTTAATAGCAGCCCTGATGAAAGAGAATATGTGAAGATTTACTTCACTTCAGGCAGGTCTTTTCCAGGCTAGGAGAACTTAGAGGCTAGAAGCACTGGACTTGACTTGAGTTGTATGTCAACTTTGACAATGGAATATAATTTTAAATTATTATTAAAAATAAGTATTTTTAATTATTCCTCATTATATTCTGTTTTGGTCACTTGACTGCTAATATTATCCATCCATTATGTATCCTCTGGATTGCTTGGTGGTCCAAGTGTTTGTGCACTGGAGAGTGAGCCTTTGAGGATACAAGGTGTTACTGGCAAGGAAGCGTGCCAGATGCTGGGAAGCGTTGGCTTTATGGCTGTAACGTGTTGCACTGCGAGGGGGAGCTAACTGAAACACTCCCAGCTGCTGTTCTGTCTTTTCAGAGAGAACAGGCTGCTATGCTATCTCCAGGGTATTTCATTCAGTTCACACTCTGCTTCTGAATTTCTCTTAGAGAGTAAGGCTTGATGCATACTGGAATGACAGACTATGAATTCAGGCTCTGTTCTGTCATGCAAAGATTGTTAACCTAAAATGCAAACCATGCTTTACCTATTTACATGTAACTTTTTCATAATGCCTCTGTTAAAAAGTGATAATATCTTATATTTCAGTGTCTTAGCCAATGGGTGATATTAATTCAGGATTTCTTGTGTTTTTAAATTAGAAATTATGGAAAAAGCAGGTGAAGAAGGAATGCCCGATCTTGCTCATGTTATTCGTATTTTAACTGCAGAGAATATCCCTAATTTACCACCAGGAGGTGGTTTAGCTGGCAAGTGAGTACAGTACTAGAATTTCTTGAACTGTTAAATTCACTGACACTCTTTTATTTAATGCTTTAAAGTTTTCTTATTGTAGTAGCTATACTTGATAAAAGTTTTTTATGTTTGAATTTCGTTTATCTTTTGCAGTATATAGACATTTGTGTCATTGTTCCCATTCCAGAATCGTAAAGACGAAATACATAATAATATTATACACAGCATATGAATTTATACATAACATATTAATTTATTATTTCCATGTGGCCATTTAAAAGAAAAATATATGTATTCTTGGCTTTTTACTGCTTTACTACATTTGTGAAGAGCTATCAAACATATCAAAATGAATATCAAAAATGCCAGGACATCAGTTTTCCTGATGTCATGTTTTCCCAACCACTTAATGTCCATTATAAGCTTGGAACAGTACTTATTTGCTCAGCAAACATTCTCATAAGAAAGTTGTTTTTATTTGTTTAGTCTGAAACTGAACGGTAGATAACCAAGAATATTGAACTATAATCTGCATCTTAAACCTCAACAGGAATAAACCTTGAGAAATTACATTGGCCTTGTGGGGAGCCCAATGGTGATGTTCTGGCAACCTATAACTTGAGGATTTGAATGAAAAGAATTCAGGATTGCATAAACAATTGTTAATCTGGAATTTCCCAGACAGTAGGACTGATCGTTGCTCCCTGCCATAGAGCATGTTGTTTCTGGAATATTCATATTTTACAAAATACCAAGTCCTGCCCTCTGAGCATCTGTGTATGTGTACATCTATTTTCATTGCATGTACTTGTTAATGAGCACTGTTTGCTGTGATTATATCTCTCTGGCCTTGGAAGTATCATTCTGGGTCTTTTTTTCCACTTGTGTACATTCCAGGCATTCAGAAAAGTTTTGGTTTGGCTGTTCTTCTTGGTGCCTCCCAACTACTGTGTTTTGTTGTTTTGCTCATTAATAACTACATCATGTACTGCTGCACTATTCTGGACCACTGACATATAAATTCTGTTTTAATTTATTGTGAACCAGGTTTTGTTTTTCATAGACTTGGTTCAGTATTTGCATTTTGGTGCCTTTCTCTTCATCTTGACTTTTAAAGTCCCCTGACTTCAGGAGTGTACCTGCAGTTTCTTTCAAGAAAATGTTAAATAACTTAATGTTATTAAGTATTAGGTAACTTGTTCTTGGCCTCTGAACTTGGGACAAAGACAGACATATGGAAGTTCATTTTACTTGCAGGAAATTAATGGAAGTATTGGAAAAAAATACTTCTGCACAACCCAAATCAACGTACTATGTTACTTAAAACTTTTGTCCTAACAAGAGGATATTCTTTTTCTTGAGGTCCTTATCCTGTGATGTTACCAAAGAAATTACACTTTGTGTTTGAACTCCAAGACCTTGCTCAAACAGGTTGCAATGCAAAAATATCTTGTCTATGGCTGTAATCCACAGTTTTAGCACCAGTGAAAGTTGCTCCAATTTTTAGCATATCCGAGCTGGAGAATTGCAATTCAGTGTTGCTATAACTAGAGTATGTTTGCAAACCTTAGGAACCCCTTAAGTAGCTCCATTTATATTGGTACTGTATAATTGCTTCCTTCAAGCTTCTCACTTATGTGGAAGCCCCTGCTGGCCCACTCTTTGAGACAGGAGATGTATGGGTCAGCTGATGGTGCTGTTTTATCCTAGAAAATCTTACTCTCCAAAGGCTGTTTTCTGGCTTGACTCCAATCCCCTTTGATTTCAAATGCTGCCTCAAGAATGGAGGTTTGTTGCTGAAGTAAACAAAAGCAGCCCTGAACTACTCTGGCACCTGGGCCTTAGTAGTTCCACTCAAAATCTTCCTCCTGAGTTTTCCCATCAAAGAAAAGCACAGAGAAATACATTGGTGAAAGAAAGAAAAGTGAAATAAAAAGATTGGAAAATACCAAGGAGCTTATTTATTTTCATGTCTTTTTAAACCCATGTAGCAGTCTTGCTTGGACTGTCCAGGTGTTGGAGGTGCCCTTGCTTTATGTAGTGCAGACATTTAGTCACAATTGTGCCATTCCTCTATAATTAAATTTGGAACTAAATGGAGAGAACCCTTTCCTCTAGCATTGGCAAAAAGATTCAGTTTCTTTTCCCTAGAAGACCCTCCATCAATCCCGATGGACCCCATACTTCCTCAAATATGCAGCCTTTACAGATTTCTGAAATATGTTCAGAAGGAGCCTCATCAAACTTATAGCATCCTCAGTATTCTGGGGCAGAAAGATCTGTTGCATTGAGAGCCACGTGTATTTGAGACATTTGCTGCTGTTTTGGCATCTGATGCCTTTTTGTTCTTTAGAAGAGTCAACAGTTGGTGCCCCTTATTCTGTAAGACAAATTTTTTAGAGATCTTGGTCACTTCAGTCTTAGTCCATGTAGCAGTTTATTTTTGTTGCAGCTGTCAATAACTTTGATCATATTTATTATAACTCTCTGAATGTTTGCCTGTTGTAACTTTGATTTGAAACGTGAGCACATAACCTTTTTTGCATCAGAAGTCTGTTTATATGATGGGTTTTATTTTTTGTGAAGTTCTTTGTGCTTATTTTGACTGCCTGCGAAAGTGTGGCCTTAAATGGCACTGCTACAAAAGAAGTCTAGCTAGTGGCTTTTGTGTTTTAATTTCTACAGTGTGACTAGACAATAGAAAACATATCTCAAGGGTTATATACTCTGCATATCACACTTCAAAATTTTGTAGATGGGTTGTAACCTGCATATGTGTAATAAAGATGGGGGGAAACTCAACTGTCTTCAAGTTCCACATCCAGAAATAAGGCAAGAAAACCAGCAAACTTGAAGAATTTTTTCATAACAAGCAAAATATAGATTTAAATGTTACTGTTGACAAAATCTGAGTATGCAGCTCTAAAAAGAGGCGGATCATGGAGAGGGTAAGGTAAGAAAATGGTTTTACTTTGCTCAGTCTTTACAAATCTTAACCAGTTGCTAGATCCCCAAATTCTTATTGAAAGTGAGTAAAGACACAGAGTGGGTTTCATATTTTTAAAAGGCAGATTAAAAGAAAAATACCTTACACACTTCAAAATGCCTACTCTGATCAAACTTTTCTCAGTGTTTTGAAATCCTTTGTTTTGCTTAATTTTTTTTAAAAACTTCTCTTTTTAGGCGTAATATTATTGAAAATGTGTATACTAGGCTGAATCCACACAGAGACAATGAGGGGGTAAGTTCCCATTTTGCTCTTTATTAATGTGAACATCAAAGTTGTCATGCATTAAGCAAAAGTGTTTGTCACTGGGAGTAAAATATTAGAAATACAAGATACATATTTTAACATACCTCTGATTTTTACCTTGCTTTGGATGGATTTGATATAGAAGTTCTTCCTTTAAAAGACAGAAAACTGACACCTAATTCTGAAAGACTTTTTAAACATCTAAATGACTGTCACTTTCTCAGTCAAACCTGTGAGGCAACAGTGCAGGGTTTTTCTAAACTGTGGTTTAAAATTGTAAAAAATTAGTAGTAAACAAATCCATTACCCAACTGGCTGTTATATCTACTGTCCAGAAATGTAGTACAAGAGGGGCAAACACACTTTCTGTTGTCTCCTGTAAGCAGGCCTTGGTACACTGAATATAAAAGACTACAAAACTAATATTGACTATTTTCATAGCATTTACACTATCTTTTCATGTCCCATCTCTACTGGTCTAAGGAAAAGTAATTTTAGATTACCTCAGTTATGATTTCTAAAATGGCTTACATTCTTCTTCCCATTTCCTACGAAGCTGAATTTTAAATTGTACATTGAAATCTGGTTTATTGTACCTCTAAACCTGATTATTAGGTAGCTCTTAATATTAGTGTAAGTAATAACTGGTGTTTCTATCAATTGTGGTTAAATTTGTTTAAAAACTGTGGAAAACCGAAGAACTGATAAAAAACATCAGTGCTTGTAGATATTGTCATTTCCTGTGCAGTTTATGTGAACTGTTTTGTGGAAATAGCATTCCTATTGTAGTCAATCCTTTGTAATGTTTTTTCCTTTTGAGATGGCTACAAGGCCCTCAGTCAGGTAGTTATTACAGTGAATGGTGTTGCACTTGAAATACCTTGAAATGATCAATTGCACACCTTGAGATAGTAAATACACAGTCTCACCACAGTTGTTACTGTGCCTTCTCCATTGTCCTCTTTTCTTACCTGCCTAGATTTGATTTATTATTTTCAGTCAGAAAGCTTGTGTGGGTGGAAGGGGCCACTTTTCTGTTAGTGTACAAATGGAGAAGAAATCTTTCAACTTGTTAATTTTTTAGGATTTGTTCCATTGTCTAGTTTGAAAGTCATAGGATATGCTTTTTTCATTTCACTTTTGCACAAGAAATTGTGCAACGGTACCCCAAACCAAGATACACAAAATTTTCCTCTTTTCAGCTTCTTTAGTCTTTCAGGAAACTCTGCACTTCTATCAGCCTGCTACTACTTTTTGTGTTTAGCCAGAACTTCCCCTGCTTTTTGGGGAAAAGTTTCTGGTATATTTGGCTTCTTTAAAAATTAAAAAAAAAACAAAAACAAAAAAAAAACCATAAAAACAGCATAGGTTTTACAAATTAATTGATATCTTGAGAAAAAACCCTGAATGTTTGTCTAATGGTTACATTTTAGAAATGTTATATGCCGTAGTTGTATTTATGATGCACCTGTTCTAAGTCTAGATTTACTTCTCAATAGCTGTACAAGTTTGCTGAAAGTTCTAATATGTAGTACAGCACCTGTTTGTCTATTGGCTCCTTTCAGGAAATGTTTGTGCATCATCCATTGTAATCTAATAAAATGAGTTAGCTAACTTAAATACGCATTTTGCTCCTTAGAGAATATACCATTAACAGCTTTGACCTTTGTTGCCACTAAAATCCCTGGGTAGCTGGTTTACTTTTTATTTGGTTTCTTTAAAAAGAGATTTGAACAGTAGACTGCAGTCTGCTTCCTAATTTTTTTTATGTTGATATAGATGTGCAAATCTCAGATATGTGTTTTAAATAGAGTGGTTTAAATTCTAGTTTGAGCTTGTGATAGCATGTCATTTGCCAGTCAGCACCTTTGTTCTTTTCCCCCCAAGTGGTACTAGCCCAGAGCAGTTTGAGAGGATAAACTCCCGTTTGGTGAAGGATACAATTCCTGTTTGCATCTTCCCAGCAAGTTATCTTAATGTCCTTGGAGTGGATGAATCTGCTGTGCCTCATCTGAGACAATGAAAACATGACTTTCTTGCTGGTCTTACTCAGTTTCAGGTGTATGTGTGTTGATCTCTGTAGCCTTCTGAACTGGATATTGTAGTGTCCAGAGATGTAAAGGGAAGGAAGCTGTTCAGTTATTCAACATCAGACTCTTCAGAATGTCTACACACAGTGATAATCTTGCTACACATCTCACATTTAAGCAGGAAGAAGCAAAGGCAGGAAGGAAACATACACTATATCCCGATGATGACATTGCCAAATGAGATTGAAATCTGGCCAAGATGCTCCTGTTTAAACTAGTATGAGGCTAGAGCAGATGTTCATATGAAAAATGAGGTGCTAGAGACATGGATGCTGAGTCTGCAGAGCACAAAGGCACCCCAGCACCTGAGCATCCTTCCCTGAGTGTGGTTAGCAGTGCACCCGTGTCTGCTGAGAGTGGGTGTTGTGCAGAACACTTCTGTTACTGACTGGAAACTCTGCCTGTGGCAGTCCTCTTCCATCTTATGGTTCTGTGTAAGACTAAAGCAATTTTTATCATGGCAAAATAGTAATGTTGTTAGTTGCTAAAATATTAATGCAAATGACTAAAAAAAACTCTCCAAACCATACAAACAACAACACAAACAGTCAGATTCACCTTTACAATTAAGAATATGGTTTCCTTCTAAAGACTATGCATTTTAGTGTCTAACAATTTTAAAATAGTTACCATGAGTTCATGTGAACTGGATCATAATAGCTTTCCAAGTCAGTTCTTAGTATGTAAATGAAAACCTTGGTTTTATCTGTTTCTAGGTTAGCTTTGTTTTACTCAGCACCGTAAACGTTTCAGGTAGTGTTGCACTTGGATTTTGTTTTTTGGTTATCCAAACTAGTGATAGCAGATTTTTATTCTTCACACATTTGTTTTCTGAGAAACCTTAACATAGAGGTTAAGTTAGGAGATGCCATGCAGAGCAAGAGTCTGACAAGTAAAAGAATCCTTACTTACAGCAGTATCCAGAGATCACTAGTCTGGCTTGAGGGTATAGCAGTCCTAAGTTGTTTCTGCTAGGAATCTCAGCAGATTACGAGTATTTTATAAATCCAGGGCTGGAGAGAGCCCTGCACTGTGTCACAATGAACAACTTTATCATTGTTTGAGCAGAGACTTCTGCTACAAATGAGGTAGCTTGTGCCTTTACTAATATGAGTGAAAGCAAGAAATCTATTATGTATTGGGGTCTGGTGCTTTCAGATCTTTAAAGGAAATTCAAAAGAATGTTTTCATAGCTAAATAATTGTTAGCATTGTGATGTTACAATACCACTGAAGAGTTGTTCTTACTTTCTGTGCTAAAGTACTACTCTTTTTCTGTGACTCTACTCTGACCATTTTAATTTTTTGATGTGTTCCTAAGACTAGGAGACTACTATCTGATTAGGCTACTTCACTATATGTATATATCCTTAAACACAAGAAAGAATGTTAAAATTGCAGTGGGTGTGTTAATAGTTTCAGTGGCATTTGCTTAAAGCTGCCTTTGAGCATCTTAGTTGAAATCAATAATATTTCTCTCTTGCTTTTACTAATAATATACTCTGGCAGTTGGCTGAACCAAATCAGATGCCATTAAGGGCTGCTACACATAAAATGTAGATGGACACAACTCTTACATCATTCTCACAATATTATAAATGCAGTCTTCAATACATTGCAACCCTTTTCATACACAATTTAATAGCACAAAACTTGTGTAAAAATTGTCAGTGTTCATGTTGAATATAGCTAGCACAAATTTATTCCTGATTTTATGGTCAGTAGTGCTTCAGTTGAATTGAAATGTGAAGGAAGGCAAATGCTACCTTGCACAATAACCATAGTTTTCAGGGACCTGTTCTAGCCACACATCATTAAAGAGAAATCTCGGTCTGTGTAGCGTATAATATATAAAAGAGGCAATTTCTGTCCTACTGTCTGTGGGGTTTCTTGTCTGTTAGCACTGAGGGACACAAGGGAAGCACGAAATAGCCCGCTGTAAAATAGGGTGCAGTGCCATGCAGGATGTGAGTTTGAATATCAAACGCTAACAGCATTGCTAATTCAGCTCCTACCAGCATTTGAATTGCTTAGGAGCCTCAGGGCTGCTATTATATTGCTTATTGCTTTTACTCTTCAGTGTTGCATGGAGCAAAATTATTCACTTCAGTCTGCCAAAGGAATTTTTAAAGATCTTGGTATTGTGAAATGTGGAAATTTCAGGGTGTATGTGTGCTAATGTCAACCTCAGAGCAAAACTGATGGAGTAGATGAAATATGGAATTTAAATGTTCCCTGAATTTTAAAAACCTGGAAGTCTTCAGCTATGTTGCCTTGTTTAATATTAGCTAGGTATATGCATAACTCAGTTTCTTTTCTTTGTCAAACCAAGAAACAGGATATAACTGTGCCCATTCTTGGTGCCTTGGGTTTTTGCTGACATTGTGCTTGTAAGGTATTAGAGCAGTTCCATTTCATACACTGAAACTATCTCTTTTATCTTGCTTCTCCTCTCTGTGCTCTTGAAGACAAGAGAGTATTGAATTCTTGAATCTTCTCTTGAATATTTTCATATTTGAATGTGAAAATGCTAGTACATGGGAGTCAAAACATCTCAAACTAAGACCAGCAAACCACAGTGAAAGTCTGTCTCGTATTTCCTGAACAAATTAAACTTAGAGGGATGCCATTATATGCAGTAATTCTCATTTTTGTGGTAAAATTGTCCCCATTTAAACTTGGACTGTGCTAATCAGTCTTGGGGCTTTTATTCCAGCAACATTACAGAGAGCAGCAGAATCTTACTGATCCCAAAGTATTTTCTCAATACTGCTATTAAGCTTGTAAATGAATGGCAGCAGTACTTGTAGTTAGGAAGCTTTTGGATTACATGACAATAAAATGAGGTCAGCATGAAAACAAGGCAGTCTGGATTGTGCTTCTAATGTCTTGAAAATCTGCCAGCTTCCAGAGATAGTTTAATTTGTCTAGATTGATAAGTTGCTAGATATTAATAATTTAAAATCTACTGTTCCCTTAAAGCAACAGTACTGCTTTAGCACTTGAAAGTGAAAATACCTAGTATCAGTGTCAAAGCACTGTGAGTCTCTCACCAAAAAGCACAACACTTTTTTCAACTGAAGGCTTGTAACCAAGCAGGTCATTTGCTGAGGAGACTTCCATTCCTTAATCAGCACTCAGTGATCAGATTTTGTACTGAAGGTTCTCAGGTTTGACATTAAACAACTGCTCTACCTGCTAATTTTTCCAGGCAATAGACAATCTGCCCAAAGATGTGTCTTATGTTATTCAAATACCAGCATTCCCCACACTCATGGGTAGCTGCTTGCTTTTCTGGTGGCATCATGCATGCAAAAATCAGAGACTGTTCACTAAAACACTGAGCCTTTATTTTGATGTGATGCTTCAACTAAACTACTATGAGTAGAGTTAGCTATTCTCTGAGTTTTTCACAGAACTGTGCTGCTACTTGCTACTGGCTGTGCAGAAATTCACAATTAAATATATTGACCTGGTGGCTAAAGAAGCTTAAATTTTCAAAATTTTCCACTGATAATCGTCCAAAGTTGTGGGGGTGTATCATCTGTATTTATCTAAGACATTTGAAATAAAGATGGAGTTAATTGGGAGAAGGTACTTTGACTGGCTCAAAATGAATTGAAATTATTAAAAATGCTGGTTTCATAGTTACCATTGTTTAAATTACGTTGTTTTAAAGGATGAACATGAAATACACTGTTCTAAGTTGTATGTTGCTAATAAGGTGTTTTACATTCAAATAGAGAGCTGCTTTCTCAGTTTGAAAAAAAGATTGGTTTTTCGGTTTGCCTTTTTTTTTTTTTTTTTTTTTTTTTTTAATGTGGTTAGAAAAACTTTTAGTTTAACTACTGATCTTTTTGGGGTGTTGAATCTCAACCGAAGGAGCCCGGCGCGGCCGAGGAAGGCGGAACGCAGGGGAGGTTGGTGGAGGCGCTGAGGCAGATGCGGATTAATCATAGGGGCAACTACCGCCACCTGCTGGAGGAGATGCTGGCCGGGTACCGCCTGGCGCAGCTGCAGGTACCGGACGCTGCCCAGGTACCGCCCCCGCCCGGCCCCGGCCCGGCCCCGGGCAGCGACCGCAGCGGCCAGCAGCACTCGTGACACCCGCGGCCCGCTGGCGCTGCGCTTCCCCGCCGCGGCGTCCCCGCTCGCATCGCACCGCACCGCCGCACTGCTAGCCTGCAAGAATGGTTGGCTCTACTGTGGTACCTGTACAGTGTGTTTGTACACAGCTCTGACTTCCTTACGAGTTCAGCTACGGTGGGATGTTAGTTATTGCATCCTAAGTTGTGTAGTGAGATGTAACTTCCCGTTTGAGGTTTTGATCTTTTTTCAAATCCTGTGTCACCAACAACAGGAGTCTAACATGATACGCAAAAAGGCGTTTTAAAACTTTTTCTTTTGAGAACATTATTAAATAATAGTTTTGATGGTGTATGTTTGCTCATTGTAAAGTAATTTACATCTTAGTTGTATCTTTTGTGCAATTTAATTGAATTATACAAATTATTCAGGTTTTTTTTTTCTCCCAGCATTATGTACTGCATGTTTGTGTTTGATTTGTATATAGTTTCTATTACAGCTAAATTACAAAAGCTGTTTTATTTTAGGTTGTCACTTATGAAATGTTTGATTTTTTTTTTCCTTTTTAGTTTAGATTGTATCCAGTGTTCATCATAAATACTGATTTTTTAAACAACGGTATTATTACTTCTCAGGTTGTAGCATAGCATACATCCAGAAAGGAAAATGTACTTAAATTTAGTACATAGTGTCAAGTTACAATAATTTGTGAACAAGTGAAATAAAGAATATGCTGTGGAATAATATCTGTATGCATATTGACTCTTTTAAGTGAGTAATAAACTTTCTTTGAAGTGTTATCACTCTGACATGACTTGAAACGTTTCATAGCTTCTGCTTCAAACTCAGAGTGTTCATTAGTTTCTACAAAGCTTTCAGTGATTTTTGGGTTTGGAACATTTGTATTGCCCACTGTACTGAGCAACATTTCTCAGGTTCAAGCTAAACATCAGCTGTATAAATGAATAAACTATTCTTCTAAAGCTTGCCTTCTGCTGTACCTTTTCTTGTTTCTTGGGGTACACCATATACACGTATGTCCATTTGGGTAGGTCGATGGTAATACTGGGACTGTGCCGTACTGGTAGCTCATCTGCTCATAAGTGAAATATCTAAGCTTGTGTCAGTTCATAACATAACATGTGCACAAAAATATAATTGTTCAAAACAGGTACAAATTTCACTGCCTTAACAAAAATGACCCTGCAGGAATTTCTTTCGGACAGGAATACCTGAATAGCTGAGTTCCATAGCATTTTGTACAGCTTTTTTTTGGGTTTGGAGTCCACAGATATAGTCTGTATTGATAGTAGTGATTTAGTAAGGTAAATCTTGGGTTTGAGTTATTCTGCTATAAGAGCTTTATTGGATTCATGTTTTATAAAAGTAAATTCCATCATGATGTTGACAAACAGGAAATATTTGTGTATGGATGTGGGCAGGTATGGAAAACAAGGAAAATGTTTTCTGTCTTAACGCTAGTATTCTTCTTAATTATGCCGCTGAAATCCAAAGTGCAATAAAATGTTTTCATTTGTATTGGTGAGTAGTAATGTTTCTCCTCTTCTTTTCCTGTAGGGTTCTGGAGATCTAGAAGATCCGTGGTAGCCTTACAAATCTGCTAAAATGCTTTTGATTCTGAAAGGGGGAAAAAAACTTTTAAATCTGATTTCTTCAATACAAGGGAAAATTTCTGGTGGATTTCCAACATTTTGTGAAATGGGCAGAAAGATAATAGAATTTTCCATCATTTGTTCATTTTTTGTGTTCTCTGATATTGCCACTCTTAGCATTGCCTGTACTACAGTATTTTTACCAGCCTCAGGCATACTGATTACATCTGTAATGAACTTTGGCCCTAAAAAAGAAGGAAGGAAGGAATATTCTCTCAGCAGATCGGTGTGTGTACCTGAGGTGCACGGGATTGTAGGCCTACTCTGAAGATACACTGTGGCTAAATGAAACATGCAACACACAACCTTGAGAGAGAGTACAAGTAATTGAGACGTTTCTTATTTCACTTTACCAAGTTGGAAGGCTTTGCAGCTCTGTGGCTTGGAAGTAATTTCAATTGGGCAATATGCTATCAGATGTGTATTTTTTGGTTTTTTTGGGTTTTTTTTTAAATTTTCCAGTTTACCTGTATTACCAGACCGTTAGGTTTCCCTGCGGTGTCCAAATTGTGATACATTGCCTACTGCTTGCTTGAAGATAAGTGTATTATTTGGCAATAATATATGAAGATTCTAGGCATCTAAAACCAGTAAGAATTTTACGCATGTGTACAACACACCCTTCAACTCTTGCTAGAGAAAATCTTTTTGAAAAAAACAAACTGGTGAATTTATAGTTAGTAGTGACTTGCTTTGACATCTCTCACAGCTGCAGGTTTTTTTAAAAATGCTGAAAATTTGCCTTTATTATAATGTAAATTGTGATTATTTTTTTTGTTCTATATGTGGTTTTCTATAGTTTTTTGATTTTTTTTCAGCTTAAGATACAGACAGAAGTCTTGTGTAATATGGGTATAATTTTTAATTGTTTGCATTATTTTCAAAGTTCAAATTATCACTTTGAGATTACTATAAATACACTTAAAATTATCTATTTTAAATTAAGAAAATATTAGAGATATTTTCATGGGTTCAATGACCTTTCATTTTATAAGCAATGGGCATGGTACAGAGTGGCTGTCATGTAAGGTACTTGAAGATTCTTAGTTTAATTCTATTTTTGCAATAACCTTGACTTTTTTTCTGACTTCTTTGAGTTGTGCATGTAATGAGTCCAGTAAATGCTGAAAATGGGGAAGAGTAAAGTATTTATCTAAAATAAAAGCTATTGGGGAGGGGAAACAATGAATGTATCCATCTGTACATGATTTACATGCTGTGGATGCCTTGTAAACATTTTCCTATTTGTTTAAACTGTGTTTCAGCGAGGATGTAATTGCCCTTGTGTGTAGTTTTAAGCTAATGACAGTCATCAACTGGTTTTGTGTGAAATTAAATTCATGGTATTTTTCTGTAACTTTATCCCCATGGTGAGTCTGTAAAAACCACACGCTCTTTCATACTGATGCCGAAGGCCAGCTTTTCCAGTCATTTTGATTCACTGTGTATCTGATTTTTTTTTTTTTTTTTTTTTTGGTCTAGAGAGGATTATTGCCACAGTATATTTTATTTATTCATTAGATTTTAGCCTTGTAAGTTAAAGTGTTTTAAATGATGATGTTAACAGGTATTTGTCCCTTTACTGGTTTTTTTGGGGTTGTTAAAAGGTAGGGAATGAAGAATGCAAAATGGTTTATTGTTCAGACTGTCCGCTCTGGTCCAACCCTGTACTGATAGTACCTTCCCAGTATGATATTGTGATGTTTCATACAATACAGTGAACATAACCAACTTGTTATCTTCAATAAAGGATTGCTAAAACAGTGTGACATGCTTTCTATTTTCTTGGGAAAGACTTACTAAGAGGATGCAGGTGTTCCATATGAAAAGATAACCCAGTAAGATTTATGAGGTTGCCTGGTTGATGGATTTCTGGTTGTTCTGTTGCAGATGTGCCCCTTCATCCCAGAAAAGCACAAGTCTCAAAGTGGGCTTCTCTGTGGGAGGAAGGAAAGGGCTAACAACATTTAGTGCTTCTAGGGCAAATCTCCATCCCAAGTTTAGCTGGAGTCTTAGTCCAGCTATGGGAGAGTATTCATTTAAAGACTAAAAATTCAGATTCAATTAGACTTTTTGCTCCGCTCATTTCTTGAAGTTTCTTAAAGATCTGAGCTTAAACCTATGACATTTCACTGTTGAACAGTTTTGAATAGAAATTTCTCTGATGTTAATGCTCTCATGTTAGAACTTTTACAGATTTTTTTTTCCAACTTACTAATATAGTTTTTTAGTTGAAAAGGTGAATGGAATTTCCATTATATTGATACTGCAGGGTAATAACCTGTCTGGATAGTTAGTGTTACTCTAGAATGGACATCTTTACAAACAACCTGAAGATTTTTGAGTCTGCACGTATCTAACTTCTTTGAACAGTCTTGTTGGATTTGCTTGTACAGCATAACCCCCTACATGCTTTCTTCATGAGCTACAATTTTAATGCCTTGTTCCACTGGTGAGACTTCTGGTATTCCATGAGCTCCAGTCCCATGAACACTTCTTTGTGTAGATTTTTTACATTAAGTGGATAATATCCCTCAAGTACAAGGGTTGATGCTTCCTTGTATTGAAGTACAGCATACACACAGGTTTTTCAAAGAGAAGGATAATGGCTTGCACAGCTACAACAAAAGTAAATCAAGACAGCTTTTTTTCCCCCCTAAATTATCACTACTTGCCATTCATGCATCCACTTGGTTATGAATCCTAGTCATGTTTTTAGTTTAATCTAAATACTGTGTAGATTACAGCAGCTTGGGAAAAACTTTGCTTGTTGACTTTGTATTCTTACTGTGAGAAATCTGAATGAATGATGAAATTTGTTCCTGTATTTGCCATAGTTTGTCAACATTTTAAAATTACATTGTCTTGATTTTATTGCCACCTGGTAACTAACACAAAGATAGTTATGTAAGATACTGAGAGTGGGAAGTACCTCTTCCACCTGGGGTCTTTCTGTTGTATCAAATTCGGCTTGATTTTATTTTTATGACCTCCTGTAACAGAGGCAAGGCAGTCCATGTCAGTTCTCAAATCTGAATAATAAAGATCTGTTTTAACTGCTCCTCATTAACATCTTAAATGGAATAAGGGTAATGAAGTAGATGCAAATATAGATGATGTCACTCTGACCTCAGAAGTCTCAGAGACTATGACAGTCTCCTCTTAATAGGCTGGATCTTCATGTGGTTATTTGAACCTGCATGGAAACCTTTGCAAGACCTGGCCAAAATATCCACATTTTTTCATGGCCCTAAATGTGAATCTGATGGTGATTTTGCTATTTGGGTGGTTTAAAACAAAACAAACCAAAACACAAAAGTGACATCAAAAAAATCCAAACCCACAAAACCAAACAAACTGTTAAGTTGTTGATTCTTTTAGCACATGAGGCTGGCTATTAGTGGTTAAGTAGTTTCTTGGTATCATGTAAAGTGGAGTTCAGTCAGCCACTTCATCTCTGAACTTTTGTATCAGCCATAATTACTAGCTTAAATCTTAAATAGTAAAATTAGCCCCTGAAAACCTGTCATTTTTCTTTGGCACTTTGAGTGGAAATCAAAAACAATAGGAACTCCAAATTAGTTACAGCATTGTACCAAACTATAGTAGGCAACTTTTGTCTCTGGAAGATGAAGCTAAAAGCAATGCTGTATCATTAGGTATAGGCCTATAATGGAAAAAAAAAAGGCCACAATGCTAAGCAGTTTTCAATTATCAGCTAATTTGCAGTTTGTTGGCTTGAGTATTGTCTGAAGGCTTGTTGCTTTTGGCTCTTTATAGTTCTTTTTTAGCTCTAAACTGGAAATTAAGTTGGAGGGAACTGCACTGGTGCAGGTAAGCAACTCCATGGGATACTCGCAGAGATTAAGGCCATTTGACAAAACCCAAGAAAGGACCCAAAGTCACTGAATTTATTCTGTCTAATCCAGGTAAGTATGCAATTTATGCAGCTGAGGCTCCACCTCTTATGTCTTTGTGACCTGTTTTCTCTGTGTGCCCACCTGAACTTGTCTCTGTTTGGGCTGTTGCTGTACAGACCTGTTGTTTCGTGCTGTTTCATGTTGGTACCTGGATGCTTCTCTGTTGATCAAAACACAAGCAACTTTTGCATTTTAGCATGCCTGTGCCTCCTCTTTGTGTTCAGCTCACTGTTGGTGCTCATCTGTCATTTCCATCATTCACTCTGTCCCTTCACCAGTGCTGCTGTGCTTTGCTCTTTGTATGTCTCTAAGGTCATGTGCTCCCAAAGACTTTACATTTCTGTATTCAGAAATCTTAAAGTTCTCCTTTGCTGTGATGTCTGGATTTAAATGCTGACTGAGATTATTGAGATCTTTCTTCTGATTCTTGGCTTTCCTTATTTCCTGATTTGTCTATGTGCAGCTTGACTGGGAATTTTCAGAGAAAAATCCTTGCTGTGCTGATCAGTCCTTGCTGTGATTAATGGCTGAATCATCAACTAATGATTGCATCAGCACCTGCTTTTAAACATAACAAAGGTCTGGGGATGGGCTGATAGGAGGAAAAAGTGGGCATTTTCCATCAGTTGGGTAATCTTTCTCTGAAAGCAATTATCCTTCCCAGTAAAGGATGAAAAACACTGTAGTAGGAATAAATACACATACTAAAGACTTGTGGCAACTAATTCAAACAGTCTCATTGGATATAATTCTTCGTGTTGTGTCAAGTCTGCTTCAGAAGTAACTCTGACTCTGGTTTTCTGCTTTCTCAGACTTCTGGAATCTAAGGTGAGTTGTGGGAAGATTGAGTCTATGGTGGAGTATTGTTTAGTGTTGTAAGGACCCTGACTTGACCTTTAAAAAGCTGGAATGAGATTCATGAGATGCCTGAATGATGATGTTGGAAGTGTGATGGTGGTGTTGGAAGTTTCTCTGATCTTTAAACACAGAATTAGTGATTTTTCTGGCCTTTTTCAGGTGGCTTTTGGAATATGTTTGGTAGATACAGGATATTTTGGAACAAACATTTTACAGAGAGCTTACGTGCAAGGTTCTGTCAGAAAATGACCAAATGTGTTCTGCCTTTATCATTTTGGAAGAGCTGCAAAGCTTAAGTGAAAGAAATTGGGCAGAAATTCATAGAAGGAAAATTCTCTCTTGTGAGATAATACCCTAGTCTTGGAAGTTAGTGTCCAGGACTTACAAAGAGAACCTAAAAATATTTGTGTATGTTACATTCCTTGCAAGACTTACAATTTCTCAAAAAATCCCTGAATTGTCTTTTTAAAAAATGTGCAAAAAGAGAAACTGTGGTGAAAACGCACCATTCTATAGTGAAGTATTTTAGCTACTTCTTTGGGGAGTGAACATGTAGATTAGTGAATATCTTACATTTAGAAATTAGTTGGAAGGTTTGAAGTAAATGCATTTTAACTTTGAAGTAAAATGCATATTTAAATTGCATTAATGAAGATATATTTCCCATTATTTTTGTAAGGAAGCTTCTTAACACCATTCCCATCAAATTCATTCTGTGAATATTGTTTTTATTTTGTTTGGCAGGTTATCCAGATGCAAAATGGTGGATGCCTGCCTAATATTCAAATAATTTACATTATTTAACTTGTTATTAGGGGAAGCTGCATGATACGAGGGTTTTTTTTTTTTTAAATCCTCTATCCAATGGTCAGCTTCATAAATGTTTTTAATTTTAATGGTATAGGAAGGATTTTGGCCTGGGTATGTAAAGCAGATATGTTTTCCTAGTGTAATTTAAATAATTATATTTCAACACTGGGAGCAGAAAATGTATTAAATGAAACCAAATTTTTTTTCCAGTTCCAATAAATCTGCATTTACTTTGGAAGGAGATAGTTTTTGGAAATACACTGCCAACACAAACAGTGTCAAGGTGTTTGGAAGTGTGGTGCTTTACAAGAACTTCTCAGTCTCTTAGTACTTTTTACGTTAAGCTGGCTGTGAAGTTTTAAAATGGTGAAATCTATTTTACATTCATCTCTTCATTCCTATTTGTCCTTACCTTAAAAATATGTTGGAAGCTCCATGCTGCTGCTTCAGAGATTACAGTTACTGCATTAAACTTCACATTCAGTAATTTAAAAAACCCAGAGATCCAAGCATGGGAGTAATTGATTGCAGCAACTTCTTTACATGCTGTTACCATATTTCAAGTGCTGTTTCTGTGAACTAAAAAAAAAAAACAAACCCAAAATCCAGCAAAAACCCAACAAAGTTATAGCTTTGTGACTATAGATGTGACTTCTCATATGATCTTAGTAGCCCCTATGCTTTGAACTGCATTAAATAAAAAGACTTTGTATTAAATGAAGGGAAAGGAGAAAAATATGCACCAAATGGGTGTTGTGTTATCACGGACTTGAAGATGTTGTACAGCTGTCTTCCGGTTCAGCCTGCAGTATTCAAATATTTGAAAGATCTGTCTCTGAAATGCAAGCAGGGCACTCACTCAGAATAAAACCAGTTTGCACTGCTCTCCTGTACTTGGTAGAACAGACTCCCAAAGAGCATAGCAGAGCTAGCAGCATGAGAGCTGTGAGAGACTGCCATGATGTATGTGAAATGAAGAGCAGAAATGTACTTTGATTATTCTTGGAGGGGGGATTGGGTGTGTGTGATGCTGAATTGCTTCTCTGTTAGAGTGGAGAGAATGGAGTGGGCATTTAAATGCACTGAGTGCTTGCAGGATGTGGGGTTGTTTGTCTCTGGTTCACCAGCACAAACAAGCGAGGTGCCAGAGCTATTTTGTGCAGATAAGCAGTGTGAGATCTGGCACTGAAGAGCCCACACAGTTCCATGGACTCATGAAGTTCAAAATTGAAAGGTTGGTATTCACTGCAGGTGATGCTTTCTTCACCTTGCACCAAGCAGTGCTTTCACCCACATGGCTGGATCCTGAATGCCAGATGGTTCCAAAACCTTGTTTTAGGCAGTGTTTGTGAGGGTAGTACTTATTGCAACTACAGAAGTAAAGATTGTCTTCATTCAGTTGTTGCACATTCAGGTGAATATGAAATTAAGGTGAAGTTCTGCTACCTGTGTCCACACTGAGTGGTATATCTGGAAAATACTTCTTGTAGTTGCGGAATGTTTTCTCGATACAGAGGTCTAGTCTGTACTGGTCAGAGAGCCCTTCCCTGAGTACAGACCCTTGCATGTGCCAGCTGTTGCTGTGCAGCATGCTAGGTCCTGAATGGAAGAATAGGATTTTTGTTGGTTTGGGGCTTTTTTACAGAAAGTGTGCTTTCAGTCCTTTGGTTTCACTTCCAGTGCTCACTCTGTTTTTGACACCCATTACTGCTGCTGCACTGTGAATGGTCTGATGTGGAGTTCATGAACTGTTGGTCAGAAGCAGCCATTGGGGTGCAATTCAGTACTGCAGAGTGAAGCTTTCTGTACAGACTGGAGATGTTTGATATGAATTGAGCTCTTCCAGGAGAAAATTATTTCACAGGAGCACAACCTGAGAACATTTCATCATGGAATACCTGCCACTGATTTGATACCTGTGAAAAAGCAAATTGTTTGCAGGAGGGCCTATCATGATGCACTGAGAGAGACAAGGGAAAAGGAGTAAATTTATATGGAATACCAGATATATCTGTGATACTGTGTGTGTGATTCCTGCAGGTGGGGAAGCTGAGGCACTGTGAAAAGCTGTATAGTGTGGCAGTAGGTGTGCTCATGTAGTGACAGCTGTTGCCTGACAGCCCCTTCCAGTAAATCCTTCATTCTTCCACAAGAAGTGCTTTGTGCTTAGCAGACCAAAACCTGCTCCTCAGATTCCTGTTCAGTGGATTTAAATTGTTCTCAGAGATAAGCCCTGGCAAAGGCAGATGCAGCATGTGGGGTGCTGTCTTTTTGGTAACCCCAAGGATGGATGTAGTGATGATGTAGTGCGATGCCATTTTATTTTTTTGAGCTTCTCCTTGGCTTCCTGTTGGGCTGCCTAGCTGTGCTGTCTCTATTGCAGATCTTCCACTTCAGGACTGTTTCAGTAACACAAGGTCACTCTTGAGTTACAGCCATCCAAACTTCAACAGTCTGCCATGATTTAGTACCATGCTGAACCTCTCCAGCTCATGCAAGGGGAAGAGCAAGGTCTGGGTCTCTTGCTGGGAAAGGTTTTGAGGAGTAGGTTGGAAAAGAAAATCCTTTGGAAGTTGTCATCCTCTAGGACAGAAATGGGGCAGAATGTCACAAAGAGAAGAGTGTAAATTGAAATGAATAGAGTTTATGTGAGTGAGCATCCTCCTGGAGAAGCAACAAACCTCAGGTTTGTTTTTCTGTGGTTGTATGTAGTGTTTGACCCTTTGGGAGGAAGCAGCCAGGAGTCAGTGCTGCGTGCTCTTTTTCTTGCAGCTATGATACCAGCAGGAATTAGTGGTTAATTGTTATCATTAAAAATAGTGGGAGAGGCCAGCCCTGCAGATCAGCCATGGGGGGCAGGGGCTGGGTGCCTCCTTCCCCTGAAACCTACCCCTGAAATATCCCCTGAGCCAAGCAGTAGCTAATTACAGCATTTATAATGACATGAACCTTTAATCACATTGTCCATAGTGGACTAAGAGCATTAAAAAAGTAACAAAACCCCCACCAAAGCCTGTCACAGGTGTCCTGTGCAATTACGTTTTGCCACCCCCAGGACTTGAGGCTGATGGCAGGAACTTCAGACATGCTCCTGGTAAAAGATACTGTGTCAGAAACTTGTTCCCCTAGACCTTCTCTCTCTTGACAGCTGCCCTCCAGGTCAAGGGGGGATTTTCTTAGTGCTGAGTGAAAGGTAGCTTTAAAGGTCAGATTATCCACCAGTCTCGTGGGAGCTGCTGAGGTAAAGCTGCTGCTGAGGTGTCTGCCTTTTTTACATACCTGTAAATTTGGCCCTGGTTCTGTAAATAATGAAGTTATATTTAAAGTGCATTATGTCAGAAGAGTTCCAGTGGCAACAAACCTTTTAATGAAAAAGCATAAAGCAAGAGAACTTTTTAACAATAAATATCTTCCTACACTTAGCACGTTAGGGTGCATAATCACCCCTCTGCATGGTTTTCGGCGTAATATGTGTGGTATTGAGGAACTGGCAAGCTACTTGGCATTTGTAGAGCATCAAACAGTAGATGACTAAGTCAGTCAGTGCATCTAAATAATTATATATAAGAAATACTTGTGAAAATTAACCCCTCCATCTTACAGAAATAACCATGGCAATCTGTGTGGAGATAGCAGCTATTACTGCCCACATACAGATTGGTTTTGTTTCCCTACCTAACCCTGAGGTAAACAGAGTAACTGGCACAGAATATGAAGTGTTTTCTTTACTACTTAATGCCTTTCAGTGGATTCTGCTAACACAGTTACGCTGGCTAGTTACTCCTGCTAGACTGTAAAATAGCTCAGGAGGGAACCATTTCAGAATTGCTTGAGAGTAAGCCAGATGCATAATGCCTGCATACATAAAATATGTTTTAAAAGGAAAAAGTTAAAGCTCAGTGGGAATTGTTGGTGATCTGCCTTTCTAAGATGAAGTTTATGTTATTCCTTTATCAAATAATTTTAAGGCAAGCAACTCCTCAGGATGAGGAGAGGAAAAAAAATAGGTCTGTAATAACAACAAAATACCTGTGTGGTTTTATTTTTAGTCTGTGAGGAAAATCATTCAGGAGACAATCCCAGATTCTTGTGTTCGTTCTCCTGGGTCTGTGGTAGCTGATCATCCCGGCTATTTTAAGCTCCTTGGCTGTATATTTTCTCCAAGCTTTCAAGAGGAATTTTTAGGATTTGAGGCCCGGGTGTCTAGCCTAAGTGTACCTGTGTTCCGCTGGCACCAGCTTGGCTTCAGCTCTTGTCGCGGAGACGCCGTGAGCCCGCTCAGCCCGGCACTACACACTGTGTGCTCACAGCTCTGCCACTTGGTCACTCCAGCGTGGCTCACGCTCTCTGTCACCCTCACAGTGATCTGATCGTGTCGCCGGGGCTCTGTGTGCCCTGCAGCCAGCAGCCATGGCGCACATGGATTCATCTGGATTCATCTATCCATGGCCTCCGCCTCCCGCCTGCCTGCTGCATTTATCTACCAGAGCACTATAATCCTCCTCTTTTCAGCCAGACGCTTGACAATTAAGACACGATCTGCCCTACTTAAGGTATAAATAAGCCTTTAATGTTACTTGGGGATTACATTAGGACATGAGGGGCTCTTTTGAAGGCAGGGCTTTGGCACAGCAGGATTCACAAAGCAGGCTGCTCCCGAAAGATGCTCGAATCGGGGAAGGGAATGGATTCCCAGCCACACATACAGAGAGCAGTGGCAGCTTCTGACTAGGGAGATGCTAAATTGGCCTTTAGCAGTTGTAAAAGTATGTGTGTCAAGGGTAAGCTGGCTGTGTCCTTAGATCAAATAAACTTGTCCATGCGGGCAATAATCATCAGAGAGTTTACTGGCATACTGATGGAGCTGAAATACTTGGAGCTAGTTTCCTCCTTTTGATTCCAGCAGGACTGGTGGGTGTAACACTCTCCACCTGACTGTCCTGAGTCTCCTTGGCTTATGAGACCCGTGCATCTGTGGCAGATGTCTGTTTGGCCATCATTTGCTCTTGCCTCTGACTTGCTTTGCTGTGCTTGGGTGACTGAGGGAGCTTCTGTGTATGCAGAAAGATACTTACGCTTTGAAACCTCTGAGTTTGGGGGGGAAAAAGCAAGCAGGGGAGTACCAGGTCTTGAGGCGTATTTCATGCAGTCAAAAAAAATTTCTGCATTTGCACATTTGCTACTTTCATTGCAAGTTAAGACCCTGAAATTAAACAATTGAAATGGAGTGAGGAGTCACTGGCATTGTGTTGAATACAAGTGCACACCCTGAGTTCACAGTGCCTCTCTGGAAACTTTTACAGGTTACTGATATGATGATGTTAGGACTGTAGAGTCATTAAATGGGAGTGAACCATTTAACATTATTATTTGTTAATAATTTCCCACTTCTGGATCTCCTGGCACTACTGAATTACAGGCACTGGCACTACAGCTGTTATCTCAGATGCTCCCACAGCTGCCTGACACTGCCAGGTACTGCTGCTAGGAAAAGGAAGGATTAAATCTGTCAGCATCAAATACCTGTTCTTAGCTCAGCTACTGCAGAAATAACACTTTTCTGAGTAATTTGAATATTGCATACTGGACTGTTTGCAGTCTGTAGGTTATAAACTTCTTTTGTGGCTTGAGGCAAACATAATAAACACTTTTGAGTCACAACCCAACCCTGTTTCCACTGCACTGTCCAAAAGTTTCCTTAGGACCCTGACCCTATGATCAGAGGTAGGAGTTTTACAGGTGATAAGGCAGCTCCTTGGCAAATCTGGACTGCTTTGTGTGTCCTTTGGTATGCTGGGCAGGGGGTACTGGTGGAAAGGGATATCTTGATGTTGACTTTAGGCACTTGGGGCTTAAGGCACACAGATGTCTACAGATGTGCATGTCTGTGCAGACTTTGGGCAGTGCTTTTTCCTGCCTAGAGTAGCAGAAAAGGAAGGAAAGAGGGTGAAGGGAAAGATTCTTATACTTATTTATCTTTTTCTCCTTTTTTGCTTTTTTAAAATTTTAAATAGTTTTTTTCTTTTAAAGGAGGGATGGATTTTAATAGTGTGCAGCGGGTGTTTCTCTTGAGTTTGGCTTGTGCCTGTGCAGAGCATTCCTGTCCTGCCCCGGGGCTGGGTCTGGGTGTAGCACCCACCCCACATACCCGGCTGTGAGTCGCAGGATCGGTATGTACCTCAGCATTGGTGGTGCTTAGGCTTGGGGGTGGGCTGGGGCAGCTGAGTTAAACCGGGAAAAAGATGCACAACCAGCCTTTGACTCTTTTCTGTGCTTAGTTTGTGTAGTTGCATTCGGGCCAGTGGCTGCCAACACTTCATTCTCTTGCTGTCTGTGTTTAAACTATCCATATTTGGATTGCTTCAGGCAGGGGGGACTACAACCAGTCTGGAAAGCTGCATATTTACTAGATCTGGTACTGGTAAAACCTGAATTTCCCCCTGCTGTCAAAGGGAAGAGAAGTGTGGTGTACTGGAGGGAGCACGAGTAAATATAACTCTGCTCAGCTGGTACCAACAATAGGCTTCACTTCCCAGGGGGACTGCCCTTTCTCCTAGCACTTAGTTATCTTGCTGAAGATGTGGAATATGCAGAACATCGTGAGCACTTTGCCCTTTTTGTCCCTTTTTGAACTTTGACCACTTGGTCAGGATTGTTTATCAACCCAGAATAGCTAATTGCACTGTTTCTCATTTCACTGAACAAAGGTGCTGTGGCAAGAGTCCCCAGGACAAGAGCTGTCTAGCAGAAGAGCTGAGGTGGAAGCTAGGAGCTTACCTATGGAGCTGAGTGAGAAGGGAGGCGTGCAGAACAATGGATTTGTTCAAAATGAGGATTTTGAGGACAAGGAGACGGCCACCAGTAGCCAAGAAGAAATGCCAAAGACGTGCAGTGTTGATGTGGAGCCGGTGGCTGTGGAGGAGACCGTGCTGAAGCCTTATCCTGGGATGCCAAAGGAGGTCTTGCTGCAGTTCTCCAGCCAGGCCCGCTACAGGGTCACCAGGGAGATCCTCTTCTGGCTGGTGATTGCTGGTGCCATTGTGCTCGTGTGTGCTACAATTGCCATCATTGCTCTCTCTCCCAAGTGCCTGGACTGGTGGCAGGCCAGCCCTATTTATCAGATCTATCCTCGCTCCTTCCGGGACAGCAACATGGACGGGAATGGGGATCTGAAAGGTGGGTCAGGTTTCGTTCTTGCTGTGTAAGAGTTGTCTGTGTGTATGTGTTATACGAAAAGGAAAACCAGTGGAAAAGTACAGTCCAATGGACAAAGCCACCTTAATGGAGAGAAGTAAGAGAAGTTGTCAGGCAGCGTTAATAGCAATTCACATTGTTGTGAATAAATCCAGGAGCTGTTTGCTCAAGTAGAGTCTAAGTGTAGAATTAGAAAGGAAGTTGAGATATGGTGCTGAGAGCAAGCAGCAGCACAGCTGCTACCTGAGTCAGACACCTCCACAAAATCAGGAGGATGAATGGTGCTGAGCACCTGGTCCTGTTTGCTGGCTGCTCCTCCTAAGGGAAACTAAAACTGACGAAGAGGGGAGAAAGATGTGTTACTTCTTGTTTTCTTCATGCTCTAGGTGTTATCAGCTGGTAAAAATTCGTTGAGATGGGGCACCTGGTAGCAAGGAAGCAATGGCACTTATCAGTAGCTGAGCTGAGACTGCCCTGCAGGAAGGGAAGGCCCAGCACCAAAATGGACAATGCATTTCTAATCAAGAAGTGAGAAGTGCAGTACTGGCAGGTGAAGGGCAGAAACAGTTCCTGTAGCTGCATACCACAGTAACATGTCAGGAAGATAAAGGGACCAGAGTACAAAAAAAGTATTTTGTTTATTTCTGAACAGATGATGTCCTTTTCTTTTTAAATAGGTATCCAAGAAAAACTGGACCATATTACATATTTAAATATAAAAACCATCTGGATCACCTCTTTCTTTAAATCCCCTTTAAAAGACCTTGGATATGGAGCTGAAGACTTCTATGACATTGATCCCATTTTTGGATCAATGACAGATTTTGAGAATCTAATTGCAGCCATACATGACAAAGGTAAGCTGCACCTCCAAGCAAAGTAACTCTGTTAAAAAGATGCACCTTATAGGGACAGTCCCTCCGTGGTGGCATTAATCAGGAGCAGATGGAGGTGCCAGCAAAGGGTACAAGGCAGCTCCACAGCCACGTGAGCTCCGTGACTGCCTTCTCCTGCCCCTTGGCTCTGGGGCAGAGCTGAAAGCAGGACAGAGGGCACAGGGAGCTACAGCAGCAGCACAGGGGCTGCCTGTCCTCTGCAAGGAGGATGCTTCTGCCATCCATGCTCCCTGAGGCCTGGCTTATGGGCACTGGAGGGCTGGGATCAAGCTGAGGTGCAGTTCTGTCTGACTGAACATGAGGGAACACACGCTTCTTTCCTGCCCTTGCATCCTTGCTTTGGTGCTTTTGTGCCTCAGACCAAATGTTTGCTCAGGTGTTTCTTCTTACAGCTGCTGAGCCAAACAGAAAATGGTTTGCAAGTCTGAAAATATTTGAGGTTTCAATAAAATGTCTGTTCTTTAGGAAGGGTGATGAAGAATGTGTGATCACTGATGCTAGGCTGGTGAAGTGCCTTTCTCACCTGGGAGGTGCGGGACAGATGTTGAAGTCAGAGTTAGTGAAAGTGGTTCATAACAGCAGAAATCTGTTTTGATTGTTCTCTCCACTCTCCTTTCCCTCACAAGCTGTGTTCCAGCTACTTGCAAACACCAGTCAGGTCCAACTGTTTTGGTAGTCTGGTACTTTTTGTGGGGTTTTTGTTCCCCTCTCCTTCACCAGAGCTCTGGCATGGAAGAAGCCCAAATACCTCTGATACTGCATTTGGAAAAAATATGAATATTGTCTTAAAAGGCTAAATGTAACATTGTAGTGCAGAGGGAGGATTGATGGGGTTTTTTATGTTTTTGTTTTTATTTTTAAGGGCTAAAGGTGATAATGGATTTAATACCAAACCACACCAGTGACAAGCACCGGTGGTTTCAGCTGAGCCGCAATCGGACAGGGAAGTACACGGACTACTACATCTGGCAGGACTGCAGGCAGGCTGCTGGCTCAGTCATCCCTCCCAACAACTGGGTAAACACGGGAAGGGACACACACACACCCCAAGCTGGGTGCCACAGAGCAGAATCGGCTGTAACATGATTCTCCTGGTGTACACGGGGTTGTAAGTGACTGGTGAGAGGCACAAACTGATGTTACTACATGAGTTAGTGCAGATTAAGATTAAAACCAGGTTGAGAGATCACTTGAAAAGTTCTTACTTAAAGTGAAATTTTAAAAATTACTTTTGTTTCTTCACCTCAGTGTTAAATCTTCGTTCATTAAACAAACACACAAAGAAAAGGTTGGGCACAAGTTGTTCCTTCTGTGTATGGGTATTCTGTTCTAGAAACTGTGTCAGGTATTCTGAAGTCATAGTTGGTTGCAACAAAACAATGTGGTCTTGGCTTTTGTCCTTTTTTCTGGGAAGTGCTCAGGCCAGAAAGTGCATTGCCTATTTCAAATAGATTTATTTTAGATTAGAACCAGTGGGTGCATGATTAGGAACTTGTATATTCTAAAAACTCCAGGTGGAATTAATACTTTGTACCAATTTGTATAATTTCTCTTTAAACTTAAGAGTCTTAAGAACTATCTTAGCTTTTAGAATCCTTTATTAGAGAGATGGTGATAAAGTTTAACATTTTTAACTTGCTGACTCTTGTTGACCCTTCAAAGGGATAATACTAAATTGTAGAAAGCTCTAAGTTAACCAAAGCTATTTTAAATAAGTTTTAGGAGAAGCAATTCCAAAATAAATGTTCCCATGCATGTTTTCCCCTCTATTCCAGATATTTCCCAATGAAAGCTAACTTAATAACAAATTTTCAAATTCTACAATACTGAACAAGAAATAGGTGTGGTAAAGCATAACTAAAGGGAGAGCAGCTGTGTGGCAAAAAGAAATGAAAATCATAACTACCAAAATCTGTTCAAAATGTAGTCCACTGGTTAGGCACTTTATGCTTTATTTAATGCTTGTAATGCCGCACATTTTAATGGATGCACAGGAGGAAATGTTTGTTACGTTAGTAGTTCTGATTGTCTCTCTCCCTTGGCTGAGCAGGTGAGTGTCTTTGGGAATTCCAGCTGGGAGTTTGACGACGTGAGAAAGCAATGCTATTTCCATCAGTTTGGGAAGGAGCAGCCAGACTTAAATTTTCGAAACGCAGCTGTCCAGCAGGAAATCCATGTAAGTGTGGACCCCCAGGTGCTGAGCCCACCCAGAGCAGCTCTTGCACTTAAGCCTTAGAATGTAGTGTGGAGAAGTTTTTTATCTCTGTTGATACAAAGAGTTGTTAATTAGCCGGTCAAACGGAGGGATGGCACCTTGTTTAGCAGAGAGATGTTTGCATTCTCGGGAAAGCAGAGGCGATGCTGATTTGAATTACAAGGAGTGCCTGGGCTTGTTGATAAGGGGGAGATAGAGAGTTTCGATCTGTCCACGTGTCTGATGACTTTCCAGGGGGAAAATGAGTGTTTTCCCAGTGAGAGTTGTGGTGATGGTGCTGCTCCGATGGAATCTCATTCCTGTCTGCACTTCAGCCACTTCATGTGTTTAATTGAATCGTAAGCGTTTGCCACTTAGCTCTGTTGCTGCCCGGTGCTCCTGGGATGGTCTCTGCTGGCCTCTCCCCTCACCACGAGGGTACTGCATGAGCTCGAGGAGACAAAACGCTTCTGGTCACACCTTTTAACTCAGGCACACAATGAGAACTACTGAAACTCCGGCATTTCCTATGAAAAAAAAGAATACTTGAAAGCTGGGAAGTTTGTCCTGGTAACACCAGCCCTTTGGTAAATGTGTATGAGCATCATGTTAAAGAATAATTTTTGTCTAGTGTTTTAATTCTAAATCCTGTTGCAGAAGGTTAGGAGGACTGAGCAGGATGCAAATGGACTTTTGCAGAGAAACTCAAGTCTTTGGTTCAGCAGCACAAGGGCACCCAAGAACAGCCAATCTGGGCAACCAGCATGTTGTGGTTCTCATGTGTAAATAGATGCAGATTGGTGCCAGTGAGAGACACATCAGTGCTTGATGTTTGCAGTGCTGATACCCGGGTTTGCTTTTGTGCTGAGCACAGGTATAAGCATGGACATTTTTGGGTAGATTCGGTATTGGGCAGACACTGTATTGAGAGCTGCTGCTTTCAGAATTGTGTTATGATAAAGTGCAGCTCAGTGAGGCAGTCCTTATTTGCCAAACAAAAATCTGTACAGCTTGAGTGTGCACTGGTTCTACTCCAGCCAGTTCAGACAAGTGTACTTCATTTGTTTAAAAAAGGCAAGTCACTAGACTTTTTAAAATATATATATATAAAATGTTTTTTCCTCTGATGAAGACAAGAATCACAATTAAAGGACTTTGCAGAAACCACTCAAGAGGGACTGAACTTTGGAGTTTTTTGTTAAAACTGGGGCAATTAAAACTGTAGTAATATAATTAGTGAAGTAGAATATAATTTTAGTTAGAATATAATTTAGTTTAGAATATAATGTTAGTCACTAGTAGTGACTAACATTGGAATTTGATAGTGAAATTTCAAATCAATAGCATTTGTAATTGTTGGATAATAATTTCTTACATTCTTGCGAATCAACAAATAAGTCTGAAAATTTTAAAAAATTACATCAGTCAAATCAAATAAGAGAGAACAAATGTTTTAAGAGCTCTATTGTGTAAAAGAAAACTGGTGGCACAAGGTTTGTGCTGAACAACATATTCCTGCATATTTGAATCAATGTATTCTAATTGTGTGCAGCCATGGCATGAGTGTTCATCAACAACGTCACTTAGCATGAGCCCAGTTATGTTGAGGGATGAGATTAGAAACTGCTTTTAGTGAGCCATGCCCTGGCTTTGGTCTCCTGAATTATGGGAGAAGTTAGAGACCAGTCTTTTTTTTTTTTTTTTATGAATGAAATAGTAAGACATATTTTATTTAGCTATTAATTTGACCTTAGACCAACAGGATTCACTTTAGCTTCTAGAAAAATTCGAAGTACAAATCAAAAAATGAATTGTTATGTATTAACACCTGCTTCCAAGTTTAGTTTTCTTTTTAAGAGTATACTATTTTAAATGGAGTGAGCTTACTCAGACTTTTCAATTTTTGCTTTTATCTAGGACATTATCAAATTCTGGCTTGGCAAAGGAGTTGATGGACTTAGTTTTGGCACTGTTAAATTTCTCTTAGAAGCAACACATCTCCGGGATGAGCCTCCAGTGAACAAGTCTCAGAATGGAGTAATGTTTATGTTCTGTCTTTGCTTTCTTTCCTGCTTTTCCTATGGAGGCAAGAGTGCCTGCTTTGACTCTTTTGGGTCTTAACTGTGGCTGTAGGAAAATCAGGTCAGCCTTGGGAGGCGGGTGGGTCCTGGGCACTCTGCACAAAGAGCACTCACCACCAGGGAGCCCCAGTAAGAACGGGAGCACAACTAAAAACCACTGGTGTAGGCCATGTGGCACAATGAGAGGTGATTAAACACATTTGCTGTTGTTTATGTTACTTGCTTTTGCTCTGATAGTGAACTATCATCACTTGGTGATGCTGCCAGGTAGTGCCAGCACTAAGAGACTTCTGTGGAGCTGGGGGTCACAGGCAGCTGGCCAGCTCCAAGGTGGTGGTGCTGGTGTTGTGTTACTCTGTCAAGGCACTGCCCATCTTTGGAGCCTGGTCTGAGGCCACAGCTCATGCTGTGCCCACCGCTCCAGATGGGCTCTGTTGGTTAGTGCTGTGGCTGGGCTTTCCCTGCTGAAGGATGGGATCCAGAATTGTCAGTCCTCAGCTCTGTGCTGTTGGTGTTAGCATGCTGAACTCATTTCAGTAAAAATTCATGACTGGTGCACTGCCTCAGGAAAGTATGGGGAAAATTTGGAGAACTGTGAAACCTAGAACATTGGTGAACTAATGTGAAGTACTCTACCCCGCTTTAAGGAGAGTATCACAGCCTATTCCCAGCTCTACCATGACTACACCACCACCCAAGTTGGTTTGCATGACATCGTCCGCAGCTTCCGTCACACCATGGATGAGTTCAGCAGAGAGCCTGGCAGATACAGGTAACCAGCACAGCTGGCCAGTCCTTTCTGGTATTCATCTCCCTCTTGCTAGCAAGAAAATGTTCTTTTATTAACATAATATGCCACAGAAATGCAAATCCTCCAGTGCAGAGGCTGTACTGTCTCTTCCCCAGTGTATGCAGAAAGGAATTGGCTCTGTTAGCTCTGCTCCGTCCATGGACTGTATAAAGGTATAAAGAGCAGAAAAGGAAAACATTCTAATCACAGAGATACTAATTTATCAGCCCTGTGATTGATTTATTCTTTAGTTTTAATGGTGCAGTTCAAGTGAGACACACAGAGAGTGTTAAAATCACAGAAAGGTTGAATTTGGAAAGACCTCCTGAGGTTCTCTGATCCAAATCCCCTGCTTTTTAGGGCCACCTGGAGCCAGTTGCCCAGAAACTTGTCCAGATGGCTTTTGAACATTTCCAGCAATGGAGACTGTACAACCTCCCTGAAAAGCCAGTGCCAGGGCTCAGCCACCCTGACTGGTGGGAGTTTCCTGATGTTCAGAGGGAAACACCTGTCCTGTGTTTCAGTTTGTGCCCACTGCCTGTGGTCCTGGCTCTGGGCATCCCTGAAAAGAGCCTGGCTCTGTCACCTCTGCACCCTCCCTTCAGTACGTGGATGAGATGCCCCTGAGGCTTCCCTTCCCCAGGCTAAACAGCCCCACCTGCAGCCTTTGCTCCTGGGGGAGATGTTTCAGTCCCTAATGGCCCTCGTGACAGACTGAGGGAAGGATTACTGCCCTCACTTGTGGCAGCACTCCCCTAATGCAGCCCAGGCTGCCCTGAGCCGCCTGCAGGGGCACACTGATGGCTCACGGGCAGCTTGAGGGACCCCCACGTCCTCTGCTCTGAAGGAAAGCATGGAAATTGCTGGAATGGAGTGTGTGGACATGGATTCAGAAAGATAAAACCTCCGTCAGATACTTTAGCCTTGTGTTGACTCCTTTAGATTTTTCTCCAGCAATTTCCCAGGAGTACTGCTCCTTGATTCCTTGTCTGCCTTACCATTTTAATATTTTTTTGATGGGGAGAGGGAAGTGACCATAATTCTTAATGCTCTGTGTCCAACCATTTCTAACTTTATTTCTGTTCTGTGTAACCAAAAATGAGCCAAAAAAGCTATTTGTGTACTTCTTTGTAGATTTATGGGTTCTGATGATGATGAAAAGGAAGATATTGAAGCAACAATGATGTATTATGGAACGACTTTTATCCAAGAAGCAGATTTTCCCTTCAATTTCAACCTAATTAACATGAAAAATCTATCAGGCAACAGTGTTTCTGAAGCTGTCAACTCGTGGATGCAAAACATGCCTGCAGGAAAATGGCCAAACTGGGCAGTAAGAGTTCTAGAACAACTCTCATAGGAAGGGCTTGTTCCTGTAGGGGACAGAAAGCACACACACACACACACACACTCACTCTGATTTCAGTGGGATCAGCAGCCTGGGCCCATGGCTGAGCTTGTGAAAACTCTCAGCTGCTGTAGTTGGAGTCGTTGGCACTGTCCGGCTCTGCTGCCCTTCAGTAACAGCTCCACTCCCCTTGCAAGGAGGACAGAAGGGAATTTATGATCATGCCTCTCCCTCAGTGTCTCCAATGGCTAAACCACCAGTGAAAATGGAATTGGGATAATTATCTTGACCATAAACTGACTCACTGCAATGGATTCTGGAACCCACCCAGGGCCAGGGCAGAGAGGAGCAGGCTTGGGAGAGCAGTTAACTTAAAACATTGCTCCTCTTTTTCCTAGGAAGCATGTTGGGAATGTGCAAAGGATCTTTACAAAGCAAGCAGAGCAGTCCTCACACAGCAGAGAAAATAGCAGAGAACTGTAAGCAGGGACAACAAGCAGTTGTTTTTTGTTATCTATTCCTCACTTCTGCCTCGTGCTGCTGGCACGACTTCTGTGTATTAAATTTTTTGGAACAGAAGTTTGTAATGGCATCAAGGTACCTCACAGCCCTGGAAGGGAAAGAAAAAAACCCAAAACATTTACTACCTTGTTAAATTAGTTAATCAATTTCACATATGCATGAAATTTTATAATCTGTGTTTAACAGAATGACATTTTCTTCAGGTTGGAAGTCCTAATGCTGCTCGGATTTCAACTCGGATTGGGAAGGAGTACATCAATGTCATGAACATGCTGCTTTTAACCCTCCCTGGCACTCCTGTAACTTACTATGGTGAAGAAATAGGCATGGAGAACATTGCATCAGAAAATGTAAGTGAAGAGCATGTTAACTCTGGTCCTGTTGTTGTTTAGTTCCAGGTAACAGAACACTCAAAAACACAAGAATTTTTGTTTTGCTAACCAAACCCAGTCATTCTCACTGCTTAAATGGTTTTCCATGTTCCTCATGGCAAACATCTGTACAGCTTGTGGAAATGGCCAGGCCAGAGACCAGAACCAAGGCCTGGATGTGTGTCTGAACTGGTAGACTTCAGTTATGGATGTTGATTTCTGTCTTGCTCCGGATCAGTCTTGCATGGTTTCCAGCAGTGGTGCTTCAGCAGAAGGGACAGCACGTGCCAGCACTGGGCCTGGCCAGGGGTTAGGAGAGGTGCTGCAGACACATGAGGGAAGATAACTGAGCTGTCTCCTTCCTCCCGTGCCCTCATCATCATCATGCCAGAGTCCATTATTTCCTGGCTGTTATTTAAAGGAAGTCAGGGTCTGATTCTGTCCCAGCCACGGCTGTCATGAGTGTGCCCAAGCTCAGAAAAAGGGATCCGCACGAAGGGAAGACTGCCTGGTGGCAGACAGAAGTGGCTTTTGGTCATCATGCATAGTCTGTTCCAAAAGGACAGACTCATCTCTGCCTCTCCTGGCTGTATTTAAGCACCATGAGAACATGGTCCTATGGCAGATGCTGCTTTTCCTGTGGAAAGCCTGTTAGGGAATGAGGCAGCTGCTGGCAGTGTTAGACATGGCATTGGCTAGCTTTGTATCAAAGGGACACAGGTACTTAAAGCACAGGATCCTCTCCAGATTTGTCTGATTCAGATATGGCGAAGTGATTCTCTGATTTAAAAGGAAACCATTTCCTCTGAGAAAACCCCAGGTCAAAGCATCTCCTGCATTTTCTTGCTGCTGCTGATTACTGCTAACAGGGTGATTCTCTTAAGGAAAGTGGCTCACCCTGAGCTCCTCAGGGTTCACTCTCTTTTAGTGGCTACCCTGTGGCTCAGGGCTTTGGAACAAATGCAAACCCACCCTTCACTCAGGCTGGAGAGGAAGGCTCCCTGATTAATGGGTGTCTTAGGAAAATGGAGAGTATTTGCTCAGGATTATACAGGCTTTAGTCCCAGCACTTCAAACACTTCAGGAGACACTGAAAGAGGTAAAGATGAGAGGCAGTGTTACCAGTGTTGAAAACTTCGGATTTTTTTCCCTGCTTTTCAGAATATGCTAAAAAGGAGAAACCCATTATTTATAATGTCACAAAGCAAAGTGACAATTTCTTTTGTTAGGCTGCTGCTCTGACAGATTGTATTGAAAAGTGTCCTTTATATGAAAAACAGTTTTCATGGAAAACAAACACTCAAAGTATGTGCAAAATATTTTATGCCCTCTTATATCATTAAATTTAAGTGTCAGATCTTTTGGCAGCTCTTCAGTAACAATGAGGAAGCTTTTTCAGAATTTTTCTGAATTCTTCAAAATGAGAACTTCAGACTTTTTCTACATCAACACTTTTTAATCAGCTAAAAGCCAGTTTTCAATAGTTTTGCACTTGGAAATAATAATTTTACCTTTCTAACACAAACAGTCCTGTCAAAATTGTACCCCTTGCAAATGTAAGCTTGAAGAGTTCTGGGGTGAAAAGTACAATACTTAGAAAATAACAGACACTGAACAGCAATTACTTGTTGTTTACTGTTATTTTAATGACATCTCTTCTAAGGACTCATTACCTCACATATTCACTCTCGGCATGTCTAGATATTTATCAGAATATCTTGGCTGTCATCAGTAAACTTTTATCCAACCATCTGTTGCAAAGGATGACAACTCTAGTAAGAGTCATTCGGGAATTCCACGTTTTACCCAGCAATGCTGTATCTGAGATGATCCCCTCCCTTCCATTTCAAGAACTGTCTTGGTTCATTTTCTCCTTAGATTTGGACTACAATTACATCCTCATTATTTTTAACTTAAACCAAAGAAAGCAATACTGAAAGGAAGATAATTTGGGAGAGGCGAGAACATGCTATTCAAAGAATAATTTTTAATATGCTAATCACCACTTTTATTTTCTAGGCAACCCTCCCAGAGAAATCCCCCATGCAGTGGGATGGAAAAGCTAATGCTGGTTTTACTGAAGGCAACAGCAGCTGGTTACCTGTTAACTCTGACTACCAAAGTGTAAATGTGGAGGTAGGTATCTACATGTGTAACAAACTAATGGTCTCAAAATATTTTAATGTATCTATTTTGCTCTGGCTTCCTTTTAGTAGTGAGCATTGGTAGCAGGAACAAACTCAAGGCAAAAAAAAGGCACTGAATCCTCACAAGTTATATTAGAGAAGAAAATCCTTGCACAACAAGGAGCCTATTTCATCTATATTCATTTAAGCAGAGTAACTACAATTATGATGTTGATGTTGCAATTTGGCTCTTTAACATCCTTTTAATCCTTTTGATGTTAAATTGAAAACTGGTCTCTTTTCCCCCATTTCTACTGCTATAGAAAGCACTGGTTTTGTAACAAGAACTTGACATAGACTGACTCTAACATAAGTAGAGCAGTGAATCAAACAGATTTTGCTGACCTACAGTGCTGCCCAAAATTGAAGGCAGAAAATAAATCTACGATAGCAGAAATAGAAAATGTGAAATAAACCCAGTGACTGCAGTAGACTGGACTCAATGAAAAAGATTCAGTGTCAAGCTCTGAATGGCTGTGGCTTTCTCCTGAATCAACAGTACTGAAAGGAAGCTGGGGGAGGAAGCAATCACTTTAGTGCTGGGGAAATGTTACACTTAATAAACTCTGTGACTGCCACTCCACACGTGCCAAGAAGGGCACAGAAAAAGCAGATTTTCAGTGGCATTTGCAGACAGATTTGAAGAGGGGTAATTGTCAGCACGGAATTCCCAGCAGCCTGGGTGGGTGTGAGAAGGGAGCTGTGTTTCCTCCCTCAGACCAAGAGCTGACCCTCTGGTGCTGCCTCTTGCAGATGCAGAGCGCCTGGTCCAACTCAAGCCTGGGTTTGTACAGAGCGCTGACTCTGCTGCGGAACGAGGAGCTGCCCTTGAACCGAGGGTGGATGTGCCACGTCTGGAATGACAGTGACGTGTTCGTGTACGTCAGGGAGCTGGATGGGATGGACAGAGTCTTCATGATGGTGCTCAACTTCGGCCAGGAGGCAACAACAGACCTGCAGGCCAGAGTTCCTAACCTTCCCTCTGAAGCTGTAGTGAGACTCAGTACTCATTTTAGCAATGCTGGCAAAGTGGTCAATACCAAACTAATTAAAACTGAAATGGGAGAAGGCCTGGTCCTACAATATAAAACAGCAAAGCCTGTTCATACTATGGAAGCTTTTCAAGGGAAATGTTTTGTGGCAGAAAAAGCTTGTTATTCCAAGGCCCTCAATTTACTCTATGTGAACTGTTAAGTAGAGGAGTAGAATACCTGTGCTTTCATATTAATTTAGATGATACTAGCTTCAGGGAAATGCTAAAAATGCTCCATTTTCTTCAGCTTTTAGAATGTTATTTGTATACAAAATAAATGTCCTGAAAAATCAGATACATAATTGTCTTGTATCTGTATTTGTGATGAAAAGGAAAAATAATGGTATCAACTCCCCCTTAGATGTGTGGAAAAGTAAACCTGTTCTAAAAACTGTCCTGTTTAAGCATGTATTTGTGGGAGGAGAGAGAATAGCTGCTTTCTGCCTGCTGACCCTGGAGGTTGCTGGTCTCTTAAGTGCTCCTGTGGAATCCCAAGCCTGTGGCAGTTCACTGTAACTTTTTAGAAGTCTGCAGATTTGTAAAAATTATTCCAAAGGGATAGCCCTATATTTGTTAAAACAGGGGAACACAAGCAGGATTGGCGTATATTGTTGTGATGTTTCACCTCTTCTCTCAAATCTAGTAACTGATTATCCTCAAAGTTAGTAAGAAAAAGAACAAAATGTAGCTAATATCTAATTCCACACTCCTAACTGCATTTCCAGTTGATTCCCCCCTTCCTTGCTGAGTTAGAATATGTTTGCATTCTCTCATTTCTCTTCCTGCCCTAAAGCTGAGGTGAGGGGTGTGTACTTTAGTTCAGAGGAAGCAGCTGAACCAACCCTACTGAATGTCAGCACAGGTGCTCTGACTTGCACCTGCTGCACCTGCAGACGTTGATGTTGCCCGGGTATGCACCACACATCCCTTTCAACAAGCAAGGCCCAGCAGATTTGTGCCTTGCTCAGAGGGCAGCTAAGTCATGAATCAGGCTGCTTTAGTGGGGGCATTCTTTTTGTTTTACTGGAGATACTCTGGCATCTTCTGACACATTGATCTTGTCCTCCTGAGGGATTTGGTACCTCCTTCTTAAGATTACCACGCTAGGTAAAGCAACTTAAAGATTTTTAATGTATTCAGATCAGAGTTCTGCTAAAATTCCTGTTCTTGAGAGTGTTTTTCTTTGCAGTTTGCTCAGTCCCACCACATGATCAGTACAGCATGGCTGCTGTGCAGAGAGAGAGGGCAGCAACCCCCATCACCTACGTACGGGAATTAGTTCTGGAAGCAGTGAGACTTGGATGTCAGATACTTTGGAGGAGTTCTGCTGCCTCGTGTGAGATGTGCCTTGGACAGGAAGGCTGTGCCTGGTGCCTGTGGCTCTCCTGTGGGGCTCTGTGTGCTGCTGCTCTGCTGGCTCAGTGAACAGAGCTGCTGCACAAACTCATTTCTGCTGGCAGCTGCTTCTGCACAGCCTGGCAGGGCAGAAGTCCAGGTCTTGCTCTGTATTTTTGTAAGGCAGTGCCACACCCAGCTCTGTGTGCTTGTGCCCATAAAGCAGGGATCTGAGAGGAGAGATCCTCTGGAGACGGATCTCTTGCTTCCCATACAAATCCAAATCTGACCCTAAGTTTCTCAGGTGGTCAGTGTGTCTGGGAGTTATTTGCAGGATTTGCTGTGATGTTGGGGATGGCACACTTCCTCAAGTTCTCTGTTCAGAAAAGCAAAGTGTCTTGCAACCTAAAATAATGAAAATATTTTATTACAAAGTCAAGTTCTTTGCACTCTAAACATTCAGGCTCTTGTGCAGCTATTCTAGTAATCTTCCTTTTCTATACAATGCTTAGAAATACCTTGTCCCAAGACAGCATGGAGCTTTTCCTAAAAGAATTCCTCTTGGGAATAACTGCCACCACCACCAAATTAACATTTTCTAGGATTTGTTAAAATTAAGAGTAATAAAATTAGTATCCAACTGTGACAGTCTGAGACATCAGTAAAAATATGTTTGGTCTTGGCAATATTTTGCTTTTAACAAGCATGCTTGTAAAAAGTGCAAATTCTTGAAAGCTAACTGTAATAGCTTTGATAGCACAGATTATGCATTTCAAAATGTAAAGATCCAACCCATCATGTATGTTTTACACAACGAGGAAGACAGGAGTAAATACTATGACAGTTTCAAGCACTTAATACTCTACAGAGCAAGACTCTTCCTGCTGGAATGATGTTTTGCACAACTTGGAACCTTTCATTCAAATCTCCTAGCACATTACAGTGGGAATTGAGGCTATTTCAATAATCTGACTCTGTCACTCTCTTTTATATCTGTAAAAGTATATATATGTATAAAAATAGATATAATTATATATAAAGATTGCTGGGTTTTAAAATTACATATATATATGTAAAATCAGCAGTTGCTCTAGCAGTTTTTCTTTATAGTTTAACCATACATTCAATGTCTGCCCAACTACTGAGGCTGAAGTATTCCTTGAGGGGGAATATCCCCTGCACCATGTTATGGAGCTGTGCAGTAAAGGGACCATACCTCATTCAGTGAGTGCTCCCAGGATGAATCACAATGACTGCCATTTGCCTGGACATCTAGGATGATATTAGGAATCCAATTTCCTGGAACAATGAAGCTGATGATCACTTTACATTGAATGGACAAGGAAAAAAATTAAGTGGGTATGTGAATTGTTTAAGGATAGCTAGTTCTCCTTGTCCTGACAGAATTTTGATTATTCCTTAGGAAAAAGAGAATTGTAGAGGGGCTTTCTGAATGAATTATTTGTATTTCTAGTAACTGCATATTTGGAAAATATTAATCTATTTAGTGTGTTTGTTCTCTCTGAGTATTTTTGGAAAGACATGCTCTTTTCTTCCTGCACAAAGAGCACAACAGCAACTGCAGCACCGGCTGCAGTTTCTCAACCACTGCAGTTGTGCTGCTTAGAGACAGGGCATCATGAAATGTAGAAAAGGTTATCCAAGACCTTTTCTGGTAATGATGGTAAAAGCCTCTCCCCAGACTGGATGGTACAAGAAATTTGTCAAGCTTGAATGTACCTTTTGCTGGAAACTTCCAAAGCTAGGGTAAGTTTCAGGTATGAAAGCACCTGTGCCTTGGCCTTGCTGTCACTCTAGCTTGGACTAAGGACCTGCAGCTTAACAAAGTGAGAAAAATAGGTTTTTGTATAGCGGCAAAAGTAAGATTTTTCTCCAAAGGTTGCTGAGAACTGCAGCCTGGCCCTGTCAGCAGCTGGAGTGACAGTGTGGGTTCACTCTGCACTATCCAACAACTGCCCTATGTGGAGGCCTAGGAAAGAGTGAGCCCCCTGACAGGCTTCCAGTCTTTGGTTTTGCATCTCAGAGAGTGTTCTGAGTCTGCTGTGGAGCTGGTGATATGGGATTGTGTTTGAATTCATTTAAGGAGGAGTCAATCTCTGTGGTCTTTAATTTACATGACTATTAAATTTTGGTTAACTCCATTTATCTGTGATATTCTTATCCTTACCTTTCTTACTTGTTCTGCTGGCATGATCTAGTGCAGCCTTCCTGAGTTTCTGAACATACTGTAAAATTCCTGTTAGCGGTACCCGTTCATCATTTTCATACGCCGTGATAAAAACTGATGGATAGCACTGAGATCAAAAACCAAAACCAGTTAAACACTTGACAACTGGTCTTTCTCAAACAGTAACACATTTTTCTCTTACTGTACAACTTGTTAGGGTTTATTTAAGAACTCATCTATTTCATAATTACTTAGTGTTTTCTAAGAGTTTTATCACTCTAACTGCAAAAAGTATTTTAGTCTGAAAAATGACTTCACAGTTGGGCATAATCTACCTGCAAAAGGTCATAAAAACATCCTCTTCCCACTGGTAAAGGCCTGATGCCTGTCTGCTTGCTGATGATTGCAAAAAAAGAAAAAAGGGAGTAATAATCATGGCATAGTTTACCTTAGAACAGTAGTTGAAGTTTATTTTTGCAATCTTTCTGCCAAGAAGTTGGTTTTTAAATAGTAAGAATTTTACTTAATGAAGCTGCACAACACAGCTAACACACTGTCATAAAAGAGAGATTTCCCTTGAGATGACAATGTCAAAGCTATAGGTCCTCTTCCCTTTCAGTGTTTGTTTGTTTTAATACTTCTAGAAAGGTATTAAATCAGTAGAACATACCCCCACCTCCACTGGAAAGTACCTCAGGTGGAGGTAGTTTCCATCAGTGGAAAATACCTCCAGTGGAAACCTCCTTCCTCCTGTGTCTGCAAAAAAGCCAGCAAAGCACAGGAGAATGTCAAAACTGCCCCACAAAAGAAGGCATTTTGCATGTTGAGATTCGCTACACAATAATCTATTACTTCCTGAAAGTCCTAAAACAAAAGCAAGTTTGGAAATTCATATCCTTTAGGAAAAGGCGTTGGGTTAATTTCAGTAGTCACTTGTGACTCCAGCTATTGCTAAGATTATTACTGAAATAATTTATATTGGAGGTTTTTTAAAAATTTCAGTGATCTACTTCTGGTTTTCTTATAAACCACTACACTTTATGCCTGAAGTATTCTGCACAGAAAGCATAGTTTTACCTGTGGCTTAATATTCTGGTATGGGCAATAGCTTTTGATATACTTCATACACTTTTCATCTTCTAATGGATTTCCCCATTCTTCTTGTTCCTCAATTGTCAGTGGGAGATGAGTTTTCATCATTATATTTAGAACATCTACGAAAGGAGCCTTAGAAATCATTAAAAAAAAAAAGTTGGCAAATAGGACAGAGGACCTTGAATATCTGAGTCAAGATGAACATCAAAAATGAGGAGAGTGAGCTTTGAACTGGAATGTTTCCAATTCTGAAAGTGGTACAATAGCACAGATAACACAGTATGATGTTATGATCTGTACAAGGTCTGCAGCAGCTCACCTGTAACACCATGGCTCTGAGCAGGGCTGGGTCAGTGTTGCACAGGGCTCCAGCCAGAACTCCCCCAGCACTGGCAGCTGCCAGGGCTGTGTGCTTGGGCTGAGAAAATCCCTCTTGGTGCAGCAGCGTGATGCAAGCCCTGAGGTCATGGAGACCTTTGAGTTTGTTATACTGACATCCATCTCTGTGCCAGCTAAGGCCCTGTTCTCCTCCACCCCTGAAATTTAATGCAATTCAAGTTGGAGTCTCTTCAGAAAACATTACATGGCATAGCTTCAGATAACCAAAGAACAGCAGCAGCCACAGAGTGGCACATCACAGTTTGCTTTCCCAATTAACTCTTCTCTGCTTTTGCCTTTACCCTTCTTTATGGCTAAAAGAGAAAACATGAAGGCAAAATAAATCCAGTCATGATGACTGGTGAAAATACTACCTGTAGAAGGGCACATGTGCTTGTGTCCTGGAATCCACAGGAAAAGCAACACTTTAGGAAATTACATTTTCATTGTAGGCAATACAAAATCAGATAACATTATCTTTTTATACAGGAAACTACAAAAATATTTCCAATACTTCCATTACTAACACTATTACTTATTAAAAACAGTAGAATAGTATTTCTGAGCTCCACACCAGACTCTCAGGATTTGTCTTCCACTTAGCTTAAATTCTGAGACTGTTAGAAAGTTGGGTTTGGGTTTTTTTCTCCCCCGTAATCTGTGAATTTCAAATGCTACTTGAAATGTTATGTTTTGTAGTATAGAATTATAAAAATAATTTCTACTTCTTTCTATGCAACCAAAATTTTGGTTCTAAGCCACCTGAAGCTTCTTCTTCTGGTTTCAAGTTTAAAATGGATTATTTGATTAGCTTGCCATCTTTGGATGACAAATCCATCTTCATGTAGGACTGACCTGCATTTTAAGATTCTTAGTGGGGTGCGAGGAAGAACAGCACAATGCTTGCCACTGAGTACAGCAGACTGAATATTTGCTGAATTTGTTTTGGGACTGGTATTTCCAACAATTATTCATTCCTCCCCTTGCCTCCCCTCCCTAAAGTGATTCTTTTGTTATCTTCCTTAGCTACTGAGAAAAATTTGAAGCCTGTTGTGCACTGCAGTTTGATAAAACTGGTAGATTTGTAGCTAAACTGGAGACAGATGATTTAGCCAATAAAAGAATAAGGGCTGCAGGTTAAATGCTAAGCTGTTGCTGTGGAATGTAAATGGCTTTCAGAAGACACAGACTGAGCATTAGCACACAATGCTCTCAGAAGGAGAGGGAGATAACATGTCATGGCAATTTCAGCATCTCACCAAATTTTGTCTTGAGCAAAGATGAGACAAGAAGTAATGAGACTTGAAAAGATTAAAAGGTACATACAGCCATCATGTAGATTTAGGAAACCTAAAATGTAGTGTGCTTTTGTGTTTTTTTTCCCTGAGGTAAATTAAAAAAACTACCTAAATAAAAAAATCTAAGAAAATAGGAATAATTAGGTATAGGTACACCAAAAAAAAAAAAAATTGGTGCATATTCAGTTGTACATGAGCAAGTACCTGTGTATCCTGCAAAATAAAATCTTATTTCTATTTTATATTTGACTTACCTAACATGGCAATATGCTAATATCCAACCCTCTTCAATTAACATCAGCTTCTCTTCTTTAAAGCTCATGTTCAAATCTATGCCATAAGCTCCATATACATGAACTAGAAGTGGTCTCCTGTGTAGTTCTTTAGAATTCTTATTATGAAAAACTGTAATTGGCACCAAAGTTTCATCCTGGAAAAGAAGGAGTAGTTTTACAATAAGGGACATTGCAGAAATCTCAATGACACATGGCAATGAAAACTTCAATTATTTATTTTAAAATGTGTTTTTTTTGATTACAGTAATTTTTTTTCACTTAGAGTGTACAAAGGACTCTTGAAAAATAAAGCCTGAGACGGAATCTCTGCTGTGTGGGCTTACAGATGCAGAGTATAAATTCATTTAAGTGCAACACCTGAGGAGTTTTTAAAATACCAAAGCACCCAAGTCTTCCTTCCCCCTTTAACACCAAGAATATATGTTATTAACAATAGAGTTTACCACTTACCACAGTACAAACTCTTTATTAACATCTGCAAATTTTTAAACTCAGGCTGTTAAAACTTTCCTTTCTTGATCTGCACTGTGCAGCTGGTTGTGGGGTGTTCTTTTCAACAGCTGGCACCTTTTTCACTTATCATGTGGAGTACAATACCATTACATCAACTAGCAATTCTCACTTATACTAAGCTTCTTGACTCATCGTGTGCTGTTATCTCCTGTGGAATACCCAGGTTAATGGAAAAAAAAAAAATCACGACTCTTTCTTGTTCTTCTCTGTAGCACTGAAGAAAACACCCACTGTTTAATAACTATAGCACCAACTGCTCTTTACATTTTTTAATCTCTGTTCCCTGCCAAATGCACTTTCTTTAAATGGGTGGGGAGGAAGGAAAGAATAAAAGGAATGGGAAAAAGACTGAAAAATCTTACCTTGCTTTTAGCTAGTAAACGTGTAGTGTGACAATTCGTAATAATTGGTACCTCTTGCACAGCTTGCTCAATGAGATTATTTTCTTTAAATGAATATGCAAAACGCTTAGGGGGGTGTACTGGGGAGGAGAGCTGAAAATAGCAGGTGCTGGTGGTATGATCAGGATGAGATTCCAATTCAAATTCACAGGCCCACGTAGGCAGCTGAGAAAACATGGCATTTCAAGTGAGACCCTTACACTGCTTCTGCAAATTTTGCTTAATATGTCCTTCAGAGTAAAAGACTTTGGATATTAACTAATAGTCTTAGTTTGTATGTAGCACAATCTGTATTTCATTTAAATTCAATAACAAAATAGTCAAGAAGTGAAAGACTGGTGAACTTTTCTCCCAAAACCATTGGATAAAGTTGGACAATTGATTAAAAACAAAAAATAAATTCAAATTCAGTTTAAAATGGGTATTAGTGCAGACTTTTTAAAAGAAAACATTTGAAATGATTGTGCATCAGTTTTATTTTTTAGATCCTATTTTTCCTGGCATTTCCAGTTCTACTTCAACACATTATACAGCCAAGTCCATGTCAGCTATTATGCTTTTACTGTGAGTTAGCTCAGTAATGCTAAGCCACTGAAAACCCCTGCCTCTTAACTTTGTTCCTAGTGCCAGCCATTGTGAAGAACAAAACCTTTTCCTGGCACATTCACCCTCAGATACTTACTGTTATTATATTTAAGGTTTTTAACTCTGCTAAGAATGAAAGAAATCAAGATTCATTCTTTGAGAGCAGCAGGGACATAGCCAAACCCTCTGCCAGACCATTACTTACTTGGGTTAGGTTGCTAGAGGCTTCTGAAAAGGCAGCAGAAGTCCAAGTTCTCCTGAGTAACTGCAGGCCCTTTCTGAATAAATAAACTACGGCTATTTTAAAAAATTGAAGATTTTGGAGACCATACAGTGTACTTTGTCAAAAACCTTTTTCTGTAGCAGTTTTATAGAGAGTAGCATTGGCAGTTGTTGCAATAAACTTGTGAGTTGCTCAGACTGTTATTTTTCAGGTAAACAAATCAATTAAATATTTCACCTGAATGGTCTTCAGAAATTGTATTTGGCTTAAGTCCCTTTGTTTTAATCAGGTATTTAATAGCTAGAGAATTAAGCAGGTATTTAATAACTAGAGAATGGAAGCATATCCTTTGCACCAATTGTACTGCAATATCAACTCTTCCCATTTATTATGGAACAGTGTCCATACTTGTTTTTTGAACAAGTATGATTTCCGATTTCTTTCTCCTGTGGGAGGGGCCTTGCTTACACCAATGAGTGTAGGCAGAAAAAGGCTCAGTAAAACTAAGTAGAGCATTTAGGGAACTAAGTCCTGTTTACATTAGAAATCAGCTGTATTGTGAAGAGCTTGACTGTAATCTGTTGAAGAAAGAAGTGGCTCACAGGATAGCTGCTCTTTAACTTTCTAAATGCTGCAATAAGCCACAGGTAATACAATTAGTCATAACGATGAAATTGCCAGTATTAATAGTTTCCAAACCACTTTTTGCTTTTGGAATTTATCTTTGCTTTCAGTATGTTATGCCAAAAAAAAATAGCTGGAAAAATATTATGCTGCTTAAACCAAGCTAAAACATACCTTTATCGACTGAACTGAGTGTGAAACAAAGGAAATCACATTTAAGTAAAGATGACCAGCATTCTTCAGGAACATAATACAGTCATCACTGAACATCTCAAAGTCTACTAGCTTGGTTTTCCTTTCCAGTGCATAAACTAACTGCCAGTTCTCCTTGCCACTGGAAGCTACTGGTGCCTTCATCAACTATAAAAAAAAAACAAAACCAAACAACCTTGTATTACTAAAATGTACTAAGAGTTACAAATGAGAGGTACAGACTTATAGGTGATCTCATACATTTTTCTTGCAAAAAATACTTATTTGTATTTGGGGTGTTTGCCTGTCTAAAACTGGAGATTTTTAATCTCCCTTTACTTAGGCAAAATGGAAGAACAATACAGTAACATTTGGAGAAGACAAAGTCTCAAAGAGTACTCTACAGAAGACTGTAATACAATAAGTGCTTTCAGTATGGCCAGCATAGTTGTAGGTAGGTTTGATTACACAAACTGAGATCACCAACTTAAATTTTGGTACAGGGGTAAAGACTGTTGAAGCACAGTCATTTCTTGAGGCTGTCAAAGGAGTTAGGATAAAACTGGCCCCCTACAGGTGACACTCCATGCAGCACTATCAGTCTTTTTAATCCATGCAGCTCTCTCTCTTAATTTATTTCAGTAAGCTGGGATGAACAGAATTAAAAGCCAACCTTACTATTTCTATATGACCTGCAATAGACATCTAAATTAATCCTATGAATGCAATTATCAGTCAAAATTGCCTTATATTCTGCAGGTTCTCCATATGTAGTAAGAATGTACAACTGGTCCTTCCTGTGCTCAACGTGGTACATGAGCCCCGTGGTTCGTGCTTGTACAAGAGCAGGTGACTCAAAGGGATGTCTGCAGTCAACCAGCCAAACTTCTGAGGTTGTCTTGCTGTTGCTGTTGATAGTGAGAAAACGCCTGTCTTTTGTGCAATAAAGGTCTACAAAGAATCTGTAGGGAATCATTGAAAAAAAAAGAAAGAAAATGTTATCAGTATTTTAAAATACATCAGTTGTTTCAGAATCGTAGGCTTCCATCTTCAAGGTAATGTCTTTCATGAAGAGATTCTTGTTCTCTTGATTAATGTCTTTCAAGGTAAGAAAAAACATTTCTGTAAGCAGATTGGAGAAATTTCAGGCTACTTGGCTCCCAGACCCACTTCTGCTGCATTTACCCTGGGATTTAAAACCCTTCAATCTTGTGTGTGAAACCTGAAATCTGCAAGGAAAGCAATTTAGTTGTTGTCCAACTAAATCCAGGTTTTTGTATCATTGAGCTAGACTAGAAGCTCGTTTATGCATACAGGCTTTAAAATTCAATCAAAATGCAGATCTTTTTATTGAACTTGTAACCCTATTTAAAATTTAAAAAGTAGTAATGGATAGTTAAAATAATAAATGACATCATGTGGGAACAGCAATAACAAAAGTAAGAGCTATTAAAAAATAAATTCATAAAATGTCTATGTGCTACTGACCTAACTGTCTGAAGCAAATAAGACAAAAAGTACTGTTTAGAAAGAAAAAAAGCACAGAGGCTTATATGAGGCAAGATGGACAATGTTGGAGTGATATAAAACTAGGCACTGGTTTTGGAACTAAGAAACTAGAAACTACATACTGGATTTAAATCTGTCTGAAATCTAGAAACAGAAAGCAGTGATAAACAGTGCCTGGATGCTAATAGTAGAAAAGTTCAGGGTGAAATTCAGATTCAAATTTCTGTGAGTCATCTGAATTAACTGGAATGTGACATCTTGGATCAGAACAGTCTCTTTGCCATTTTGAACCCTTTAGATTGGATGTCTCTAAATACAAAACTGTCCAACACCAAGATCCAGATTCCATCAAGAAAATGTAGGGTTGAGTACCATAATCTGCATCACACAGATCACATGAATGGCTGCAATGATGATCTCTCTAGGATTCAGAGTATTTGACTGGTGAAGAAAAGGATGCTTTAGATAGTATTTTCAGTGCCTTTAATTATTTGCAGGTGGAGGATCTCAAATTTTTTTGGTACTATTGTTTTTTCTCATTGCACCCTCTTGACATCTTTAGGACAGGCGCAGAGGGGGAGAGCTAAAGTCTGCAAGAAAAATCAGCCTCCTGCCTGTCTAATACCCATAAATTGGCAAGAATGTGGCACTGCATTCAGCAGAGATTCCAAGAGTTCAGCTCTGCTGATCCTGCCTCTAAGAGGGTTGAGCTGAAATGCATATTACACTTCTCCCCAAGGATTATGACCTTGATATTACTTTTTTTTAAATCTTTGTAGCTTTAAAAAAAAAAAAAAAAAGGAAAATTTCAGCTTCTAAAAAAAGGTTTGATTGCAACTAGAAGAGCTGGTGAGATACAGAACAGAAGTGCTCAATGGCAATACAAAAGAATGTCTTGCCATCTCCGATGAAGGAGTTCAGCTATGAGCTGCAATAGCACATGAACCTTTAGAGTAAGTTTCTAGTAGATCTACTGTAATGACTGTGACCTTCAGAATTATGCCAACAGTTTCCCTGTGGGGAAGTGCCAGGTCAGTGCAACTTGATTTTCCAAAACGATGCATCAAATGCAGCTGGGAAAAAAAAGATCTTATTTATTCCATCTCCATTGCAGATTTTTTGTTTTCTTTTTTTTCTGATGAAAGTATAATAGGCATTTTTTTACTGAATATGTAACTTAAGAATAATCACAAATATTTATGCAATGCTGTATAAATATACCATGTGCTACAATGCTGAAAAGCTAGTTCTGTGCTCAGTTTAGCAAAGAGCCTTCCTGTCTTCCTAAACCACTGCTTAAAGAAAGGTTATTGAGAGGGTATTCAGTCAACAATAGTTCTGTCTCTTGGAATGTTGTAATGATTTTGCTCATCCATTACCCAGAGCAAGGATTAGCCTGAACTTATGTATTTTTTTTAAAAGATGTATCAGACATCAATAGCAGAGAAAACAAAATGAAATCCACAGTCTGATTTACCCTGTATGAAACTGTCACACATTCATTAAAGGACACCCTGACCTGAGAGTGACCTTGACATTTATAAACTCAGCTGAACTCATGAGGTAAGAGAGGAAAGTTTAATCTCTGTTGATCACATATCAAAAGGAGAACAGAGCACATTCTCAGGCTGTATAAGGCACTACTGACTGTAGAACACAAAAATGCATTTTACTATTTGAAATATAATATAGAACACTTTGTTTTCCAAACCAGCTATATTTTACATATAAAATACTCTAAAATATGTAAAGGACTTGTTATATTTTAGGTATGTATTACCTTGCATCTTGTTCTGTATAAACTAACTTAGTATGTTTCTGGTAAGTGAAAGTGGTCATGAATACATTCTGGCATTTAAGGTTCTTCTGAACTGTGTAATACAGAACATCATTTGCAGCCCATTCTGGAAAAAAAGAAAAATGCATATCAAATTCAGAGAGAAGATGATATTACTGAGAGAAGATGGGACTTCCACGGACACTGGACCCAGTGCTGCAAAAGGTGGGTTACAGGTGGCATGGAACTGAGGACAGCACTTCTTCATCCTGTGGGGACTGAGGTAAGAGCCAAAAGGTTTTTCCATATTTTCTCTGAATTCCACAGAACAAGAATCTCATAATGCATTGAAAAAAAAGCAAAAAAAAGCCGAGGTCAATGTTGCAGAGCCCAGTAATAGGGAACTGTTGACTCTGTGTGGGTTCTGGAGGTAACAGGAAAATAGGAAACGTGGCTGTTTAAAACAGCAGAGAAAAACTGGTTTACATGGAGTCAGCAAGACAATAAAGACATCATAAGCTCTGCACTGCTGCATGTGACTGCACACAAGCCATTTAGAGAAAAGAGATGATGCTTGTGCCCCATGGGTACTGCTGAGATAAAAATTCTCCACTTTTCTAAGCTTGTGTATGTGTTCACCAACATAGAAAGGCATAAATACAGGGCCCTTGTTATTCTGAAGTTATTCTGCCGGATCCAGCCACATTTCTGCTGCTCCTGCGGCCAACAGAATGATGTTTAACACACGTGCTTTTAAAAGCTGCTGTCTTATGCATAAATACTGATTTTCAGTACAAACCCCGAGGAATTCATAACACCAAATAACACAAACATTTTGCTTTCTGAACAGCAATGTGGCTCCAAAGTGCACAGGTGGCTGAGGACTCACTATGAAGACAAGCCTTTGGAGGGCAAGTCTAGACATTTCTATAGTCTAGCTTATAAAAAAATCAAGGTGTAAATTTTCAGGAGCTTCTGTCTGTCTCCCTGCTATTTTATATCACTTAATACAAGCCCATAAACTTTGCAAATGGTTTTAAGACCTAATTCTTTTGCTCATGATTGAGGCACCTCTTTGCTTCATTGCACTACTGCTGTACCTCACTAACATCTGACTTACCTTTACAGGTTACTTTTACACACCTAGCCTTACCTTTACCTTTACCTTTTACAGAATTTACCATTCTGAGAGTCATCTTTTGAACTCTTATTATCTGTCACACCTATCTAGGCAACAGGATGTTGGTCTCTTAACTGTACTGATTCTTCTGGATCAACCTAGGTAGATGTTCAAACCAAGTATATTGTAAAATGTCATTGGCAAATTTGCATGTTTATTTTTCAACAGGTATTATAATCTTCAGTGTGGAAACACAGCACTAAATTCTTGCTACTCCTCATTTTTTTTAACAAGGAAGTTTAACATGAAATTTTTTTTTTTTGCTCTGCCCAGGCAAATTGCTTACTGCACTAGATATACTTGATGACATCTAGCAATATAATCCAAAGTACAAGATGTGGAACACTGTATACATACTATTATACTCTTTTTGCTATATTCTTTATTAGACTATAAAAAAAGAATGTTTTCCCATTCACTTCCATTTACCTCTGCTTCTTTTAACAGCAATGTAAAGCTCTGTAACCTATTCTGAAGGAATTGATTCAAGGCCTGGCTGACTTCTCTGGCCTCTGCAGTGTGACCCACATTGTGGATTCCAGTTGAAATTCCAGCCAATACTCACTGGTAAGTAGTACTTCCACACTTTTCAAACAAAGCTGTCTTCAGCTACCAGTGACTTCAGTTGTAGCTGCAAGGGTTTACCAACTAGAACATCCCTCAAAACCATCTTTACATGACAAACTGTCACATGACTATATTTTGAATATAGCATATTGGATTTAATGGGAAAAATTATGACTGTTGTAATGTGTATAAATGCTTTTGCAATGAAGGACAACTTGTATCCAGGAAGCAGTCCCTTTCATCCATATCAGACAACCTGTAATCATGCAGCATTAAAGAAACCATAAGAAAAAATGCAACATTTATAAGGATTAAATGTTGCCTTCATATAAAAAAAAAAAATTATTATCTTTAAACTAAAAAAAGATGTTGTGCTGAAAGCTTGTGTGATCCACAGGATATTCATAAATGACTTACCAAAGCTAAATACACTTGGAATTACTTTTTCCACTACAGGAAGATTACCAAGTTTCATAATAATGCAGGTTGCCTCTTCAGAATTTTCACTTTTTAAGCTGATGGCCATGTATCTCTGACCTGGTGAAATTCTGATCCGTTGAATAAAGGCATCAGAAAAGCCAAGATCTTCAATACTGAATAAAATCTTAGCATTTCCCTCACCTATTACATAGGGAAAAAGAGATAGCAAAAAATCCTGTAGTTAAAACACTGTCAAAATGAATGGTGATTTTTAATGTCTGTATTTAACAAATCTGTCTCTAATATTCACAAACATTCTACTGGAATTTATCAACAACAAATACCTGTCTTGCAAGATATTTGCAAATGCACTTTGTAAAAATAAACAAAAAATTACAGTTCAAAGGAAAAAAGTACTGTAGTTACTACTAAAAATATTTCAAAAGTGTAGATCTTGGTTTCTGCTAAGCCTATTGAATTTTAAAGCTCAGATAGCTAAACGGTGGTTGTTTTTAATAAATAAAATTTAAAATTCTTTCATCCCCTCTCAGAAATAAAAAAGCATGGATGTTCTTTTCCTTTCTTCAAAATATTAAGTTAGGGCTCTGCAAAGAAGTGTTTTATCTCTTTCCTCTCCAGCAACTTGCCTTAGTATCAATATATACTATTCTCTAACTCCCTTTACCTCACATTTTCAGATGCAGGATTCTAAAATTATGACTCTAGTACAGAATTGTATAAAAGTATTTTTAGTTAAGAAACAGACAAGTTAAGCATTAATGCAAGAAAAGAACACTAAGTGATACATGTATACTTTTTTAAAGAATCCTTCCATATTAGGAAGAGAAATCCCTTACCATCATCTGTTTTTGCAAGAAATATGCAGCCATTCTCTTCAAAGTACACATTTTCTCCAAACCTGATCTGTTCAATACAAAGAAAAATATTTCAAGTCCAGCATACTATTTCCTTTGAATCCCTATATTGTAATTTTTCTGTACAGCAGAAGTGTAACAAATGTAACAAATGACAGAACATATATTCCATACTGAAGAAGGAATTGCACACATCAGAAAGGTTTTTTTCAGTTAGGGTACTTAACTACCTCTACCTGCTCTAAATTTCACAAAAGGCTCAGATCACCTGCAACTGCTCTTGCATCTTACAATGTTGTGTATTCATTATCCAAAAGTCAGATGATTATTTTATCTTTACTTGCTTTTGCCTAGGGAGAAATTAAGGTAAATTCATTGTCATAACAAGTATAAGCTGTTCTAAACACAAACTGTTGCTATGCACAACTACTAAAATATTCAAAATTTCTACTGTAAAAAAAATGAGTAAACCAGCATTTTATAGCAGGAACAGCTTCACTGTCTTTTATTGTATTCAGTGATGGGAAATGTTTGTATTGTTTGCCACTTACCCTTGGGCTTCTTGAATTGAGTCTATACATGTTGTGCAATTCTTCCAGTTTTTCTTTGATCCTCTTTGTCATAGTTTTGTATCTCGGTGAAATGTTATTCCAGTTTTTTTGCTCTGATTTCAGAAGGTTCTTGTGCAAAAGTTCTGAAGTTACCATGGATGTATTTTGCTTCTTTTTGGAAAGGACTTTTGTTCCTTCCTGCTAAGTAAGGAAAGACAACAGTGGCTACAAGCCAGCACTCTGCACACCAATCTGAATACACTGAGGTGGTATCCCCTGAGCCACAAGCCCAAAATCACCTTTGTGTTATTACAAAAGTATATGACAGTAAAAAAAAAAACCAACAAACAGTAGTTGGTATGTGTTTTATTTTAACTCTTCCTGATCTTTGGGGAGGCACTGTGAAACGTGTTTTACTCAACACATTGAGGTCTTCTCTCCAAAATTTAGGGTACTATTAATATATGCTCTTAATTGATTATAAGTAATTATGTTTGTTCCTGTTCTAGAACTAGGTTTTACTTTATATGGAATTCTATTACTTTTCCTTCTTCACAGCTTTCTTTCATAATGTCCTGTCTTTTGAATGTAATTTCTTGTTTCCTTTACTAGACAACAGTGCCTACACCTCTGTCCCTGTACCTTAGAGTCCCAGCAGCTCATTCAGGTTCCTGCTCCACCTTCTCAGAAGTGTTAATATAAATGTTCATAAGGTGCAGAATGAAGTGAACTGATATGGGCTCCACAAGAATTTTATCAGGAATAAGTTTAAGGATTTGGTTTTCCATGAAATGTGAGATGATTACTGCTACCTCACTGCCAACCAAGCTGTCCTCTATTGTAAAAAATGTTACAAGTGTGTTAAAACTGCTAGAACAATGTTACTTCCTCTTGCATGCTGTGAAATCTCACTTGATCAAGTAGTAAGCTTCACAACTTGTATTACACTACCTAATACTGCACAGATCACACAAAGTAGCATTTTATAACATTCAATGTATGATTTGAATGTGTCTAAGCTTAAAAAGCAGCCTGTGCTTCATATCCTGTCCCCACTTTCCATTAAGGAACGTTGGTTTGTTCCTAGTTTGTCTTCAGAAACATGTAAGAACCAAATGTGAATGTTCCAAGTTGACTCTGAAGGGAAACCATCTACTTCAGTAACCAAACTCCCTATGAACATAAAACATATAATTGCTGAGAGCTGAGAGTGTTCTATTTTAATATGATGGAAACCATGACCTTACTGGTCAGCACAAGAAAGTCAAGTGTTTTTTGAGACAGGTCACAATCTGCTATAATCAGTTTGGACACTTTGCTTCTACACTAGCTGATCTCTCCTTGCAGTTTTCTCCTGACACTTTACCTAAGTCTGGAAGATACCAATTTTTTCAAAATTACAATAGCAGGAAAATCAACGAAAGTGCAGCTTTATGTCAAAACAGCATAGGAAAGCTGAACAATGGTACATGCCCTTGAATGTAACTGATATCCTGGACTTTATTCCTCTGCTTAAATCCTGTGGGAAATATATATTTCTTCAACATGTAAAAAGTATGACTGGATCCCTTATCAGATATGCCAAGGTGGTTGTTGGTATTAGGTCTGTATTTAACAGCATACCTTGCAGGAAAAGAATCTGCACGGCAGGATGCTTCCAGGTGGTGCAGTCCTGTGGGTGCATGTGCTTTTAGAACAGCCCAGGATGTGGCACTTTTTTGGAGCAATTTTACTGAAAAGACACACTGTTTGAGGAGGGTTATGCTTGGAGTAGTACTTGGCACCGAAGCTCAGCCCTTGGAGAAGATTCCGCAGTCCAGCACAGCACATCCTAGCCCTCATTTCGTGAAAAATTCTGAAACATTCGTGAAATTTCTGAACATCCCGAACTGCCGATCATTTACACTGTGCGTGTGAAATATACATAAACAGCAGGTGTAAATATACATACATACAGAGGAAATAGACATAGCGTAAACTTCCTCTTCCAAAGAAATGTAACTGATTCACTAGGTAAATCAAACGAGAATAAGTAAAACTTTGTCTGTTAACAACTGGCGCCCACATTTTAACCTGAACATTCCGGGCGGCCCAAAGTTTAACTCCAATGAAACTATGAGGGGAAGGGGAGCTGCAACGGCGCACGTCCAAACGCTGAAGGACAGAACACTGGGAAAGTCTGGAGAAGTCGTACCCCCTCAGTTCCCCATCATGTAACACCAAACCCACGCTCTCTCCCGAGGCAGCGGCAGCCGAATCCCGTTCGCAGGAGCACTGCAGGGGACGGGCCCCCCGTGTCCGGCCGGACCCGGCACGGCCCCCCTCCCCGCCGGCACTGCCGCTCCGCCCGCCCGCCCGCGGCCCGCGCAAGGACTCGCCGTGGCGCTGCCGCCGCTCCCGCTCCTGCCGAGCCGGGCTGCCCGGGATCAGAGGCCGGCCGGGCAGGCGGCAGCGCTCCCGGGGGCGCTGCCCGTCACTAAGATGGCGGCAGGGCGCTTCAGCAGCGCCGCTGATGTCAGCGCCGGGACGCGGAGCCACGGCGGGGCGGGCACGCTCCCTGGGGCGGCTTTCCCGGGTGGCCGCCGTGCCACACCCAGTCCCGTCCCCGGGCGCGGTGGCCACGGGCGACTTGTCTTGCGGCGCACCCACGCCGTGCAGGGCCTGAAGAGCAGCGCGCTTCCTCGGCCGCCGAGAGTCGCTCCGGCGCTGCCCTTAGCAAAGATGGCCGCGCCCCTCCTCCCGCTCCATCCCTAGCCCGGCCGGTCCCGCAGCCGCTGGATGCTCAGCGGCTCGGCCCCGCCGCCCAAGGCACCGCTCCCTCCCTCCCTCTCTCCCGCCGCGCCAGCTCCCGGCGCTCCCGCCGCCGCATGGCCGAGGCTACCGGCTCCCCGCGCCGCCCCGCCGCGGGCAGGTGCGGGGCGAGCGGCGCGGCAGCGGCCCGAGCCCGCTGGCGGCTGCTCGGACAGGTAGGGGGAGCCCGCGGGCGGGGGGCGGCATGGCGGGCGGGAGGGCGGCGGCGCAGCCTGAGGGGAGCGCGGGGCTCGCCCTGTTCCCTCGGGCCCGGCTGTGCCCTGGCGGCGGTGCGGCAGGTCCTGCACCCCTATAGGAGTATTGCGAGCTATACTATGGCGGGCCATGTAAAGGGGCTTGCAGCACTCTCCTTGGAAAATATGATAATAAAAATATGTATATATATGTATATGCACCCAACCCTCTCTAAAAAGAGGGGAAGCGGAGGGGCAGGCACCGATCACTTCACTTTCGTGACCGGTGACAGGACTTAAGGGAATGGCCTGAAGTTGTACAAGAGAGGTTTAGGTGGGATGTTAGAATAAGGTTTTTCATCCAGAGGATGGCTAGGCACTGGAACAGGCTCCCCAGGGAAGTGGTGTCTAGCAAGCCTGATAGGATTGAAGCCTGATAGAGTTTGGACAATGCTGTGAGGCGCACAGTGTGACTCTTGCAGTGTCCTGTGCAGGGCCAGGAGTTGGATTCGATGATCCTGATGGGTCCTTTCCAACTCAGCTTGTTCTGTGATTTTATGATTCTAAAGTGTGCCTTCAGTAGATCCCCAAAACTGTCCATGGCCCGTGTTAAGGGAGGAGGACCAGCACCCTCACCCCTGAGGCCACCTTGGGATTTTCAGGCCGTAGTTTGACACCTTCCATCGATGCCACTGGGGCTGGTTGTTGTGGCTGACACCTCATTCCTGCTCTTTGCTCCCCCAGACTGCCTTTGGTGGGGAGCTGGGGCGAGACGCTGCTCGCCTGGCAGTGAAAGCTGCATTTTGCTGAGGGGCTGTGCCTGCAGGAAGGTGAGGAGGAAGAAGGATCAAGTGGTGACACCTGTGCTGTGGTAAACAGCAGCTCCTCAGCTGCAGCCCTCCACATTGTTTTAGACCCTTTCAGAGCAGTGCAAGGTCGGAAAGGATTCCTCTTCAGACGAGTGTAGGCTAAAGGCTTAAAAATTCTAGTCAGTTTCATTGGCTGTTTTTGTTATGGGATGTGAAATTGACAGCCCTCACTTGAGTGTTTGTTTCTGTCCTTTCAGAGGACATCTGGAGCCGCCTGTGGACAGCTGTCCCTGAGAGGGCAGAGGGGTGGCACTCAGTCAGTGGTGGCAGCCGGGTTGGAAGGGGCACCTGGCTGCTGCTGGGTCACGATGGGAGGCCCGGGGACATCGATATTGCACTTCGTGTGTGCTTTTGGTTTCAAAATTTGCCAGTCCTGTTCAACAGGACCAACTTCTGTTTTATTATACTCCAAAGCAGGAAATGTCAAAGTTACTGGTAGGAGTATCAGGTTTGTCTTTGTAGGTTTCTGCTATATAAGCTGGACTCTGTGGCTGTACTAGCTGTTATTTCTTCTCAACATATACTGCCTTTGGCATATTCCTGTCTCTTAAAATCATAAGGAGCTTTTCATAACAATAGAGTGGGGTTGTGGAAGAGTGCATGTAGGTATTTGGGGAGAAGGCTTCTCTTTTTTTCTCAAACTACATGTATCTGTGACCTTTACCTCTGCAGATTCTCTTGGTTTTTCCATGTTCTTTAGCTTTTCTGTTGATTTTTATATGGTACAATGAGCAAGGATCAATTTAATCTTACTGGTACATCTGAAGTAAAAATCAGTTCTGTGCTCTTTGCTACAGTGGTGCTCAGATCTATCTATGGATTGGAAGAAGGTATCAACCTCCCTTTAAATCCATTTTTAAAGGAGCACTGTCAAAGTGTTTCTTACAGTGCTTTTAAAAGCACTTTTCATACTGCTTATAATAACGCCTTATGTGAAATCAGTTCTGTGGCGTGTTTATATCTTGAATTTGCTTTCATTCAATGCACACACAAATTGATTTACTATGGTAAGGATGCTTGAGTGCATGCTCGCTGATTTAATTAAGAAAAAAAAGCCCTTTTATGAGGTATCCTATGAAGCTGGCATAAAGAAGCAGGGGTTTGCATAATTACCTGTGTGCTCTTTATCAATGAAATGTTTTATGTATGCACTGAGTTTGAAGTTTGACAATATTTTTAAACTTAGTCTGTCAGAATCAAGAAAAGTATTTTTTGCATTTAAAAAATGCTAAGGGAAGTTACCCATTTACTGTGCATTTGTAAATGACTGGATAAGTTCTCTAAGCTGTGTTTTGAGCTCTGCCAGTTTCTGTGGCTGAAGGCATTATCCAGTCAGTAGTTTTCAGCAGGGAAGTTAGAGCAATAGGCACGCTTTAGGTTCCTCCCCATATGTACATTTCCTCCCTAGAGAAAGTTTCATGAAATTTGTAAGCTTTTTTATTTATCCTGCCTGTTACCTTCCTCTTGCTGTTCTCACACAAGTCTCAGAATCACGGATTATGCTGAGCAGGAAAGGAGGCACAAGGATCATCAAGTTCAGCTCCTGGCCCTGCACAGGGCCATCCCCAAGAGCCACAACACGTGCCTGAGAGTGTGTTGTCACCTGCTAATGTACTTTAACTTCCAGAATTGAAAAATAAAAGCTAAAGTGAGGACAGGTCAGTGACACTTTTTTTCCTGAACAGAAGCATTTCTAAAACTAATTTTCATCTCTTCCTGCTCTTCTCTCTGTGAAGGGTGCCTGTGCTTCAGATCTTTTTTCCATGTTTTTGTTAGTCTTGAGTTTGTAAAGTGTTTACAATTGGATAAAACAATTTGGTAAAAAAATTATTTGTAAAAATAAATACTATAGTCCTATGGATGATATTTAAGAGTGCAGTTACAGGTTGTGTTGTAGTTGATTGTGTAGAAACTTTCTTGCATGTACAAATACCATGTTGCAGTCACTGCCAGAGAACTGGCAGAGGTTTGTAGACCATAAGCTGTTACTGAATTTGGCTCTTAGTGCAACTAGGCCTAACACGAGGATGTATAAGTACAGTGAAATTCAGGTGACTGCCTTTCTCCATGTTGTTTGTGGGAGATTCTTTTCTAGTGAGTTTTTTTTTAAGAGATATCAACCAGTTTTAGGTTTTATAGGAAGTCCTAAACATGGTACTAATACTGTGATTAAACCAAGGGCATTGGAATTATGATCTGTGGTAATATTTTACCAGAATCTTTGTAGAACATTTTTGGTGATGAGTTAAGATAGGTTTGTCACCTTTTGTTTTTATCAGTGGGTTATTCTATAGCAGCAATTTATCTTTGTACCCTATTTAACACAACTGTGGTCCTTTTAGGAATAGACTTTAGAAAAAACCCCCTTTGATCCATATGTAAAAAGTACAGAGCTAGATATAAATGATGTATCATATTCTCCATCTGTACTATTTTCTCAGTTATATGTAGGGTTTTAAAATATTTGACCTGCTGTTGTAATTTTCAGATATTAGACTACTTGATTTTTGTTTGAGTCTGTGGGAAAAATGTTCTTTTGAGTATTCAAATGCTCATGAGATTTTCTGCTAACCCAGAGAATGAAATTAAATTTTACAGAGTGGCTATAAGGTGTCTCTGTACAACAAAAACTGAAAATAGGAAAGTGTTGTTGCCACTGTATTTTTTTTCCTTTTAGTAATGGCTTGCTATTTCTTTAAAGAAGTCCCCAAACAACATACTTTTCTGAAAATTAGGTCTTGCTGGTTTTCTTTAGTTGTCAAGATAGTCCATTTTGTTTTCAGGCACACAGCTATTACATGAAGATCTTAATTTTGCTGGTCTTTTAATTTTCTGCTTTGATATTTTTGCATTTTTCATTCATGTGTGTATTTTTCTCACGTGTTACAAGGTAGTGTGGACAGCACCCAGACATTTTTAATACTTCATGAAAAATGCCTCTCATAGGATGAGACCTACCTGCCAATGAAAATAGCTCCAAAAGCAGTAAGCCTGATGTCTCAGACCTGCTGTTAAGTACCAAAAGTGTAGCAAATACAATTGCTCTGCTCACATATGTAGTACTTCCAAATATCCTGCAAAATAATGTCATGGCCCCAAACTGTAAGGCTTTTAAATGGGAGTACATTTTCAGTTAGAGCATGTTAACACAGGTTGTGTACAGCAAAAAAAATCACTGACCCATTATTTTTTTTGTACACATCTTGTATGCAAAGCTTTCAAGTTTCATAATTCTGGAGAGCTGTTTCTCATTTGACTTATCTCTAGGTGACAAAAACCTGTAAATTGCTGTCCTACTCAATGGAGCTCTTCCTTGTACCCCTATTAATTTATAGGCATGAGTTTATTTTCTGCTCTGGTTTTTTTTGTTTGCTTGTTTGTTTGTTTTTTTTTTGTTTTTTTTTTTTTTTTTTTGTTTTTTTGTTTTTAATCCATTACTGGGGACTGCATATGCACCTTAATTTTAAAAATGCAATGGCAATTATTTATGTACTCTCTCCAATGTTAGGAGAAAGAAGTTAAATCTAGGACACTTTTCCTTCCACATCACTGCCCTTAGAAATAAATCTTTTTGTCTGTCAGGGAAGTGCTGGCTGTCTTCTGAGCAATTGCACAGCTCAAGCAGCTGAGTGCTGGGTTCTCCTGCACAGAGGGGTTGATGCCTCACTCCCTGAAGATGGCTGAGTGCAGCAGACTAGGCAGCACAGAGAGCCCACGTTTTCACTCTCCTGAACAAGTGTTTGAATCATTTAAGAAATGCAGATGCCATTCTGTCTCTGTCACTGCCTTGAATTCCTCAGTCTCATAGCACTGAACTTGGTGCTCTCAGAGTGTTTTGGGGCTCACCTGAAGTCTGGCTCATGTGTCAGTCCCCTTGTGGGGGTCTGGTTGGAGAATATAGAGTTGTGGTGTCTGAAAGTCTGGGGCCTGGGATAGGAAGCAATTTTTTCCACTTAGGGAACTTTGGCAGCATCTCTGCAAGTGTGCAGCAGAAGATTTCTAGGCTAGGAAGGAGTCTATCAGGGGAACACACAGCACTCTGGCACCTGAAAATCATGTTTTGGGTTTGTCATTTTAATTCTACAAAAGATACATTTGTTGTTGACCTTTTCCCCCTCTATAGGGACAGTGAGTGGCACAGAAATTGCTTGGGGAGGGCATGGCTTGGGCTGTGAAATTTGGTAAAATGAGAGGATGGGAAGAACCCAGTTTGGCCCTTGAATTTTTGCGTGGGTTTGCTGGAGCTTGAGTTAAAAAAGCAACTTTGTGTACTTCTGAATACAGTACATTTGCTTTAGTTATTGAGACATAATTCATAACTCATTCTCTTGACTCCTGCCATCAATACCACTGTATTTTGTTCAGGCCTGGCTTTGTTATTCATAACTACTAGCTGATAGCATGTCCATTATGGTTTTCCTCTTCACTCAAAAAGGCATGGGTTTGTTCTTTTCTTGTTTTATTGTTGATATTTAATTTGTTCTTAATTTCAAAGGTTCTGAGGAAAAAGCACTTGAAAGATGTGCATCTCCAACAAGTGTCTGTCAGAAGGTTTGCATCATTCAATCTCTTTTCAATAGAAGACCAGAGTACAGAAGAGGAAACTGGGACCTGGGTTCAGTATAGAAGCATCTTTTATCCCAAGTACAGTGTCTCCTTAAGGTAACCACAATTTAAATTTTAAGTAAGATCTTGAATGGTTTTCAAATATAAAACTCATTAGTCATTCTTCCACCGTTTTGTGTAACTAGGGCATAGTTTACAAATAAACTGGTAAATATTACTTTTAGTTGTTTGTCACAGTAAGCGGCTTGTCTGACTCTTCTTTCTGGTACATTTCACTGAAGTAGCAGAGCTTGACTGAAAATACTGATGCTTGTAGCTAAAACAGAATGCAAATATGAACATGTATTTTATATTTTAACAGCTTCCTGTTTTGACATTCTTCAGTTATGCATAGGATATAAAAAACCTGAACACAGTTATTTATGGTCTTAAAATTTTTTATGACATGACGTTATTAATGATGTTCTAAAAGGATTTTGGTAATTTTATTCAGTTTTCTTCTTAGTGCTATTTTAAAAAACTCAATGATAATTTGGCAGCCAAATTCCTACAAAATAATATATACTTAACAAAGTAATCTTATATTAAGGCAGATTATTTTTATTAAAGAAATTGACAGTTAGAAAGCCCACATGCACACAAACAGAGCAACAGAAAGCTTACTTCCCCTCCAGAAAACCATCTGAAGGAATTTCAGTGAAGTCTCAGTAGCTTTGTTTATAACTCTCATTCATTACTGTGTTTGAGAGGTTTTGTTTCTGTTTTTCTTTTCTGTTGCTTTGGTTTTCTTTTCCACGTTCATTCAGTTTTGTATCTATCTTACTTGGTTTGCCTCAGGAAGTTTGCAACAGTAACTTAAGAATCCCTGAATTGGTGCTTGTTCTGCAGCAGCTAATTACATCTCTGAAGGTGGAGGATTTTGCATTGTCTGCACAGTGGAAGATGTTCTGGAGAGCCCAAATCAAGAAGTGCATTTTTGTTTACCTGAGACTTATAAGTCAAGCTTAGGAATTAAGATCTAACACAAAAATGTGGCCATCATTAAACTGCAGCATTTTTGCAAAGTTTTAAAATGAACCAATGAGAAAAAACCAAACTAAAGGAACCCCACAACACTACAGGCATTTTAAGTTTGCATCTGGATGTAAAGTCCAGAACAAAATTCTTTAGAGCTTTATAAACTCCTAATTTTCCATTTTCCAGGCTTACACTCAGGGGTGTTAAAAGGGTTCAAAAGGAAACTTTTCCGCTGGAAAACTGCTGTTTGTAATAGAAGTAGGTGCAGTGTTTTCCCATGTATAGACTTTTCCTGTAAACCACCAGTGAATGCTGTGGATTAATTCAAACACTGCCAGTCTACATAATGCCTTTGGTGCAGTGTCCCTATTCCTTGTTTCTAGGTCCTCAGAGGCACACTGGGGATAGGAAGCACAAGGTGTTTAGGTAGAATTTGGGCTGAACAAGGCTGCAGTCCCTTACAATGCAGCCCTGAACTCCTTTAGGTCACTGTCATGGCTTGCAACACTCACTGCCACTTGATTTACTTGTTCTGGAGTTTTAAGGTAGGAGATGAGCTAAGGTTCACCTGTGCTGGCAGTACAGAAGCCAAGGATCAGTCTGACATCCTGATCCTGCTCTGGCATTTGTGTGCTTCTGTGTCCACACTTTCTAAGCCATCATTTTACTTGGCTTTCTAAGCCATCATTTATTATTATTTACTATTATTTGCCTAATAGTAGTTTAATTGATAATAGGACTCAGCTCAACTATAGACTTTGACCAAGAGCAACTTTATTTATGTGTTATTTTATTGTGTTTCTCTAATCCTGTTCAGTGGAAATGTATAGATTCTGTGCTGGAGCAGGCTCACACCACATTTCCAAAACTGAATATTGAGGAGAATATGGACATTGTCTTCTGATGGGGATTTTTATTTTATGTTTTCTCTGCATTTGATCCTTTCCAAAAGATATTCAGTGACCTCTAAAAATAGTAATCACTGATCATTTTAGGAATAATGATCAGAACTTGCTTAGTCTTACACACTTCTATATTAAAATGTCTTCTCCACACAGAAGCAGTGACAATACATAGAGGGTACTTACTATTTCAGAATATTGTGGGAGGTGAGGAAGGGAAGGAGAAAATACTGTGGGTTTTGCTAGGAACAAGGTATAAATAGACTGCAACAAAATTGACTTTACCATGAGTCAGTGTTAAATCAAGTTTCTTCCCCATTTTTGCAAAAGCAGTAATTTAGGGGATCAGTCTAACAGTTTAACATACATAACAAAGCAACAGTTCTTCCTGCTGAAACTTACATATCGAAAAGATAAAAATTCTTGGAGTAAGCATTGCTGGATCTTTGGAAACTGATTATATGTTGGAAACTTAAGCACTCTCTGTATGTCTGACAGTCTATCCCTGGTTTTTCTCTGTCCACTGGCAAAATTTTATTTATAATAATATTTAAGAGCAGAAACAATTTAGCAAGTTAACAAGAGCATAATATTAACAATAGCTTCAGTCAGGTAAATCCAGAACAGCATGCTTGAATAGGAAAATGTTTTTATATCTTTTTGTCAGGGAAAAAAAATGTTGCTATATCATCTCTAAAATCTTGACAAAAGTGCTTTGGAATTTTCATCTACATTTGTTTTCCTTGTGCATTAACATTTTCTTGGAAAAGCTCATTGCATATGTTCAATGTTAAAAGGGTTGTCAGCTAATATCTCGACGAGACTAAATACTTAAGAAAGTTCATAAGGTTGTTAGTGGCTTTTGGCAAAGAGTATAAAGGTCAAGCTGTATCAGTTCAAGGGCTGTCAAAACTGATAAAATTGTATATTCAGATATGCTATGACCTAGCTGGAATTATTGCTCTAGAGGGGCTGGGGACCAGTTTGTCAGGAAAATAGAAGCTTTTATAGGAACTACCAGTCATGTGTGTGCTTTTCTAAAGTTTGTTGGTTTTGCTGTTTCTCTAAATAAATTCAGGCTGGATTCATATCTCAGAAAGAAGAGCTTATGCCATGTTTTTCTGTCACTAGTTTATATTTTTCTGCATCATTCGTCATAACAAATCTTCCAAAGCAGAAAACCGAAACTCCCAGTATATGGCAATTTTCAGCTTAAAAAATTTAAGCTGAATTTAGGTGCTGTTTTGACTAGATCCTTGCAGTGAAATATCATTGACTCATTTTAAAAATCTCCGTAACTCTTCTGGTTAAGTGTGCTTAATGAAATGTAGATTTATAATACATGGTGGAACATGATCTCAAGGTTTGTTTAGGTACTAAAGTGCTTCACAGTAACTCTGGGGTATCAAAAGGGGTGTCTGGTGAGTGTGGGGTTTTGTTAGCAGTGAAAATGAAATTTCTTGTGTTAGAATCAAAAACCTCATTTGCTTAGTACAGTCTCGTCTGGATTTGTATTGTATTGGATGTTCCTACACACTGCATACTTGTCTTGATGATGTTAATTGAGCTTTATCTTTCCTGACCTGAACCCTGGATGCTCGGACAATTTCTATGTATTTCTCACATGCTACTTGATTTTGCTTCCACATCTGTAGGTTTCTTTTTGGTGTTTGAATTTGTCAAGGAGTGTCTTGTTCATCAACATAGGCCTCCTGGCTTTCTTGTCTGACTTCCTCTTGTTCAGGATGCACCATTCCAGAGGTCATCCTTGGATATTAGCCAGCTTTCTTGGGCCCCTCTTCTCTCCAGGTCTTTATCCTATGGTATTCTACCAAAGAGATCCCTGAAGAGGCCAAAGTTTGCTCTCCAGAAGTCCAGGGTAGCAAGCTTGTTGTGCACCCTTCTCACTTCCCTAAGGATCTCAAACTCCACCATTTCATGGTCCTGGCTGCCAAGGCTTCCTTGGAGATTCACATTTCCCATCAGCCCCTCTGTGTTGGAAAGAACAAGGTCCAGCACAGCATTTCTCTTTGTCAGCTGCTCTTGAACAGAGAAGCATTTCAGGAATCTCCTGGAATTTTTATGCCCTGGTGTGTTGTCCCTCCAACAGCTGTGGGGGTGGTGGAAGGTCCCCATGGAGACCAGGGCTTGGGAATGCAAGGCTGCTCCTCTCCCTGTCTGCAGAGGGTTTCCTCTGTTGGTGTCCCTGTAGCAAAGCCCCACTATAATGTCACCAGTCCCTGCCCTCCCCTCAGTCCTGACCCATCAGCTCTCGCTTGGCTCCTCATCCATCCCCAGGGGGAGCTACAAGCACTGCAGCTGGACAGACAGCACCACTGTCTCCATAGCTCCCCTGTGTTTTTATTTATAGAACTTTCGGGTGTGTTTATTAGCTTTTTTCAAGTTCTTCTTACTTGTGGCAGTACTTCACTTTGCTGTTAAAAAATTATGCATGTGCTGAATATGTGTTTTCTTAGAGATAGGAAAATACATAGTAAGTACATAGAACTATTAAAATATTTATTTAATACTGCCTTTCTAAATACTTGTATTCTTCATCAGGAGTGTGCTTTTAAATTTGAATTTTGTATTAATAGTTTTAGCAATGAAGTGATTACAGATCATAAAGATGCAGTGTCTCACTGTGGAGATGGTGCCTGCCTTTTAGATAGGAAAATTGTTCTTTTATTTGAGTTAAAAAAGGAGCAATCAATATCTTCAAGTTTTCTATTTCAAGATATGGATTTGCTTTTAAATTGTAGGCTCATTTTAAGAAAACAGTGCAGAAATAAGTTATTTCTGTGGTAAAATATTTTCCATTGATCAGTCATTTGCTGTTTCAAATACTAAAGTACAGAACTGAAAGGAACAATGTCAGCAGGTTACAGGAAGGGTTAAATCTTTGTAAAAGGTGTTTAGTGTACTTTGCAAGATGTCATGCCTTTATTCTGAATATGAATCAACCTGCAGATAAAAATATGACAGAAACTATTAGATGATTCTAGACCTGTAGTTTAGAAATGAGGGGCATGCAGAGACACTACTTGTCTGTGCAAGCTGTGTTAGAAGATGGTATAGGACTGAATTCCATTGGCTGTTCCTCTTGGATATTTATCCTAATAATATTTTCAGTTTTTAAAACTTTTTATTTTAGGGGTAGTGATTAAAAAAGTGAAGGGAAACAAATTTCAGTGAATATTGCCTACTTCTTATGGACAATTCATATGGATATGACAAACTTGCTTTTTTCCATGTATTGCATGCTAAGAGACTGTGTGAATTTAGCAGCATAAAGGGCTGGCCCCAGGAGCTGGAAATGGAGGAAAGAGATGAAAAGTGATTTGGCAATGTGCTTCTTTTGTTCACTGATCAAGCAATGGCTGCTCCATCATATTGCCCAAGACGTGTGTAAAAAAACCCCTGTAGTCGAAGAACCGTTGTTTCAGTTTCTTGCCATATTAAGCTGGGATCTAGAACTGGAATGAAAGAGGAGTTGGCTTTTTTTTGCTATACTCTGGCACAGAAAGAGCATCTGATAGAGAGCAAAGTTTGCAGATAACTCAGGTTCTTAGTGGGCTGCAGTGACAATTGATAGTGATATACAACAAGCTTTTTTGTGAAGTACCCATAACAGTAATTTTTTACCATTATTCCATCTTTCATTTTTCACAAATATACTTTTAATTTGTACATAGGTTAATAGTTTATGGTGATGTGTTTGGTTTTTTTCCCCTTTTCATATTATGTGGAAATGTATTCTATCTTAGATTTTGTAGGTTTTTAAAGTTAATATAGGCACATACTTACTTGTGTTATTTTTCATCACTCAGTTTAAGAATAATATAAAAGGAAAGAAGGAACTTACTTTTGTTTCATTATGGTTGATGAAGCGCATGCCTTAATAGTCACCTACTGAAAGACTTTTTTTGTACTGTCCATAGCTATTTTTATATACATGGAAAAGTCTGCCACTTGCGTTGCCTGAATTGGAGAGGAAGGAACATTAATATATTTAAAGGTTGATCTCACTCTCTCTGACTTCATCCAAAGTTGATTTATTTGTAGTTCAGAGTAAGGAATTCTTCTTTGCTTTGTATCAGGAGAAACATGAGTTGAATTAGTTTATTGTTCATAGATTTGTCTTCTATTACTCACTGCCTCAGCCATAGAAATTTTTGCCTGTTGTTCCTTGGAGACTTATTATAAGAACACTGTAAATCAGATTAACCACGCCAGCCTGAAATTCACTTTTTCCATGATGCTTACCTGTGCTTCTTTGAAGGACTTTGTTGATTTCAGCAATCAGACCTTTGAACTTTGAACTGAATGACATCAGTGACATGTTCTAAAGAACTGAATACTAATGTTCTTCCATATTTTGAGATACTTGTGGAAATTATGGGAATTTAAGGGTTGGGGTTTAATCCCAAGCTTCTGTGATTCCTTGACTTTAATAATTCAGTGCACATGACACTTAAGACACTGTCAGCTGTACTGGGAAAGCTGTGATGGTGACAGGCACTCATGAAAGCAAGATGTGCTGTATCTTGGCAGTTTTCTCTGGCTTTGCTGGTGGAGGAGCAGCTGATGGGATGGTACAGTGAAGCAGCAGCTGCTACAGAACTGCTGAGGATGCATGTGCAGGGCAGTGGGTCCCAAACTACAGGCGCTGGTTTTTAGGTGCAGGACTGAGTAGCACACTGTTTATGGCAGAATTTGGGGTTAGAGAACACCTGTGTTTACAGGTGCATGTAATTTTAAGTCTGTGAGTAAGGGCTGTGATGGGAGAGTTGGAGAATGCTTGGTGCAGAGTTTGTCTGCTGGTTCCACAAGTACAGATCTCCAAATGGAGAAACATGGCTATTGCTGTTTGGAAGTGTGTTTTCCTGAGCTGTCCCTTTCACAAGTAGATCAGCTGTTGGCATGTTGCTTTCCTCAGTCCTAAAACTTGTCTGCTGGAAGAGATTATGCTGAATTCCTCAGCTTTTGGATTCCACAAATTTTAAGCAGTTTTGACTAGTGCTGTGATTTTATAATTTCTCCTTTTTGTGTTTCCCTACCTTTTGACCCTTAAGTATATGAATTGTATTCTTTTCTAGACCCGGACACTTCGCTTACTTCTGGTTTTCCTTCTTCATTCCGTTAACTACTGGTACTAGACTACTAAATTTTTATTCTTATCTTTGTTTGTTTCACTTGGAGAGTTACATGATAAATCTCCTTTAGATATGAACTATGTACATTTAGAAATCGAGGCGGGGGAAAAAAGAAACCAAAACATGTTATCCCAAGACTACCCTGCATGCCAACAGAGATTAAAATATTTCTTTACTTCCTCAGCATCTCCCACCCTTCATTTGCATTCATTTAGAGATGAGACATTCACAGTTGTATAAGAGACCCCACCAGCCCCAGACATAGGCAGAGTTACAGAGTTACAGAATTACAGAGTTCTGAGGAGTCAGCAGGGGAGAGTTTAAAGGGCACTCTGTGGATGGCAGAACTACCAAACCTATCTCCTTTCTTGTTAGTTCTCTTGCACCAGCTCTGTTGAATTGGGTGTCCAATTTGACGGAAAACAAACTTGCAAAAAAGAACTACATTAAAAATCCGTATGATCCATCAGCATTCTTGCAGACTTCCTCTGCAGAGAAGGCATGTAATTTTGGTTTGGTTTTGTGTACCTGGAAGAAGAGCACTCATGTCCAGCTGAATCTTTTGTAACATCTCTCATGGAGTTCTTTGTGGCTTCTGATGAGCTCAGTTCAGTTTGTTAATTTGATTTCCATTTAATTTTAATTTTTTAAGAATTTGTCTAGTTGCTGTTTGGTGCTTTTCAAAATTTAACTTGTTAATATTTATTTATTTAATGGTTATGCTTATCAGAAGCTATAAATAGTGGGCTTTTCACAATAATTATGCAATTTCATATTTGCAGAAATTGCAATTGATTTTTTCCCCCCATTCTTACAGCAGTCTTTCTTCAGGAAAGAACAGCTGAGGCAATGAGAACTAATTTTGTAGGTGCTAAAATTCTGGGATTTATTGCATTTTTTTTAGTATTTCAAATTAATGTGTTCCCAAGCAGCCTTAGAAGCTGTATTTGAAACATTATTAAAACACTATATTTTCATATTTTGCTACCTTGCTGAATTCCTTTTAGATTTTCTTTCATGCATTTGTGAAACAGCTGTGTGATCTGATTGTTGTAAAGTGTGAGACTAATATTTTGTTCATTTTGGGCTTAGATTAGTTTGGAATATTTAAAACAAAATTAGATGCTTTTTTATGTATGTACCACTGCCCATTTGAAGGCAAATCTTAGGTAAATTTTTATTCAGTTTTGGTGCTTATTCTTTCTGCTGCTGTCAGTGTTTTGCTCACTGCATTCTAAAATTTGCAGTTGGTGTATGAAATTTAGGTAATTAATTTATTATCCCCACTTTCAAATGTTCATTTCTTATGGGTTATGCAAATGTAAAACCAAAAACAAATGCAGTTAACTGAACACATTAATTAGCATGAACCTAATTAAGTGTTCTTGATTTTGTGGGAGAAAATAGGAATGTGCATACAGCTGTTCAAAAATACTTTATGGATTTTCCCTTTCAAAGAAATTGATTTACCAAAGTTCCTCCTTTCTCTGTGTAACTTCCACAACTAAATAAAAATTGATGCTCCTTCATAATGTTTTCCTGCTGATAGTAATTTCTGAGAAACACAGCCCTCCTGATTAATGGATTTCAGCGCTGGGACTTTGAAGACTGGTGATTGTCCCCTTGTTTTCCCCCTGGTGGCTACAGTAGTACCTGTTTGCTGCTTCACTGTGAAAGGGGATGGTGAGAAGTGAATGCATACAGTAAATCTCTTTTTTGAAGATTTTTTTTTGATGGTTTATGTATTAGTAAAGTTGCTTTTTTTGTTTTCTTCCAGATTTCACAATGGCCTCTTAAATGTTAAAGATGTTCTTACAAGTTTTGACAACACGGGGAATGTCTGTAAGTCACTGTTTATTTAAGTACAGTACTATGTTGATAAAAGTTTAACTGCACCAATATAAAACATTTCTGTATGAGCCCTCAATAACCATTTAATTTAGCTGGGTCAGGGTTACCATAGCATTACAGTTTTATGTAGCGCCATTGTTTGTGTTGGATACACCCTTAAGTTCTCCCAGTGCAGGTTATTTTTGGTTGTGGCTATGGTGGGAACATTAGAGCAACTGGACTGGAGTGGATAAAACATTAGTTTAGCCCATTGATTTGTGTTGGCCAGGGGCCAGCAGTGGCTGTGTGAGGGACAGCAGTGCAGGAACATGGGAAGCAATCAGGGGTACTTCTAGCTTGGAGAGAACAAACTTGAACCAGAGAAACACAAAAGAAAGCACTCAGTCAAGTTGTGAAATTCCTCCCTACAGAATGTTTTGGATCCTAAAACATGAAATAAATTCAAAAAAAGAAGAAAAAATTGTGCAAGAAAAATTTACTGTGACTATTAAATGTACAGACATCACTTATGGCTTAGGAAGTGCTGGGTGTTAGGAGAATTAATGGGGCATATGTTTGTCCTGATCTTTCACTCTTGTCTAAGCATCAGTTACTGGCTGCATTAACCTGAGGCAAGATGAGCTCTAAGTGGGCCATCAATGTCTGACCCAGTGTGGCTCTGCTTCAGTATACTTATTAATAAAATTATCTATGCTATTAATGGACTTGAATTATCAAATTGTGGTAGGTGGTGGAAACAAAGCTGAGCCAACATTGAAACATTTTTAAAGTGATGAGTAATTACTATTATATCATTAACGTTTAGAGATATACATGTAATTGTTGTTTGGTTATTTGCCTTATCTTTCAGCTTGGTTTGTTTGTTTTCAAAGAAGAAAACTGATAGAATAAGTTGGTGAAGTTTGCCAGATGTTAAAGAAATATACACATATTTCCCTCCCCTCAAGCCAATGATATAGAACTGTTTTGATATATATGTTTCATCTCAAATTTCCAGTCTTAGTATTCCAAAGCTATGTTTTAATAAACATTAATTCTATTAGTTCTAACTATATAACAACTTAAGTATTTCTTTTGAACAGCAGAGAAAATACTTTCTGTGTGTGTGTCTAAATGTGCTTCAGGTAATGAATCAGTACAGTGTAATATGGTAACAGGATTTCTTGTTCTTTGTGTGGGTATTGAGTTTGTACTCAATCTACACAGATTTCCTTGTTAACACAAAGAATTTATTCTTCTAAAGTTCTTGTATGCTTTCCTATTGATAGATGTGTTGTCAGCTCCTCTTCCAGTATTTCAGCTACTTTTTTATTGATTGCAGATGGTGGAAAGAGACTTACACTCTAATAGGCACACCACCAGTGCTAACACAGAGTAATATGACATTTGTGGTTCTCACTGTTTCTCTGTTTATACAAAGATTCACATTTGTCCTTTTGGATTCAGAATTGCTTTGAGGGTTCATGCCATGCTATTATATACAGCGTTTGCCAAGTCATTTCCAGATTCACTGCTTCCCTATTTTTAAATGTCTTTGTCTGTGTCTGTCTGTATGGATCTACATATTACTGATTTATGCCTGTTTTACTATGCACTCTAGATTAGACTCTATTAGCATAACTGTAAAATTATCATCTTCTGGCAGCAGGCACTGCTGGCTTGGAGTGCAAGAATCACACTTTTTTGCTACCACCTGTATGGAATAGATGTTGTCAGTATCCAAGCCAGAATAACTTTGTGCCTGCTACACCATCATAGTGAAGTTCTCCCAGTCATATGTCTAGTGAGCTGCTCTGTTTGGGTCATAACTGATGGAATTTCTGCATGCTCCCATTCTCCCTTAATTCAAATTGGGTCTTTTTTTTTGCACTTTTCCTGTGTATTTCTTGACTCTCTTTGTGTTACCCCTCTTTGTGTGGAAATTATGAGGGTGTTGTGTTGCCTCCTTTTACCCCCAGAGGTAACTACTGTTGTCTTTCTAAAATTAGGTTGACTGGTTTTTATAGTTTCTGTAGTGTTCTACAAGAACTTTCTATTATCAAATCATAGTGTATTCAAAAAACCCCCAGATATTTCTGAAATAATCTTTGACAGTATCAGATTATTTCTCCTGATATTTAATACTAATGGAGCTAGCCAGAAGTCAATGTGCTATGTTCTTTTGGGGCACACTGCATAGCTAGCATTTATTTACTGGCCACTAAACTTCACTTAAATGAAGTTTAAGGTTTAATGACTTGGACTGACTTACTACAAAACATGGAAATGCTTTTGTGTTCTGGGTGTTTGTTTTGGTTGCCATACTGAATACTTACCAGCAAGATTAATGTTTTTTCTAGAAGTTAGTAGAAATAATGAAATAATTTTGTATGAAACAGATTAGCTTTTGTAAAAACTTCACTTTGTTTTTAAACATAATAATTTTTTCGAATAACATGGTTTTTGTAGTTTGGGGGAAGTTTTTTTGTTTCTTCTAGTGAGAACTTTATGTTAAAACAAGCTCTTTCAGGGACTGTTTCTATGGTCTTTCTGTTTGCCCTGCTGATCTCTGTGCTTATGGTTTTTGACAGCCACATCACTGTATGCCATCAAAAGAGAAGTGGTAGAGCAGACTCCAGTTAGTACCACTGTCTCCATACTCCCAGTAGGTATCAACTCAGTACAAGATGTGCCACTAGCTGGCAGCATTATATAAAATATCAATAAGCAGCTTTTGAGGAGTACTTGTGATTGCTTCCAAAAATGCTGCCTTACACCAGAAAGACTTCTAGATAAAAGGGGAGCCAGCTGCAGCAGCTGTCAGTGGTGTATTGCAGGGTCCCAATTGTTAACTTTGAAAATTGCCTCTGCACAATGGCTCGTTCAAACTTTGTATTTGTATACCTACACTTGTATTCTGCCTTTTAAAAAAAGATTTCTGAAGATGCATTTGCACTATAGGATTGCCATTATGAATGAAAATTCACATTACAAGTTGCAATGGGTTTTCACTTTCTCAGAAAAATGTGGAAGTTTTTTTCTCTCTGCTCATCCTTTGTGGGAGAGTGGTTTCCGCATGAAAACTCTAAATGAATTCTCCACACAGACAGGATGCAGTGCTAAATGCACTTCCTTCAGCTTTAATTCTATGCATAAACAGGAGGCAGGGAAAAGAGGACTGGTACGAGGGAAAGGATCAGTCTGTTCGTTTTAGACAACAATATGCCATCTGTTAAAGAGAGGGTACAACCTGACACCATCTCTAGTCCTGAGACAGTCCTTTAAAAGAACTGATGGATCCCAGGTAGAGGGTTTGGTGGTGGCATTATGGGATAGCATCAGCTGGCCCCTGGAACCACATGCTCATCCTGGCAGAAGAAATCCAAAAATTAAGGAAAATTCTGCAGGGATGAGCTTTTGAGAGTGCCTCCTTCCCTTGCCTTTCCAAGTGTGAGAAAGCAGTTATAATGAAGTGCTTATGACTCTATCCCAGAAGCAATCATTGCAGATTATGTAAACATTTAGATTAAGTGAAATGAAAAGGGCCAAAATAGAAACCTCTTTACTATTTGCCCCCAGTCTAAGCGAGCTACAGGCTGTGTAAAGGAGAATTTTAATAAGTGAAATACAGCATATTTTTGAATGTTCATCTAGTAGGGTTTTGTCTGATGTTATCCCAGAAACAAGATATTCTAGATGCTCAAGTAGTATAAAATTGAAAATATACTATATGTAATAGCAAAACATTTTATTGTAAACTGCACATAGCATTAGTTAATAATTTAATTTTCAAGAAACAACATGTTCAACACATACTTATTTCATTTTCTACTTGGCTAGGTGTACAATTATATGTTTTGGAACTAAAAGAGCAGCAGAGGGTGCTACAGTTACAGAGCTGCCCAGGCACACACTCCAAAATCGTTGCTCCTTTAGGCAAGTAGATCCTGTAAACTCTTAGGCTTTGCATTTGGGATAGATGTAAACAGGATAGTTTTAAATTCTGTTGCCTCTGTTTATAGAGGAAAACAGCTAATCTATGTGAAATCGAGGAAAAGTAGAATTTTATACTCACTCCTTTCTTGATTTTTTTATTTTAATAGTTTAATTGGTGGAAAATGTTACATGGTTTCATGAATTTCATCAAAACATAGTGTCTGGCTATAGCTACTGTTACAAAACACTCAACATCTTTAGAGCTGTTTTTGTTTATGATAATTTTACATTTAGAAGTTCTAGTCTCTGCAACAAGTTTTTTTTTAAAAATTTGTTATTTATGTTTTTTAAACTATGTTTCCAAAATAAATAAGGTAGCTAAACTGAAGGATATTTTTGCCCTTCATATAATATTTTTCATGAAAATAACATAAGAGAATGATTTTTTTTCTTAACTTTCAAGTTTGTGTCGAGGTGTTTTGGAAACAAAAATCAAGAAGGAAACAAATTATTTTTCTCTGTTTAGATCTCACCTTTTTTTCAGTTTATATTACATTTAAAATGATACTAAAAACTGGTAATTATGCAACTTCATTTAAAATTTACTTTAAAAATATTTAAAAATTTTCTTTAAAACAAAGAGCCGATTCTTCTTTCCTCCATTTTCTCAAATAACTAAAGCAAGAAGAATATCTTCTTTCTGGTGGTATATGATGATGGGTTTAGAGAGCTACTTGTTTCTTCAGAGCTCTCACTGTGTGCCTCAGATATGTGCACTCCTCAGTGGAGAGATGATGGCAGCTACAGAATGATCATGCTTGGAAGGATAGATGCCATAAAGTTACCTGGGGACAATCAGCAGAGGACATCCTTTATGGCAGCAGAGGCACTCCTGTGTTGCATGGAATGTTACCTGGAATCAGGCAGGGAGAAGAGTGCAGTTTTCAGCTGCTGCTGTGGAAGTTTCCCACATTGTTTTGAGTAAACATCTGGTGATCAGTGGTGAAAAGCCTGCCAGCTGGAAAATGCTTCCTGCCTCTCCATGCCTCAGTCAGTATTCTCACCTGAAGAAACTGCCACCCATTGTCCTCTCAGCCTTCTCTCATTCCTCTGCTGTGGCAGTTTGAAATGATTTACCATGGAAGAACCTCAGAGCCCTTTGGAGGTCTTCAGCAAAAAATAAATTGTCCGGAAGAGTGTTTGAGTAGCAACCATACGTGTCCTTTTGAATGAAATGTTGTATTTGTGATACCTACAATTTACTATTCACTATGCAGCTTCCTTTTAAATAAAACATTTCATGATCAGGGTTAAGAAAAACCAGCTGTTCCCTCCCTCCCTCCCTCCTTCATCCAATTAACTTCAATGATTCAGTTTACAGCATCATCCCAAGCAGTCATGTTGACATAACCCACATAAGGCATATGGAATGGAGCAGAAAATAAGTATATGGAGAGAAGCAGGCACCTTTTAAATTACTCTTGCTACCAGAATTGTTTTTATGAGGTTGTTCTCTGATGGAACATCAGTGATTTTGTCTGTTTTAGGTATTGTCCTGAAATATTCAGCTTTTCCCCACTCACTAAAATCTTCTATCAGGAACCTGTGTGTGAAAAGAGAAGTCATAACTGTGGTCAGTTTCCCTTTCATCTAAAGTACTTTTTTCCTACTATGTATTCCAAACATTATCTGTTTTTTTGCCTCTGCTTTCAAGCATGGCACTAGCTTAGGAGGTGAAGAAGCCCAGTTCAGCTCTTCTGAGTACCCTCTTTCTTGCTGGGTCAGATTGAAGTTTTGGTAGGAACTGGTTCTCCTGTTCAGGTTATTCCAATGAGAACCTTTTGGTAAAAATATGTGAATCTCTCAGAGCAACTGCAGTTACTTTTCTGTGTTGCTGAGCAGTTTTTTGTACCTTGGCACTCTGATTAGCTATCTTTTGGCATCATCTGTTGTCTTAATCTTTAAAAAGTAGTTGGCACTAGTAGGTTTCTAAGTGTACTATTCGTGCTAATCTTCTACAATGTGAAGTATTTTTGAAAGTATTCCATGTATTCTAAATGGATTACCATGAGAAATTGGATATTTTGATTTACATTAATTAAAACTATGAAAGTATAGTATAACACCTTAAAGTAGGTTGGTAGAAGGAAAGTGTGAATGATTTTAATTAATTTTATGGGGTTTACTTCTGCTTTAGGCAACTTATCTTAGTCACCTCTTTAACTGAGATAGGGCAGGATAATGGTAAGCATCCCTTTAAGTTGTGCTCTGCTATTATTCATCTTAGTCTTTTAAAACATTTTAAAGTTTTCTCTAAAAACATTTCAAATTTTAGCATAATTGAGGTAAATAGTTTCAAATGAGTTTGATGTGCACTGGGTTGTTACCATTTGTGTGGAACTTGCATGCTTCTTTGTAATAATTCACTTTATTCTTACAATTCCTTTCACTTGCCGTGTTCTAGCCATGCTTTCAGTGCTGCTTTTTTTCAGTGCTGAGATCTCCCTTCTGTTTGACACCACCACCTGATGCTGGTGGTTTCTGACATGCACATTGGATGGGCATTTCTCTGTATTGTGTTATAGCCCCATCAATGGCTGAAGTGTGGAGGCAGCAAGGACAGTCCTTGTTATTTGTTTTTTTCATGTAAAAGCAGCTGAAATGTTATGCATAACTTGAACCTTGTTTTGGTTTTGTTTCAAGTTTGGTTTAGAGAACTTTTCAAAAGTTGCACTGTGTTTAATTTTAAAAAATAATATTCAAATGGGTCAACTCATGTCTTCTTTTGAAAATGTCACAGTAAAAGGTTCCAATTCAATTTAACACCAATTCCTAAAATTGTATTAAAAAGACCCTACTTTGAGTAAAATATTTCTGGAAGAATATGAAAATTGGAAACCTTTGGTGGATGTATCCATTTGAAATGTTTTGTCTGATTGTTGCATTGTGATGATAGTTCTGACTGAAAAATATGATGAAAACTGATCTATATAGCAATGACCAGATGAAAATGGAATGTAGATCTAGTATTTAAAATTAGTAGTGTTGAAAATTCAGTGTAGATTCTAGTATTCTAGTACTTAGCTTCATAAATTAAATACTGTTATTGAGAGTATGTACATTTAAATTAAATTATATCAGGTTGAAGGTATTCTTTTAAAAATATCTTTTGATAATGTGGAAAGAAGTGGATAAGACTTTATTTCAGATATATAAAGAACTACTTTTTGGTAAGCTTAGTGAATTAAAAGACCCTCCTATACAAATGTTTTGGTAAACAGAAAATGGGTGAAGAGTAACTGTAAGTTTGTTAGAATTACTGGAGTTCAGCCTTGTGGTTTTAATTAAGACTGCAGCCCACCTGCAAAAGGTTTTAGTGACTATCCCATAAACAATGATTTAGAACATACTGGCTCTAGCAATGATTTCACATCTACTCTCCTTACTGGTAGAAAGTATCTCCTCATATCTAATGGTAGCCTTTTTTTACTAAAGCTTTAACTTATTACTGGTTTGGTCCTTGGCAAAACTGAAATTTTCTTTTGCCATAGCTTTTTGGTATATTAAATCATCACATGGCCTTGCCTATATCTTCTTTTACTTACATCCAGCAAGCCAAATTCTATCATGTTTTCTTAAGCTGCACTTTTTGTTAGGCTCTGACTTTTCTTTAGACTCCATACATTTGGTTTGCATCTTTCTTGAAGAGTGTTTGTCAAATCTGGGCATAGTATTCCAGTTGAGACTTCTATAATGCTAAGTAAACCAGGAGATTTTGCGTTTTACAGCCTGTAATCCAAATATTGAATTTTCCTCTTACAACAGCATGACTTTGACTCCTGTTGAGCTGTTGACTTGCCATAAAATCCTGGTCCTCTTCAGAAGGAATCAGTTATTCCTGACTGTGTATTTATGTAGCAGATTATTCTTACCCAATTTGAATACCTGGTGTTTGTCCCTGTTGAACTTCCTGTTTCCAGACTTCTCCCAGTTCATTGTTTTATCCTTTGAAGCCTGTTTTTCAACTTCCTGGACTTCTAAAATGGATAAATTGCTAATAGGCATGTTCCTTTAGATGATCAGTGAAAACACAGAACAAAGCACAGTCTGGTGTAGGCATTTATGAAAACTCCACCTGTTAAATTCACCTGCTTTTATAGCAAATCATTGAGAATTATTCCCATTATTCTCCATAGTCAGTTATCTTCACCCATTTAACCAAATTTTATTTAGTCTGTTTCTTATGAAATTGTCAAAAGACTTTCTGAAGTTTTAATACAAGACATCTACTCCTCCTGCCCTATAAACAGGCCACTAATCTTGTTCCTCTAGTGAATAGTTTTTTAATTAAAATCTGTAATTTATTTTTTATTGTTATACTTTATCATGGAATATGCATTAAAAGAATGAAAAACATGAATCTGTTTCAAGTTTTTAATTATGTGAAGATGAGGGAGAGGTTGAATTGAATGAAACATTATACTTAATTATCGAATGCATAATTGTCTTATGCACTGAAAGCCACCTGATGATTCTCTGCCTTACAAATTCATTCATTTTCTGAAGCTGTTATTTTAATTATTTATACTACAGATATATCCTATCTACACTTTCATGCACAGTTCTTTCTTTGAGTTCTTTGGTGTTCTGAAGGAGAACTGCAAGTACTCTGAGCTATGTACTGGTTTTGTGACATGTTTGGTCATCTAGCAAAAATTAGTATAGGATTTTAAAAGTCATCTACCGTAATACCCTTTATTTCCCATCTCCCTAGTTTTGATAAGTGTGACAGAAAGTGAAATAATGCAAGGTTTGGAGTTTTTTAATTTTTTTTGTTTGGGGCCTTTTAGGTAATTTGGGAGTACTCAAATGCGTTTGGGCTTCTTGTACTGGAGAAATAGAATTCTGTAATAATATTCAGGACTAAAGAGAAAGAAATTTGAGCCTGTTATACCTTTTAACACCAACTCCTTGTCTATTGTATTTTTGTCAAACTGTAGCCTATGCTTTGTGAGTTAAATTTACTTTCTTCTCATCTATTTGAGTACTGATTGAAGATGTTTCACTATCTGAGGGTTTTTTTTTACCATTGAATTTTTGAGTTCCCCTTTATACTTAGGCCCATCCCCATATTTTAAGGCAGTATTTGTTGTCATGTTTAAACATCTGATTTATATCAGCTCAGAAGATAATGCTGTAGTCCCCAAAGCACTCTTCTTATTTTTAATGCATCCATACAATATCACATTTGTGAAACAAATATTATATCCATTTTAGAGGTTGGAGATCTCATATGTCTCTACAGAGCTGTTCATGGTTAGAAGTGGGAGGCAGAACCAAGCCATCATACAGTGGTGGTATGCAGAGAACCACTTGACTTCTAACCTTTCCCACATACAGGTTTATTGCAAGATCTTTGTTAATTTGCAGTGTTATATTTTCAGGAGTGCCTTCTCATTTTAAATGCCACCTATTGGGGGTGTCAAAATTGAAGAACTTAGAGCTGTGTCAAGAAAGAGTTCTGGTCATTGCTGAGCTGAATTTTAGATCTTCTGACAATAAAATTTTGTCCTCCTTCAGGTAAGGAGGCCTTTCTACATGCTGAGTGGAATGGCCTGGAATTCACCACAGCTGAAACTCCAAGACTTGTGTGTCATTAACACTCCCTCTCTTTGTAATGTCAGTTCCTAACTTGAGGCATTCAAAATCTTAAATCTTTTCCTTTACTTTGATACTTCATCTGTGTCTGTCAAAAATAATAGAAGGTGAAACTTAATTTTTTTGTTTATTTAACCTTCTATGAGGTAGCTGCAGATTTTCTGTAGGACTTATGTGGTTTCAGATATGATTCTAATGATTAGAACACTTAAAAGGAAGTTTCATGAAAGCAGGGGTAGTCAGCACACCTGAGTTAGCAAAGAGAATGGGCTCAGAGCTTTTATGTGCTCACTTACTGGAGCTCTTTTTGGACAGTAAGACAAGAAAAAATATTACTAAATGTATTGGGTAATCCCTCATGACAGTGTGTCAGGAAAAACCCCACTGCAATCTGCCTATAAGTATGAATTTAGAATGTGAAGACAGTAGCCTACCTCACCAAAAGCTCATTCAATAAAATTTACCTATTCACACAGCTGAAACACTGTACAGTCTTAAGCCATTTTACAAATCTGCACCTTAGTATAAATTCTGTCAGGCTAAAAGTACTGGAATGTCTTCATAATAAAACATAATAGGACAAAGCAGCTTGTATACAGGGCCCTTATTTTGCTATATTTTGGTTGTTATTTTTAAGTTGTGGCAATTTGAAGCAGTAGGTTTGCTTACTATTTAATTGGACATTCCCAAAGTAGAAAATATTAATTCCTTTTGTTTGCGTGGTTAAAGACTCTGCTGAAAATGAGCTTAGCCAGATAAACAGAAGGGGTTTTATTACTAGTAAGAATTAATTTGATAATTTTGTCCACAGCCATAATCTGCTTTTAAAATCATGCATTATATTTTCTGTGGAAGACTAACCAAGATAAATTCCCTATGAGAAAGGCATGTGCAGCTGCACATCTGCTGTGGGAGAAGCTTACTTACTGACAGGTGAATCTGAGTCCATTTTCTGATTATTTCCTAGGTTAAAGTAACAGAGGAAGATTCTTAATCTTAGAATGTCTCAAAAAATATATTTATGTAGGTGGATTTTGGCTGGTTTTGATTGGAGTAGTGCAGTTATTTCTTAAACAGCAGTGAACTGTCAGTATTTATGTACTGTAATGTTTCTCCCTTTGCCAGGTGAGATTAGCAGGCATTTTCAAATGCACATCTGTGAGAAAGTGCTGAAACGAAAAGTCAACTATTTATATAAAATAACTCCTACCAGGGCAGAAGATTCATTATATTGATTAATAATAAGGACTGTGCTTGTTTGTATCTGGTTTTAGGTTAATAATAATATTTGAAAAAAGTTGAAAATTCACGAGTCTAAGGTACAAACTGAAGTTTGCATTCAATATTTTTCTTTTCTTTTTTTTTTGATATGGCATTTGTCCCTTTCTTGAGCTGTGTTTAAATTTCATAAGGCACAGTTTTTATTGTTTTCCCTAAAGAAACTCTGACATATAGCTATCAAGTTAAAGAACTTATGCATTTTAAAAACACATGCATGCAGCAATTTAATTATTCTTTGCTGTATGTAGACACACTCCTGAGGAATTTTGTAACTTTCTCATGAAGAAGCAGGCTTTTTACTTACCGTAAAGTTGAGCATTAAAATGTGAACAGCTATGTAAGCCATGACTTAAAAGTAATGACAGTAGCAGTAGCAAAAAGAAACCATTTACAAAGGTTTTAAGCTGCATTTTTAAGCTACTCAGAAATGCAGTAGGACCCACAAAATGTTAAAGATACACAGGAATAAAATGGCCATACAGGTTTGACATTTAAAAATGGAGATATCTATATTTTTTAAATGGACAGTAAAATATATTATCTTTCAATATACATAATTCAAAGAAATAAACAGGTATCCACTAAGACAATAGAATCATATGAATCAAGCAGAGATTCCAACTTTTGGAAGCCATCCAAATAATGCCTTCTAATTGTTTGCTCAGCTAAAATTCTTGTTGAATTATTTCCCTTGTTTTCAAAGCACCTGTTGAAAAAGAAGTATTTATCCTTCCAATTCCCATTGAATTTTCCTGTTCCAGAGATAGAAACATGCTGTCATGCCTAGCATTGAAAAAAGCTTAAATTATAATAGAGGTATTGTATATATTTTGAAGATCAGCTACTTAGCAGATACTTCATTCACTGCAATCTTTTTTGTAACTCATAAATGCTTTACAATGTAAATTTTTGCAGGAGCCGGTTGCACATTTCCCATGTTAATCTCCAGAAGTTATAATACCTCACACTTTCCATTGGCAGGCAAAAGTAATTATGATAGCAATCAACATAAATAATATATATTTTCAAATACTTGATTTTGCTGACAGTAGGTGCAGCACAACAATATAGCTAATTTCAGACAAAAATTGGTAGAGGTAATCTAAGTGCTTCGATTTGTTGTGATTGCCATTATATAAAAAAAATTATTTCCTCATAATTACTCTAGTGTTTCCTTTTGAGGATTCTCTTTATGTGCTCTTCAGAAAATGATATGGTAAATATTTTGTGTTGAAGTACACATTTCATGGTTTGTTGGGGTATGTGACAGCCCAACAGAAAGGAGAGAAATTATGCCAATTAATTCTGGAACGCTTATCTAGGATCAGATTGAACTGCTAATGAGTGAGAATAATTAATGAAAATTCTGTGTTTTCATATTGTGAAATATATTTCATGTGTTTTCAATTGTTTCTTAACTTTTTTTTTCTTTCTTAGAATAAACAGGTTTTTCTATGTTTGGCATTTAAAGGGCTTTGTTGTAATAGTTGGATGTGAACTATCAAAAAGAAGTAGGCAGAAAGGTGGAAATGATGAGTCCAATTATCATAGAATGGTTTGAGTTGGAAAGGATCTTAAAGACCATCCAGTTCCAACCCTTCTGCCATGGGCTGGGACGCCTTGCACCAGCCCGATTTTTTTCCTATTATCCAATCTCAACCTGCCCTCTGTCAGTTTATAGCCATTACTCCTTGTCCTGTCACTACATGCATTTGTCAAAAGTCCCTCTCCAGCTCTTTTGTAGCTCCCTTTAAGTATTGGAAGAGTTCTATAAGGTCTCCCTGGAGCCTTCTCTTCTCCAGGAGGAGCAACCCCAACTCTCTCAGCCTGTTTTCATAGGGAGAGCTGTTCCATACCCCTGATCATCTCTGTGCTCCTCCTCTGGGCTCACTCCAGCAGGTCCATGTCTCTCCTGAGCTGGATGCAGGGTTCCACGTGGGTCCCAGCAAGCAGAGCAGAGGTGCAGAATCCCCTCCCTGGCCCTGCTGCCCACGCTGCTTTGGCTGCAGCCCAGGACAGGTTTGGCTTTCTGGGCAGTGAGGGCACATTTCCAGCTCATGTCCTGCCTCTCACCCAGCAGCACCCCCAAGTCCTTGTCCCCAGGGCTGCTCTCAGTCTGTTCTCTATTCCACTTGTATTTGTGCCTGGGTTTGCTCTACCCCAGGGGCAGCGCCTTACTTTCACCTGGCCTTATTTGCATGGTTATTCCTGTTAGATACTTTTACAAATCAAAACATTTAAGTATAGGTATTTAATTTGTAACTGCAAAGTGTTTTTAATTCTACAATTACAGACATGTGTGCTGCTCAGAAGAGATTAGTCTTATGATTTTTTAATTGATCTAATTGGCATGGACTTTTTAATGTGTATGTATATAAAGCTATTACACATAATTTTATATGTTCCTATTATATATATATATGGAAAAGAAAACCTGTTTTTTTAACAGGGTGGTTTTTGCTAAGATATTGTCAGAGATTTATTTTACCTGACAGTTTACTTTGACCCTGTCTGAAATAGGATCTTATTGGTGACATAATTATTGTAAGATCATGAAAGTAGAACTACAATGTGCCATCTTTCCCCAAATGTTTGAAAGCATTGTCAGCTTTTGAATTACTGTCATATTTTTTCAATTGTTTTTAGTACAAGTCAAATTTGACTTACCTTAGTAATATAAAGAATCTCATTGTCTTCAGCAAGGCTTGTCAAATGAATCAGAAACATTGTCTTCCCTTTAAAATTGATTAAAAAAATCCCCCCAAATTATTTTAATTTGAATGAGGTGAGAATCTAACAAGTATTGAAATGTTTTCTGTACTGAATAATAAGGAGTGTGATAATTGAAACTTGGCATAGAAATGAGTAGCAAATTTTACTTTTCCTCCTCTTTTTGAATTGGCAATTTGAATGTTGCATAAAGTAGTTACCGAAACACACTTAGTACTTGATATTCCAAAAGTACAGTTCAAGAAAAGAAAAACTAATACAGTTAAGGTGATATAACTGCTTTAATGTAATATATTTCATATTTTATAGATCCATATTTCAAAAGTATATGTGTGTGTATATATATATTTGTAGAATTTGTAGATTTCATCTGTATATTAAACAGTTTGAAGGATGGTGGCAGGTACTGCCACAGTTGTTTGTCTTTAATATTTTAATTGGGTTTTTTTTTCCTACCAGAAATGTCATAGCTGAGGTATGGGGAAAAGATCCATGCTGCTTTCTGATGCTAAGAGGAGATGATTGCAGGAGGGAGTAGGAATAACACTGAGACTGGTAACAAAGTGTCAGAAGGCAAGGAGAATGTAGGTGAGAAAAATGAGTGGAAGAGTAGTGGCTGGGCTGGAAGGGGAATTGGAAATAAAGAAAAATAAATAAAAAATAATTGAAAATACTTGATTAGTTTTCTTCCAAGAGATAAATCAGATTAGGCAGAGAGGAGCCTGTATTAAATCACAATGAATAAGATTAATGTGGGCTCAGACTAGAAGTAAGAGGTGGGAAGGAGGCAATGCAGCTCAGCTTCAAGGGGGCTGGAGAGAAATAATGGGTGCCTCAGGTAATGTTTCCTATAGGGCCAGCAAAAGAACTGTATTTCTAGAGATCTCGCTGATCCCTTCCTGTGCCTACTCAGGTGAAATATGTATTTCATTCTTTTTAACTGCTGATATTTGTTTTAATTTACTTAATTTGTGTAATCGTAAAGAAATTTAAGGTAATCTGAAAGTCACAATCCTGCTATCAACTTGTGGAGGAGCTGATACTCCAGACGATGGGATTTTTATGTTTAAAAATACTCACAGAAGTATGTTTTAATGCCTTGGCTTTACAAAATGCACCATTTTGCCTGTGCAAATGGAAATATCATAGTTTGTGCAGCTGCTTGGAGAGCAGATCTCCTCCACCTGCCAGAAGGTTCTCAGTAATGGTTGGCTCGTATGTTATTTATCTCAAAGGTTAAGGTCTGATCTGCTGAAAAAAATCACAGCTGAAATGATGATTGGAACAGCAAAAGCAGAAATGTGAAAAAAAAAAAAAAGGTTCTAGGTTCTTTAGGCTCTTAAGACTTAGTGGATGTGTTTCCTCTTTCTGTGGTTCAGGGCTTCATCTAATGAAGGCCTTGTTCTGAATTCTGTCTATTCCCAGTCACCACCACATGTAAGAAACATAGCCAGCAAGGACTGTGAGGTGAAGGAATTGTTCTCTTAGGGGTGAATGCTTGGCTCTTCTTCAAATAAAGATACTGAAAAGCAGACAATTAATAGCCTACATATGGCTTTCTAACTAGAGAAGCCCACTTTATTAATAGGTAAATTCAGAAAGTAAGAGAAGGATCTGTATTTAATTGAAGTGTGAGTATTGGTTATTTTATCACTAAATGAAGACTTGCCTCTAGTTCTGTGGACTAGAAGGAAGGGGTGGTCCTCGGTGAAGTACAGTATGTGGGAGTATTTAGTTACATGTTGCTTCCTAAGGCAAACAGGCAACACAGCTATGCTAAGGGTATAGCAGCATTTCCTAACTAATTTTGTAATTTCCAAAATTTGGCAACTCAGTGTTACTTTGAGGGAAATGCATGTTGTAATTCTGTATACAAATTTGTACTATAATCATTTTATGCTTAGGCTTCAGATCACAAACCCAAGAATCCTTCATGTGGAAAATAGTACTTGCTGAGATAACTGGCATGCATAACTTGTACTCAGAAACCATCTTATTTCTGAAATCCGTATTTTCATTTGTATGTCTAACCCTTACAACCTGAATCATCCTATGATTCAGAATTCTGTTATGGTTTTATAGATAGTAGTTTGTGGTGATAAAATTGGATGTAATAATCTAGCAGTTGGAGGTAAATTTCAGTAGCCCCGTGTAAGAGTATGTTAAAATCAAGATTGTGTCATTTGTTGTCAGTTTAAGAAACTTTCAGTTTGTTGTTTTGAATAGTCTTATAGACACTGATCAAACTTAGGCTTTATTGTTGCACAAAGTCTTAATTTAGTAAGCTCCTGACCAGAAAACATTCTTAGTTTGTGGGGAATGCAAAAGCCACACACAAGCAAAGCAAAATAAGGAATTTCTCTACTTCCCATGGGCAGGCAGGTGTTCAGCCATCTCCAGGGCCCCATCACACATAGTGGTGAATTGGGCGATCACTTCAAATGTCTCCACTGTTCCTCCTTCGTCCTCCCACTTTATACACTGAGCATGATGTCATGTGGTCTGGACTATCCCATTGGTCAAATATGGAATATCCCTTTGGTCCCTTTTGACCCAAGTATCCTATTTGGTTCACTTCTCCTGGTTGGGTGTCCTCCCAGCTTCCCATACACCTCCCCAGTCCCCTCACCAGTGTGGCGGTGCAAAAGGCAGAAAAGGCCTTGGCTCTGTGTAACCCCTGCTCACCAATAACAAAAACATCTCTATATTACCAAACCTGTCTTCAGCACAAATCCAAAATATAGCCCTATACCAGCCATGGTGAAGAAACTTAACTCTACCTTAGCCAAAATCAGCACTGTTTGGAATAGGTATGTAGTGAAAACCAGGAACTGATAAACAAGAGCAAAAAATTTTAAACAGGTGTTGAATGAGAACTTTATAAATCCTTTTTATCCTTGTAGCTACTTTTACAGTTAGTCTATTCATTTTTCTGAGACAGACATTGACCCCATTGTGAAACTAATTATGAAATTACTGGGTTTTTTTCTGTACATTAATTATATATTGAATGTATAATCAATCTAATTATTATATAAACATATCTTCTACAGCATCAGAGATCATAAACCTTTCTGTATCTCTGTTTGTCTATATGTGAGAGCATAGACAAAATATACACCAATCTAAAATTTAGCAAATGCAGTTTGAATGACTTTTAGAAAGTACCAGTCTGTTTTACAATGTATACACCAGGGTCTTAAACTCACCGCTGGGCCAAGCTAAAAAGGTAATGTCTGATTGTGATATTACTGCAAAACAAATGGTAGCATGCTACTCTGCTTGAAAACATAATGGCTTTATACTATAACCTTTAACCCTGAAATGATGCTTGAGTGGACCTTAACTCCAAAGTGAACATGCCTGAGTAAATAAAACTGTGGTTTCACATAACAGAGAGATACATTTTTTAGATCCTTTGCTGATTATATTGTGTGAAGGTCAATCTTCTGCCCCATTTCTGAAAGTCGGGTCAGAACAGAGATTTTAGGGTCACTTCTTCAAGTATCTAAGCCATTAAAATGCACTAATAGGCCCTGATAGCTCATTTTATAAGTTCTTAGCATTAAGCTGGACATTGTTTGGACTCATTTCAAATCCTGCATGTATCCTGCAGGGTTAATTAACATCTTTTTAAACTGATGTTTTTTGGTTATTTTGAATGAAAGTGCTTTGGTTTAATTTGTCACTATTTACTATCTTTTACCATGTGTGAATATATAAAATAATATTTACGTAAGATCTGTATATTGCTTTGAAAGTTAACTGTTTAATTGTTTTTTCCTAATTTAAACATATCAAGAATAGAGTGTCAAACATGCAGTGGGAGACAGTTGAATACCAATACAGAGCAGTTTGGAGCAGAAAATTTTACTCATACACTCCAACTATATTTTGCAGAGTGAAATTTCATGTCATTGTCTCCTGCTTTGTGTAAAATGCCTCTCTGTGTTACTTACGTAATTGCTATGAATCTGCTTGAAAGAATGCTGAGATTAATTAATTAACAATTTAATTAGAATGATGGAGCAAATATGTAATTAGGAAGCACATTTCAGTTTTCTACTGGGTAAACAGAAGCATATAAAAAAAGAGATAATTAATTCAAATTGAAATAACTGGTTTTTGAGAATAGTTGAGGACAATAGATTTGAAAATAGTATAGAATGGATGAGATTGAGACAGAAAACCCACAAAATATCACTGCAAATGAGAAGCATGTTGACCTCAAAAACACAATTAAAAAGTCCCCCTAGTATTGGATACTTTTGAGAAAAAAATATTTTTAAGAAATGAAAGTAAACTAAAACAAGTGGTATATTTTCAAAGAAGAGGAATGTATTAGCATTTGAAATTGTAAAACTATTCTTTCCTTCAAGAAAGTAATGTATTTTAACATGTATATTTTTTACAGGAAATATCTTTCCAAGCAGGTCTTCAGGAGAAGTTAGCAATTTTTTAGAAACAGCCTTGGCATCACCTCTCTCCACTTTCTGTCTGGACTAGTGTAAAACCTTAATTGTGCTGCAACCAGAAGCTCTCTGGTGTGTAGGGATTTAGGGTGCAGATTGAAGTCGTACTGCTCATCAGCAGGTACATTAATCACTCTGTCCATCTGGAATGTTCTCTCACAGTGTGGTTGCTTTTAGATCTTGTAAGAAAGTCAGTATTTAGAAAGGTGGCTGGTATGTATTTCCTCAGCACTGTAAATTCACAGAGCTACTGCATCATCAGATTGACCATTGTGAGGACTTGTTGTTTTGTGCTTCATATGGCAGAGAAGTGCTGGAGGTGAATTGTTATGGCAGGTGCGCCATAGTTATGATATTTTCTAATTTTTTCATGTAAACCATATATCACTCTTCCTTAGTTCCACCATTTCTTATGCCTGCAATTACTTGTCAAACTGTTTTTGCTGCACTTCTATTTGCTTTGCTATTCTTCTTTCATTCCTTCAGTCTAAAGGGAATCCTACTTACCTCATGTATAAGAAAGTTTCTTAGCTGAGCAGGAGAGCTGAGCTGTTCAGAAACAGTGCAAAATAGTAATTCAAAAAAATATGTGCTTGTTGAATGCATGGAGACTGAGTTCCAGAATAGTGCTTTCTGTGTGTAGGTAAATCCTGAGGTTCAATACTGCAGCAGTGGATGGCTGCAGTAGGCTCGGTGTCAAACTTCTGAATGTACAGAAATAGCTGGTAATTTCACAGGTTATTGCCATTATCTGATTTGATTCATAAGTAAAATTGGCATAGAGGATTCTCCAGCAAAGGGGTTTTTTAAAATAAATGTCACACCTCAAACCTAGCTGTATTCATTTTGATTGACATGCTAATTTTTAAAAAACCCTGGCAGAAACACAACTACTTTCATGCACATGCAACATTGTCTTTTTCTTTATAAACACACTGGAAGTAGGATGTAAGATAAAGGATTTTTTTTCAAGAGCTCCTACAACCATTGCCCTGCTGCCTCTACCCTCCTGTGATATTCTTCCTGCTACCATAAATCTTAGTCTACCTCCCCTTACCCCTCTTTGCAGAGATCAAGCCCAAGAGTTAGGAAGTGTATCAGGTCTGTAGTTATCTAAAGAAGGGAAAAGCAGTGATGTTCAGAGCAGTTTATCCATAAAGTACAAGTACATGTATATAGCAAGAAATCTTGTTGTTTGGGGGTTCTTTATAATTAATGTGGATTAAGGCAGGTGAGGACATGTGAAACTGAAGTTTTTGTCTTGGCATAGTTTTAAAATATTTTAGTTAAGCACATTCTAAAACAAAATGGGAAAGCAATCTCCAGAACATACTAGTGCTTCTCTACACAAATTCAGCTTTGAGGTAATTTTGTCTGATCTCTTGAGAAACATGTCTAAGTGAAGGTGATGGTAAATTGTGAGCTAGTCACTTGTTGGTATTGTACCACTATATGCTGTGCTGATGTGTCAGCTTGTTGCTGCTTAAAGGAGGTAGTCCTGTTCCATCTTTTGTGTTAATCCCAGTACATGATCATCATTGCTGTTCCTTATTTTGGCTTCTGGTACCAATCTGTCAGTTGGATCAGCTGTTTGATCTAATGGAAAAACTTGCCCACCTTGAGCACAAGTGTTGTGTTTGGTTTGTTTGGGGCTTTTTTCCAGATTAACAAACCTATCTCACACTCCCTGTATCCTCATTATCACAAGAACTGACACAAAGGTCACTGTTTACTGCTAAATTTGGAAGGCTTGAGTAGGTGTAGTCTAAAAGCACATCTTTAACAGAAGTTTACTCCAAAATAGAGTTTTCTCATTTATTTTAAGCTGGATACTACTCCTTTAACAAGATGAAAGTATGAGTCAACTTCTGTCATTAAAGAAAGCTATTAGATCTCCTTTAGCTTTTAGGGTCTAACAGTGTATAAAAGGCCACTAAAACATGTTTTTATTTGTCATTATGAGAGGAAAATGTAGCTATGAGTAAATACAGGAAGCAAGTTTGTCTGGTAAGAATAAAATTATATTTTTACATGGTCACTTTGCAGAGTAAGGCTGCAATTTCATTTCTTCCAAAGCAAGAAAATGAAGGTCAAGAGGGAAACAGCTTACTTCCTGAAAAGACTGCCATCAGACTATGTAGACCTCTACAAAAGTCATTTGCTGTTTACTGTACTCTTCATCTTTATATTCAAGGAACAAGAGCTAAGAAAATATTATGTACGCATGTTCAGCATTTTTCAAAATGAGAATCTTGGCTATTGCACTTTTAAGGCACAATGACCACTGATTGCCTAAAAAATTATTTTAATAATTCAGCCTTTTAGCTTAGGTTTAGGGCAGTATTTTGAAGCCATTACATTCCTTTTTATTTGTTGTATAACCTAAAATGGATAAGCTAATTTATGCTTTTGGCAGATGTAGATTAAGGCATACTTTGTGTCTGGGATGAGGTATGGGACAATAAGTTTGAATCTCTAATGATTTGAAATTATTATATTTACAAATCCATGAAAGTATATCTTTAAAATAATGAAAAAAGAATTTTGGTTATTGCTACCCTGCCAAATTCCTCATAGATACCTTCAAAAAAGTCACCCTCTTTACATGTAAACTCTCTCTTTTTTCACAACTGTGCAACAAACATTCAAAAAAGAGCAGTAGATAATGGATGAAACATTTGTAGTCTTTCTCTCCAGTTTTTCCCTACAGCATCATAGTTAGGAAAACACAGAGTTGGGGACTCCTAAAATTTCTGTATTTAATTACTCTTAATTTCTCTACAGTTTTCATAGTTGTGGTTATAAATTTCAATTTCCTGCTCTTCTCAGACTTCCATGATCTTTCTTTCCTGCCTCTGGACAGTGGAGAGAAAGGCTGAGGTGCATTACAGTGGTAATTACTTTAGTGTTAGAAAGTTTTCTCATTACATGAAAGGCTCAGTGTTTGCATCCATTTCTGAACTGCTGTAGGTAATGATTATCCTGGGTGTTCCAATTTATAGCATTCATTATGGCCAGATTAATTCTTCCCACTTCTTCTCCCCTCACCCACCCACACAGGTCTCAGAGAGACTCCACTTCCCTTAGGTGTGTGAGCCCTGGCAGAGTTATTTTTGTTGACTCTGGACAAAGGTGTGACAGAATTGCAAACTTGTGAATCGTGCTGGTGTTTGTTTGCTGGGTTTCAGAAGAAGCTGTTTATTTGAGTAGGCAATTTTCCTGTGTGAGCAGGTGAAATGTTGAGAAGGCAGCCCCTCATCAGTGGACAAACAAATCCTAAGAATTTAGCTAATGGCCCCCCTTCAGAGCGTAGAATAGATGGCAACAATTGTACTTCCAGACTAAACCAAGAACTACTTGTTTGGCTGCTAGGTGTTAATGCAAATTTGTTTTTCAGCTCATTCAACCCTAGGGCTCCCATCCTTTGATTTAATTAAATGTAATTGGTTACATTGCTCCTCCCAGGCCCCTGAGGTGTTTTTGTTTATTGCTCACTCTTCGCAATAATGCTTCAATTCAAGACACAAAATGCTCCATAAATAAGAGCTCTTTAGCCTGTGTTGGATTGCAGGGAGATTATTCCCCTCAAATAGTTTGGTTTTACAGTTAAAAGTGAATGACTAGCGAAATAAACTCATTGGGTGGCAAACCTAGCATATCCAGAAGCAAGGAAATAAGAAGGGTAAATTAGATCAGATTAGAACAAGAAATGAAGCTGTAATGTTAAATTAGTAAGGGATTGCAACCGGTGGTGTAAGAGCCATTGACACTTCTAAATGATGCTTCACTTAATAGGATTGCTATTGGTGCACTAATATGTTTTGAGGGTTACTATTTCAAAGTTTATTATTAAATTGCCTATGTATTTTCATTAATGGAAGATAAGTTTTAAATGGCATGCATGAGGCAACAAAAATTAACCTAAGGAAAATATTTAGCATGTTTTTCTAACTGAAAATAATGTCATATGTGATCTGCATAATTACAGTATTCCATTTTATATTTTTCGGATCACAATATTTAAAGGCTTTATTTAAAAGGAATGTTTAATTCTGTTTACATTCGGTTATCTGCATACAAGTGGATATGCAATCTATTTCACTGTTTAGAGATGCAAATAATCCTAACAAATTATACTGTGAAAGTCTCCCTGCTACTGTCCTAAAGGTAACTGTGAAAATTTGACATTTAGCTTTACTTTCAGTTTTTAAGCACTCCTGTGTCCAAGTAGTCTTTTTTGCCTTCCCGCAGTGCTCAAGGGAAAAGCATCTTCTGTTCCACAGTGCTTCTGTCTTTTTGAGGCTTTGCTTTCTCTCTTGAGAACAGATGTATGGGACATGGCTTACTAGCACACTTGGCTCTGGCATCACTCAGAGGAGCTGATGGAAAGAGTAGAACTCTGTAATGGCTTGAGTTTGACCCCATAAGCATTTTAAGTCCACTTAAAGTGTCTCTGCAGCTGAAGACCACCCTTGCTGTCCTTCCCTCCACAGTCATTTTTGTTCTGTCACAGGGCTTGTGCTGTACAAGAATATGAATAGGAGGCAAAGAGTCAGGACTATAAGTTTACATCAAGGGGTTGGCAGAACTTTGAACACTTTGGTCTGCACTGCTGATGGAGTCTCATGTCTTTCCTTTTCTGGCTGAGTGTTTCATGTTCTCTCTTGTGTCTTGTCCTATGAAGAAGCCCTTCAGGGAGCTCTTTCTGGAGAGCCAATACAAGCTGTGGGGTGAATCTGCCTCCAGAATTCAATTGCTCCTTCTGATGGCACTGGGCATCTCAGGGATATTCGTAAGTAAATGTCCTTTTTAATGTTACTTTAAATTTCCCTTGTGCCAAGTTACTTTGTCCTTGAGTTTGGTATGTGTTGGTATGTCAAAACCATTAGTTGGTGCTTGGAACTTCCATGAAGACCAAATAGAGAACAGATTACTAATAAGATTGTTAATATTAAAAACTAGTTTTTAATAGTTGCTATATAAAAAAAATTCCCCTCAGCATCCTCTCAGGACTAAATTAGATGAGAGTTAGGTGAATTCATGGCAATGTCACTGTGAACAAATGGACCCAGAGATGTGAGCAGATTTGAGGGAGAATTCTGCTACCAAAAGCCTGGGAAAATAAATGCTAAATATTTAGCAAACTAACCGAAGGCTAACTTAAACCACATTCTCAATGATTAGTGTCATAGTCTGATTGTGAAATAATATTTTATTTTGGAAAAGTTGTCCTAAGTCAACAGCTGCTACTCTTACAGAAATTGCAAAGTTGCCACAAATTTAATGGTTTCCTGAAAACACTGGAAAAAGTAGAGGTGCTGAATCACAGAAATATACTAGCTATGGTAAGATGATAACACCTTTCTGACAGAGTATCATCCCTGGACCTAAATCTAAAAGGATACTAAAAAAATATATATAAATTCAGCTCTCAAACACTTACAAAGTCTTGTGAAACAAGATAATCTATTTCACTGTTTTGTTATTCAAGCCTATTTTTTGTGGATATTTTATTTGAATTTGAAAATATTTACATGTGGTTTTTTACTGAAATATCACCTGAAGGTCATTTCAAAAAATGTTACTTCTCATTGTCCACAGAGTTTACATTCACTTAAGTAGAAAAAATCAGTTTCATAGTCAAAAGACTCTATTCAAAGTTATCACAATGTAATAAGATGCCTCTTATATATTATGTAAGACCTGCTTTCACTAGGTGAAGTGTGTTTGTATTAATAAAATAATACAGAAAAAAATCATTTTGTGAATAGAAGGCCCTATTCAGAAAAGGTCTTAAAATTTCTATGTGGGGTCAAAACACTTTCAGAACTATGAAATGGAACATAAGTAATATTCCTATTCTTGAGCTGTTATAGACAGAAATAAAATTCTCAGAAATATAACTGTACTTACAACCCACAGCAAATAATGGCATTCATTCAGCAAAGAAAAAGAATGAATTTCTATTCAAGTCATGGCTAATCTGTACAGCCCCTAGAGCCGGGTACAAGAGCATTGTAAAATGGCATGAACCTGCCAAAAAGAAAAATAGATAGTTTCTCCTTAGAATTTCAAGTTAGCATATCTTCACAAAAAACAAAACATTCTTTATTGTTTTATTAAAAATCATAGATTAAATTTCTGCTATTTATTGCTTTGTCAACCCCACATACAAAAGAAATAGAATATGTAGCATGAATTGTTGTAACCATCCAGAGGCGTGGATGTAGATCTTCAGTGAATAGTTGTCGTCAAATTGAAGGTTGTCACCTATCCTCATCAGCTAATGTTTTGTCTTCAGTGCTTTTCACTGCAGTCCATTAATGCGTGCAAATAAGTAAACCATGTGAGGACTTCATGAACAAGCCTGCTCACTGCTGCTTTTTAGACTTTGTATGTGTGTTCTTCTCTGATTGCAAGTTAACTTTTATCTGCTGCTGGGGATGTGTACTGACTTCAGCATGGCTTAGCCGCCCGCAATCCTCCTGGGGCTGTACCTCCTCTGACTTAATCCAAGCACTGGTAGTCTCCAACATCATCATCTGCTGTGTGTCCCTTCCATTTCTCCTCCTCCAGTGGCTGTCACTGTTTCTGAGAAGATATCTGAGCAGAAGTGGTGTCCTTTGGTTTAATTTTTTTAATTAAATGGGGTGCTCCCAGGGGTTTCAGAGGTGGCTCTATCTGCCTGGCACAGGACAGTTCATGGTTTTGTCTCAGTTCTTTCCTAGAGCCTCCTGTTACCAAACCTACCCTTGATGCCTACTCTGCCACTGTTCCTTTACAGTAAGCATAGCAGGTTTCCTAACATTTCCAGGGAAATGGATTCTGGAAGATTTTATTTAGTGAGAGGGGAGGTGAAAACAGAAGTAGTTTTTTGTAGCATCACTGTGTTTTACCTACCTATTTTAGTGGTTGTTGCATCACAGGATTGTATTAGAAAACTGGTACAGTAAAAATAGTTTGAAGAATATCCATTATTGGTACAAGTGCTTGTGTATTTGTTGTATTTTTATTTTTATTTTAATTTATTTGCACATTTTTACAGAACAGCTACATCTGTAGTAGACTTGTGTTGATCTCTTGATGTAACCATTATGAGATTGATGTTCAATTTCTGTGTTAGCAAGTTGGATTAATTTTTTGTATTTGAAGAGGAAAATGAAAATCTAAATAAAAGGGCACGGTACTGTGTCCAAGGTAGTATTGTAGGCAGGATTAAGTTAGAATGTACATACAATATTCTTCCATATTATTGCAAAAAAATTTACTAGTCTGAGAGTGCTGTACAACAAACATATTAAGCCACAAACGCACAAACCATAGAATCATAAAATGGCTTAGGTTGGAAAGCACCTTAAAGATCATCCATTTCCAATTCCTCCTCCATGGGCAGTGACGCCTTTCACTAGACCAGGTTGCTCAGAGTTACTCTGATGTGTAGAAGCAATGGGGAGGTTTGTGTCCTATTTGTGGTAGGCTGGAGATTTATCAGTCAAAACATATGGATTAATATCACATCGTGGCCTATATCAGAATATAACTAGAATGAACTCACGGTTGAAGAATGGCAGGGGATGTTGGAACACCATTGAGTCTGTGCTGGAATATTAATTGCAGGTTTCCTGAGTTGCTCACATTTTGCTGTGGGCTTTGTTTTTTCACTATAACATTGCATTAGTGTGAATTCACATACTGTGGTGATGAGCACAGTATAATATAAGGATTAGATAGGAGCTGAAATAGAGCCAACTGCTGGGCTCTGTTGATACAAGTCTGCCAGAAATTGCTGTTCCTATCCTACTCAGTTGTAGGCCTGGATTTTCAACAGAAGTGCCAAACAATTTGAGTTTTGTACATCAGTAGGGAAGCAAGTTTGTTGAACTCTTCATATAAGTCATAGATTTCCCACCCCTACTTTCCTGTCTTCTGGAGAAACTGAGCTCATTTTCTTCTTCTGGGTTTGAAGGTATTGTCTGTCATTGGAAGAACTTTTTTACTACCAGCATGTCTTGTGAGTATTCCCACCATTCCCTCCCAGCAAAGGAAGGAAGGGTTGCTCTATTGTTTTTACTTTCAGAGGCCCTGCTTTTTGGAGGTGCCCTCAGAAACATTCTTATTTTAGTATCTGTAATGAGGCATGCTGAATTGGAGGGGGAAGATGATGTCTCTAACACTACTAGCAGAGTTTTCTAGAAACTACTGTCTGGTACTTCAGCTTGGGTTGCACTGCCTAGCTACTGTGTCCTCTGCTTGGCCTAGGAACATTTCCAGCAGAGTCCTGGATCATGTGTGTGCTTCTGGACCATCTTGGTTTGTCACAAAGCCAAGTGTAACAAACCAAGATGGTTTGTTGGTTGGTTCCAGGTGAGAGTCTGTTTTATCAAATGAAACTGTTCATCACATGAAGGCAGAGGGAATTTCTCTGAAAGTCTTTGGAATGGGGCATGATACTTGTTGAATTTTTGTGTGCCAGTAGAGCTTAGATTTACTGTGCCAGATGGCAAATGCCAGCCTCATCTTCACTGCACCTTCTACTGCTTATTTTGTTTTTCTCATTGTTTTTTGATGCACAGTTTGACTCATTGAGATTTGGAAATAGACAGGCTCCACCAGTGCACAATTCAAAGAGTTAACTTGCTTTTGATGTGGCAAAACAAAAATGCTATATTTGTGCTGATAAATCATATTCTTCAGTATTTTACTTAATGAACTCATTTGCAGACTAATTCATTTTGTGAGAGCTAGTTTTTTATGTCTTGAAAATCTGATTAATAATTGTAATATTTTTATGAAATTACGAAGTTGATGGAGAAACACTAAGTATTTAAAGCATTAAAGAAACCAATGAGGAATATAAGGTAACTTTTTTTTTTCTTCTTAACCCCATAAGGAGATCAGATCAACCCTAGATCAAACCTATAATGTCATTCAGTTTTGTATAATTTAATTCATTTGGTTAGGTCTCTCTGTTACTATAAAACTGTACTTTGACACCTCTCCTCAATGCTCCATTCAGCCTTTTAATTCTGTAGTAAAAATTTTAAAGTATTAATTATATTCCTTAGGTCAGAAGAACTGGAAAGTTCTGCATGTGATATTGGTGTTACTGCCACTGCTATGTTATGAGATCAACATTGCTCTTAATAAATTCTTTTTTAAATGTAAACATCATTAAATCTTTTGATGAACTAAACATCAACTAATGCATTGAACACTTATTTATTATTTTGCATCTCAGCAATTTGGTTGCAGATTTTCAAGACAATAGGCAATTTTGTAATCCTAATTTTATAAAACCACTAGTATTTTTTTTCCCTTCAACCATTTAATATGTAAATTAGGTATTCTCAAGCTTAATGTTAGTAATTTTTATAAAACAAATACATCATTAATCTGATTAAGTTCTTGGATGAGAGTGCTGTCCTCAGATCATTGTGGATCATTTATTGTTGGGCATATTTCCAAAAAAATAGATTCAAGCATGGCACTTACAGTCTAGGTTTAGCAGAACTGTTGAAACCCTGAAATGGCATTTTTAGAAGAATGGAAAAGCGGCGCTTACTTGTAACAGCAAGCATTATGCAAAACTTAGCAACACTTCTTATCCTTAACTGCAGCTCACTGATAATAATTCAGAGCTTAGAGATGATGTTCTTCTTTGATGCATTTTAAGAGCATAATATAATAAAGCGAGCTTAGGGAAATGCTGTCATTATTAAAGTGTGTTGGTCTCCACGAGAGGTGTTATGCCAGCAGCACTAACCATGGTACAGCTGCAGACCCCATTTTTCTGAACCCTGAAGTTGGCTGTGGCTTTTATGTCATCTTGAACACCCACAAGAAACAGTTAAAAAGAACACAAATTTGGTGTATGCCCTTTGAAAATGTGGTGGAACAAAACTGACAACTTTTCACCTGTAGTGAATTGGTGTTTTCTAAGCATTGCTGTTAGAAACTACATTGTTAAATGTCAGATCACATTGTAATGCTCTTTAAAATTTCTAGCTGGTTGGGTTCTTCTGTTTTCCTAATGTGAAGTCTATTAAAAAGGAGCGCCACTTATGTGTGCTCTAATAGCTTTGGTAGAGGCATGAAATGTGATTGCATTCAGCAGTAACTGTGCATCTTCATTGTATTCCAAGGGGTGCTTAAGAGGGAATAAATTTAGAAAATAGTAATTGGTGATCTTGTTACACAAAAATAAATACTTTTAAAGTTTTTAGGTGAATTTTTTCACATAATAACAGTGATAATGTCTTTATGAGATGAAAAAGTGCATGCAACTCTGAAAATGGAATGGTTTGGTGGATAAAAGCAAACAATTTTTTAGTCACTATTCTGTTTCCACATTGAAAAAAAAAACTTCCATGTTCTGCAAAAGATATTTAGCAAAACTAAATTTATGTAGTCTTGAAACAAGATTATTTTAATCATTAAATGATGTTCTACCATTTATATTTTTATGTGAGGGACACAGGAGACTTAAAGCTTCAAGTAGAGATTAAGTTCCATATGTATTTAAAATATTCAGATAATGACATTAGGAGTACTGAAATAAACAAAAATTGTAATAACCTTACAGGGTACAGGCCTAAGGACCATACACCCGTTTTCCAAAATGTGACAACAGTAATTTGTTAATTTTGTGCTTGTGTAAAATTGTAGTCATTCAAAATGCCAACAATATTCACCCGTTTCTGGGAATACATCCTATATATTAGAGATCTTATTGAAAAATAGAAGAATTAAATTCTATAATTCTAAGTTCTTTCTATAATGCTTGAACTTGTTTTTAATAATTAAAAATACTAAAATTTCCTTTTTAGTTCTCAGTAATGAAAGGATTGACTAATGAAGCCACTTCCAAATTTTATAGCAAAAATATCATCCAAATGGTTAATCTTCTAAGAGTGGGTTCAGGGATATTTAATACTCCAATTTTCTCATTTTGTCTTTGAGACTATTTTAAAACTAGGGCTAGAGCTTATAATATTTTAAGCGCGATTATGATATTAAATATTTCTCCCTGATGTAGGTGCAGTACTGCACATAAATCAATGTCACAATGTCACTGTAGATTAAAAGGATGTTTTTGCCCAGGCTGAGTGCTTTATAAAATTGTCTTCTTAGAATAAAATATGTATTATTTTAGGCATATAAAATACATTTTTCCCATTGTCATCTTGGAGACAATGCCATTTTAACATAGACAAATAAACATACTGGATTTCAAGACAGAAACTGACGTCTTTTAGATGGGTGGATCAAAAAGATATGATTGGAAGGAATATGAAGGAATAAAATTGTTAATTAATAGCTTAGGTAGTTCTTAGATCTCTGGTAAAGCTTATGAATTTTTGCCTGCAGATCTCAGTTATGTGACTGACAGATTTTTTTTTTATTGTCTACAAAAATGCAAAATGGAAGCTTTTAGTTTCTGGTGCATTCACATCCCCAGTTTGGTGTAGTACCCTGTCCTCTTCTGAATGACCCATGCTCCACCTGAGCAGTGAGCGGTTGATGCAAGTTTCTTGTGCTCCCACACAGTCAAAGGAAGCTCAAGGTTTGCCCCACTGGTACCCGCTGAATCAGGAGCAAATGAAGTTCCTTTTCCCCTGACAGAAAGGGTGACAGCAGCGAGGAGACATCTGCTCCAAATGCTCTTCTTGGGTTGTTGTGGAGAATCCATACCTCTGCTGAGGAAGGTCTTTTGTGAGCTGTGAGCCAGTTGAGTCTCTTCTGACGTTCCATTTCAGACCTGTTTATTTTCAGTCAGCTATCACTTACTGATTATGCTCAAAGCATTGCTTCAAAATGCCTGCACTGTGATTTGGGAATGGTTGGGTACCACCAAAAGGTTTGAGCCCACTGCCTACCTTTTGTCATTTCTGATGGGGGGGTTTTGCCTCCTAATTAGCAAGTTTAAAACTTGTTTATTTGAATACGTTACTGAAGATTTTATCTCTAAGTTTTGCTTCAGTTATGAAAATTAATGTATAGGACCAAGATTAAGAGTGTGAATTTCTACAAGGGATCTTGTCAAATAAAACAGATGTTTCTTTTTTGTATGGGAGAGGATTACCTGCTGTAACTTGAACTGTCTCTTGAAGACCTGTTGAGCAGCTCATGGCTTAATACCACTTGTTTCTGCTGGTTAATGACTTGCAAGGTGAGATTTTTTTACAGGCTGTGTTGTTATCTTGCCTATTTTTCCCCTCCTCCTGCTCACAATATTCAGGATTATGTGAAAGTCTCTGTTAGCAAAGAAAAGAGGAAATTTTCCCCAAAACATCTGGTGAAACTAAGCCTTTTGACATTCATTAGTGCTCCAAATGTTTCCCTAAACTGTTGTATCTTTTGGACTCTGGAAGATTGGTTGAGTTTGTACTTATATATGAATGAATTTGCATTTATATAAAATTGGTACAACATTCATCATTAAAACCTAAGGGACAGCTTAATTTTTATGTTTGATATTACAATATATTGGATTTCAATAATTTCTTATAAACTGAAAATTTATTAGAATGTAATAACATATATATATATTCCAATATATATATTAAATATTTATATTTTCTAATATACTATTAGAATAATAGTAAATTTGTAAGCATGTTGGTGTGGCCTCTTTCTTAGTGTCATTCAGCACTTGTTGAAGAAGAGCAATTTAACATTTTCCTAAAGGCAGATCGTTACTTTGTTAATTTAGTTGTAGGTTTTGCATATAACTGCTCTTTACTTCTGTAAGAATTCTGTACATCTCCTGGTTTATAGTTTAACAGGTTTAGTCACCACACTTGAAAGGCATTATCTTTGCACTGAGGTCAGTTCAGAAGAAAAGGCTGCTCATGCAGATCAGGCTGCTTTGACAGTGAGCAGTGAAACTTACTCACTTGCTGTTCAGTTTAGTTCCTAGAGCCTATATTTGCTTTCCAGTTATATTTTCTTAGATGCATAAAGTTTTGGCATAAAATAATTTTATGATGCACAGCCTCCCAAATTATGCAGATGGCAGTAAAATTATTACTTTGTGACTTCTGTATCCACAAATTACAGAAAGATTTTCATCTTTTAAAGAAGAAAACAATGTTTAAACCAACATAAGGCATACAGTATGGACTGCAGAATGATACTCAGTTATTTCTTGTGGGTCAGAAGGAGTTTTGTGCTGAAAAGCTATGTCTGTTTCAGTATAATTCTGTAAAATTATAAAGGAAATGCATGCTTGATTTTGGTATTATAATTCTATGATAACTGTCTTATCAGTGTTAGGTGCTGTGGCCTCCTTTGAACTTCTTATAATTCTGTGCAGCTGTATGTTAGAAATCTAATTAAAGAAAGCAGGTTTTAGGGCATATCTTGTCGAATAACTACCTTTTACAGACAGAATGTTCTCATTCAGAACTTCCATTGCATTTCAGAACTGAACCTAGCAGTAGCTACTACTTGGAAAATTTATATTTGTAATTTATTTTTACTACATCTCAACACCCCCCTTCCTTTTTTTTTTTTTTCCTTTATCATAGCAGTGACTTCCTGCCCAGTACTAAATAAAAGCCTGTTGTAATCCTGGCCTGTGAATAGCTTGAGGTTCAGCATTCTTTCCTCTTCTGTGTCAGGTTCTCTGTCCCCACCACTGTAGAGCATTCTGTTTTATAGGAGGTAATGAATGGTGAATTGTTGATCTTCTGAAATGCCCCATTGGATCTTTGTGTTAAGAGCTCTGCCTTGCTAGGACTGAAGTCCAATGCTCAGCATTTTGTTAAATTAAAGGACTGTATTTGTGTAAGGCTAGACAATATCTGCTGCACTTAATGGTGAATTTTGCATGAAGAGTGTTTTGATGGAGATAAAAAAAAATCTTGCCTTTTGTTCTGTATATATCCTACACAGATTTTTTTTTATGTCTCACGTATGTATTTATATATATATGTACACTTTGTGAATTGAACATCACATCTGCTAAAAATAGATTATTTCAGTCCTTTCCTCAAGATTTTCAGTTATTACTGGGAGAGCTGTGATTTAAGTATTTCAAAACATAGTTTGTTTCTATATTGCTTTACTAGAATGATTTCACAAAATTTAATTTTAATATGAAAAATTTTATTGCATTTGGAAGAATTTTAACTGGTTTTCAGTGGGAAAATCTAGTTGAATACTTAAAATCATTTTAAATTGGTCAAAACTTCAAACCTGCTGGAGCAGATGCAGTTTGGACATTTATTTTCACAACTTGTTTTCCCATTTCTCAACCTGTTACACTGCAAGAACTTACTGGGTCAAGTGTCAGTGCTTCTGAGCCTGCCCTTGTTCATAACAACTGAAGACAGCTCTATTTCTTTGGGACAATGAAGCACATAGTTTTCAGGATAAAACTTGCACAAGCTTGAAATGAAGCATTTGTGCTGCATGCTTCTTTAACAGTGGAAGAAGCTAATTTTAAGAGAAATGATTGTTCAGTGTATACCAGCATCAGCTTTTGCAATCACCTATCAACAGTGACTAAGGGCAAGAAATCACATGCCCATGAAAGACACAAGAAGACAAAAATCCCCCAAAACCCAAAGTAAGAAAATAGCAATATGGTGTAAACTAGAAAATGGAAATAAAGACTAGATTTAAATTCTACAGCATGAATGTAGGAAGAGAAATAGACTACATTGTATGCTAAACCTCCTGTAAGTCCAGAGTGCATCTGATTCAGGTGGTCCATTATCCAACTTCATCTGTTTTATGGCTTTATCCTAATCTTGATGTCAAATACAGTCACTACAATGCTGCACATTTAGTGCCAGATGATCTTCTAATCTGATTTTTGTTTTGGTAGAGTTGGTTTTCAGCTGGATCAGCTCCCTAATCCAACTTGCTGAGCAGTTGCATGGGAAATGTTGAAGTTTGCCAGGAGGGGAAAAGAACAGGACTGACATGTTTTAAGAGCAGGCCATGCTTAGCTCAAATTAAGTACAAATAAAAATTTGCATCTCCATCCTAAATTGTGAAAAATTCAGTAGATAACAATTAATTTGAACCTGAAAATTTTGAGTGGGATGCAGTTTGTGTTATTACTTGTTCTTGAGATATGCATTTGCAGCTTTAAATTATAAATCTATAAAAGTTTTGCTGCTTTTTTAATTAAAAAAAGCAGATGAACTGAAGCTCAGTATTCAGGTTTTTCATTTACTTCATCTATGAACAAAATTTTATGTCATTTATATATCAAATATAAACTATTTGATTGCAGCGGTATACTTCATGCTTATGTAACTTACTTGTTTATAGTATTTTGGCTGCTCTCTCATTGTGGATCAACAGTTTTCTTCCTCTCTGAATGTTCTTGAATCCATAATCTGTTAGTGGCTCTCATTATGATGCCTTTTCTTTCTGAAAGAAAGAAATAAGCTCGGTCACATTTTCAGGCTTATACATTTATGGACAACCAAATATTTGATAAGTTGTTGCAGAAGGCTTTCGTGGTGCTTGTCTTTTCTTCTGAGCACCTTCCTCGTCAGTCCTTTTTGTATTTTCAGCTACACAGCAACTCATGTGCTGGAAGATGTTCTTTAATAAGTTGATGCAACTTACTTATGCAGTAGAAAATATTGCAGTTTTCTGCAAATTCAGTAAATGAACTAAAGGAGATGTCTAGCAAGTACCAGCTTGTACGAGCAGAGTGAGTGTCTTACAGGACCCTGTTGCCAGGGGGAGGGTAGGGGGCAAAGGGAAGCAAGGACCTTCTGTCTTTGAGAGTGGTGTGTTATTATATCAGCCCATTTTTTCAGACCACTGTGATTACTGTCAGTTCACAACACGTAATTTGTGGTATATTGCAGTATTCTGGGTGTTACTTGTATTGTCTTCTCCTAAAGATCAGTTCTTACCCTTCCTAGATATTGTGGTCAAGTGGCACAAAACCTATTTCGTTAATAAATATGAAATCTATTGCAGTTACTTTGATGTAATTAATAGTCCTAATTTATAGTTAGAAAACTGCTTGAGAGGATTCCAACCACTCCCTTTTATGTGCAAACATAGGAGAAGTTTTGTATCGAAAAAGATACAATTATAACAAATTGTATTTAAAAATCTGATTTTGCTTCTTAAAAATATATTACTGTTTATTATTGGAAGTGTGTAGAAGAGATGCAAGACAAAGCAAACATTCTTTACCTCCAAGTATAGGAATGGACTGTAAAAGGTTCATAAAGCTTTACTTCGTGTTACCTTGGTAGCAAGTGAAGGACTAAGTTTTCAGTTGTACAATATCTCATACAGTCACAGCAGCCTTTCTTTTGCCTGCATAGAATCATAATTTCACCCAAAATATTAAAGACCATCGTGATTAGCTGTTCTTGTGTTACAAGTCAGAGAATGTGACTGAAGTTTCAAACCTAGGATAACCCATGATATATTGTCAGAGAAATTTTGCTTTGTCAGAGGCTAAGTTAACTAACATGACTCAGGTGATGACAGGTAGCTGGCGGTGATGCAGGAATTTGATTGAGAGTTTGAGCCCTTAATAATATCTTTATGAATTACATAACTTCTTGATGAAATGGCATATGGCTTTCAGAAAGATGCATTATTTTTATTTGAAGACTCAAAGAGATGGATAATGAACTTCCTTGTCATACAAATCTTTCAGTTATCCAATTAAAACAAGCATCTTATTTCTAATCTGAAGTTTTCTAGTTCTGCATTTTCCCTTTGGATTTTTTATTACTTTGTTTCTAGTTTACAGACTGTTTTACCTTTTTGCATTTCCATAGGCCCACTTTAACTGTTAATAATTTTATATTTTTATCAGGTATTTAAATACGAATTAGATCACAAAGTTTTTCTATCATAGCTGTTTCTGTTTACACTTAGCGTTTGAAATGTAGCTTAACATTCCACTATACTATATATATGTATAAAATTAGTATTTTTATTATTATTCATATAGTTTTAAAGCTGAGGTAGGATTTTTACTAAGGATCACATTACTTTGCATTACAACACCAGAGGTTCCTCTTGTGGCTGAACTTACACTCTAATTAAGAAGAGCGAGAAAAATTATGTTCAGGTTGTTTAACAAGTCTTGCTGCTAATTGTTTTCATTTTCCAGAAAACAAATTAGCTAACAGCTTTGTGGTTTTTTGTTTGTTTGTTTTGGATTTTTTAAAAACATTTGTAAATTCAGAATTTGGTTTGCAGTTTCCATTTTCTCACTAAAAGAAGTAGGGGAATGTGGAAAAGGAAAGAAAAGAAATCCTTACCTCCACCCACTAAACCCCTATTCTCACAGAAAAGGAGAAGGCAGAATAATCTCAGAATTTCATCAAAATCGGAAAAATGTACCTTTTAAATCCTATATAAATCAGTACAGTAATTTTTTTTGACAAAATACAGTTGTAGTATTTTTTTCCTTGACTGAAGAACATCCAAAAGAGCCACAGTGAGTAACACAGTAGATTTGTTTTTTTAGGTGAGGTGTTATTCTTACTAACAATAAACACTGATAGTACCTGATAGGAAAATTAATCCCAGGATGCAGAATAAGCCTAGTAGAGAAATTTAATTTTATTTGCTTATCTTTTGCAATTTTTTTGGTTAATTTTTAGTCTGAAATTTGGTGACAATGAGGCCATTATACACTTGGAGACCTAGGGTCAGGTAAGAATATGGTGTAGAGAGAAACATACAATAAATGCTGTGCTTTTAATGATCTAATATTTAAATAGCCTAATATTTAAATGCCTAAGAGAAAACTATCTCTTACCGTGTTTTGATGATAATTATAACCCTGCTGTGCATGTGTGGTTTTTTGTTGTTTGTTTAGGTTTGGGGGTTTTATGTGGTTGATTGTTTTTTTCTTATTTTCATGGCATTCATAGCAAGACATATGCTGAAGTAAATTAATATTTGGGCTTAAAAGCTGTTCCCTGAGTGGAACAATACTTGCAATTTTCATACCAGTTTTAGTGGAAATCAGGTTTTATGTAACCTAATTTCCCTTTAAAGATGTATTTCAGCATACTGTGTACTAAATTTCTTACCTCTAAAATGTTCTGTGTTTTATTGGTTGTAAAAGATTTTAAACTAAGAGGAAAAAAATGTGAGTAATGGTGTTTTTAAAGAAAATATCAGACTCTGTGGTAACCAAGGATGTGCTCAAGTGGCATGAATACTTCAGTTCCAGATGGGTCAGCTTTAGGGGTCAAGTTGTGAAGAGAAAGCCATCACACACACTTCATCAACACTGTGGAATGAGAGACCAGTGCATTTACTGAGCAATGGATTTCCAGTGAGCGTATAAACTAATTGGTGGATGAACATGCCCCAGGAGCAATGATTTTAAGGTCATAGCAGGCTCAGTGAATTGTGCTGACTTACACTGTGTCTCAGTGATAGCTGATCTTACCAATGAGTAGTTTAGAGGCATTCAAGCCTGAACTCTTTTCCATGTGCCTTGAATGGCATGTCAGCGGTCACTGTTTCTGACATCCTTTATATTTGTCCAGTCAGCTCTAAATCTTTAGGTTGGGCTTCAGCGTACTCAGGAAAGAAAGGAGAGAAGTGATTATTTTCAGTCATTGAGTTCTGAAGATCTTAGTGTTAATTATGCCAAACACGGTTCCTTCATCAACAAACTAGAAATGGTAAAGAGAGGCGAGAGAGGGAACTGATATTTTTGGGGATCAAAAGTATCCAAATTATAACTTTCTATTGCTTGGCTTCTATTTATTTTTCTATCAATAACTGTATTCCCTTTTAAAATATTAATTAGTAAATACTGATTTGTATTTGACATGTAAAAATTCACAAGCTGAACAATTGCTGTAACATTATTTAAGAAACTAAATAGTTGACATGTCAGTCATATATCCCTTCCCTGCTAGTGGTGCATTGCTTCTCATGTGCAACATTTTCTTTTGTTTTGGATAAATGTTTATTCATTCTTTGTCTACTATGAGTGCAAAGCAGAACCATGCAGAGGTCTTTTTAAATTTGCAATCAATTAAGAAATGCTACACTAGCTCTAATTCCCTTTTTTTTGGAGGGGAGAGGAAAACCTATTTTGTTTTATGATTGTTAAGGCTTTGCTGAGAGCGTTTTCTTTAATAATAATAGTAATTGAGTAGTTTAAACCCAACTCAGTTAATTTTTAGAGAAAATTCAGCAGAGAATCTATTCAGCTTTGTTGTGAGCATGGACGTGTTCAGTGATCCTTATGAAGTAAAAAAAAAAAAAAGAGTTAACATGCTTTTGGCCTTAGCACTTAAAGTCTAATAATGATGATGCTCATCTAAAATTATTTTTAATGTAATCTTTTAGGAGAGTTTAAGTACAATGATTTAATTCTAAGTAATGGTGTACATATTTATACATCCATGTGTGCCTGTGGATTGGGTGGTATGTACGAATATGTACATATGAAAGTAACACAATGCTATTATTTTTTGAAACACTTTATCTTCTGTACTTACTGTGTAAATATATGGCAATTTTATCTAGCAAGCAAGTGGCAGTTGTGTATTCATCATAATTATTTTTAAGACAGAAAAAAAAAGCTTGTTTCCATAATTGGATGTCAATAGTGTGATTTAGTATGATTTGAGTAAAGGAAATGGCTTGCTATGACCTTCCCACAAAACCTTTGTTTTCCTCAAAGCCCTCCCTTTATTCAGAAAGGAAGCGACCACAGACATTCCTACCAGGATGAGTTAGAACAGCAGTAGGACTGGTTGGTAGTCAGGTACACGTGATTAAAACTTTGGAAAACTGATGTGCTTTTACTGATGGCATTTACTGAAATATCTGTATGCAAATGTATTCCCTCTTCTATGCAGCTGTGTACAACTCTATGCTATTAAATGGAACCCCAGATTTACAGGATTCAGGTTTAGTTCAACAAGTCACAGAACCTTTTAAGTAGATTATATTTAGTTAACATAGACCTTGAACATTCTTGACAGTTCTCCTTCTTGGATTAAGAGAAAACAATCAGAGTTAGGATCAAATATGGAATTAATTTATAACCTTGCTATGTATATTAAAGGAAGCAATATTGTAATTGAAATGCAGATAAACAGTGTGGAAATCTCACATAACTGTAATAGGATGTCCTCATCATATGATTTTGCTTCATTATACTCTATTATTTTATCCTATTGCTGTGCTTCTGCAGCTGATTTGTTGGGGGACATCAATATTCAATTACAAAAATTAAATAATCAAATCAAATTTGGTTTATATTTTTTATAGTGACATTTGAAATAAATACTGTTTCTGAGCAGAATCAGAGCACAGCTGCTTCAATAACTCAAAAGACAAATTGCAGATTTTGGCTATTATGATAGTTCTCTGCTGTTTTTGAAAACTTGTTAAAATATTGATGATTATGCATCAGTCTCACTATTTTAAGAATGTTTTAATGTAATGTTAGTGGGAAAACAAGGAGAATTATGGCTAACAATCTCTGCCTTAATTTTTCAACTAAGTAAAATGAGAGTGTTTTTCTTTATGTAGTTGTATATTACATGCCATTTTAACTTTTGGTTTTGTAGTACTACCATATCTTGTTGTGAAACAAAACCAATATCTGTGTAGGTATGACTTTTGTGTGTGAAGCGATGATGACAAAACTAGACCAGGTTGCTCAAAGCCCCATCCAGCCTCACCTGGAACACTTTCAGGGATGGGGCATCCACAGCTTCCCTGGGCAACCTGTTCCATTCCCTGACCACCCTCAGAGTAAGGAATTTTTTCCCAATATCTTATCCAAACTGGCTCTTCTTCAGCTGAATCCATTCACCCTTGTCCTGTCACTAAGTGCTCTTGTAAATAGACTTGCTCCATCTTTCCTGGAAGTTCCTGGAAGGCCACAATTAGGTCACCCGGAAACCTTCTCTTCTCCAGGCTGCAAAATCCTCATAGGTGCTCCATCCCTCTAATCATCTTAGTGTCCTCCTCTGGGCTCACTCCAAGAAGAGTGATGTCCTTCCTATTTGGGGACCCCAGAGCTGGATGCAGCAGCAGAAGTCTCACCAGAGCAGAGCAGAGGGACAGAACCCCCTTCCTTGAGCTGCTGGCCATACTGTTTTTGAAGGATTCTGTGTAAATCTCTAAAAAAGAACCTGCTAATGTCATGAGAAATGAACAATACTTCACTTGGGGATAGAGCATTTTTTGAGGAGATTATGAACCAAGAAGAGAGAAGCATGACCTATAGTATAAAAGTCTATAGAGAGAATGAAGGGTGAGAGTAAAGAAAAAACTCCTTTCATTGTAAGCAAATGACAGGTATTGGTGTGATGGTAAATGCTCTTCCTGTAGTAAGGAAAATATTGGAAAGGAGTAATTTATAAAGAAACAATGGAATTTTAATAGATTAAACAAAGTGACTTGAGCCAAAAAAAGATGGATGGAGTTGTAACCAGAAATGGAGCAAGCAGAGTGGTGTGGTAGGACACAGCATGGATAGTAATTGTTCTTATATTGACTGTATTTGAGAAACTCAAATCTTACATTACAATATGTCCTTTACCTTGACCATTCCCTCCTCTTTTCTACTCTTTCCATTTATGTATGTTTTTCTATTTCTTTTCTCAGTTGCCAATACTTAGAACAGTTTCTAACTTTTGTGTGCATTTTAAAGATGGCTCTTTTTTCTCACTTGTGCTCTTTTCATTCCAAATTTGATGTCTGTTTATTTTTACTGATTGTCATTTGAAATATCTTAATGTCAGTTTCCAAAGGCTTCTCTGTTATCTCACTGACTGCACTGTGGGAACAGATGTGTTCACAGTGTTCTCAGTGGTGAACAGAATTCCCCTTTGAACATGTGCTGCCATTTTGGAAAGGGTTACATGTAGTCACAGAAAATATTACAGCAAGTAAATGGATAAGATCTCAGAGCCTAAGAGCTATCTGTCTCCAGGGTATATTGGAAAATAGGAGGAGGTATTAAAATTTTTTGTCTTAATGAACTGGTAATATTGGAATTTAGATAACTCTTTAATTTTTATTGTATTACACTCTTCTCTGAAAAAATGTTAATGTAATTTAAAGAGTATTTGCTAAAAGACAAATACCAACTTAAGATAGAATAATCAAAAGAGTTCTTTTAAATGCCTAAGGCAGAACTGGAAATAATTTATAAACAATTTTATTCTGTGCTCTAAAATCTAAGTGTTTTTCTGCGTTACATTGTTCTTAGTAAATCTTGACACCCAGTGCTATGTCCCACATTATATAATCTTTCATTTTATCTTTTCATTCTATCAAGGCACAGCATACCTAGCTAATCCATCAGAAATCCTTTTCCTTATCAGTCACTCAAGAATGGTTATACTGTACAGTGTGACAGCATTAGACATCACTTACCTTCCTAAACTACAGATTACTTAGGAGAAAAGTAGGTTTTTTGTGTTTGAGGATGCCTTGACTACATGTCGACTTCATTGTTTGTTTTCCTGTGTACTGCTTTTTCCAAAATGTATCTATCTTTGTTTTTTAACTGTCATACCTTTCTCTACTATTTTCTCAAAACTTTTGGATATTGCGATCTTTCTTTATTGCTTCTTCATTGTAGTGATTTAGCAATGTAGTCTACATTTTCTGTTGCTTAAGATAATTTCCATCTTCATAGATGAGGAGCTTTGATAATACATTCAGATGTATCAAAGATCAGAGGTCTTGTACACCTTGACAGCCTACTGGAATGGAGTTTTTGACACAGTAGATCACAGCTGCCTCTTTGAAGGTGTTGAAATATATTGTGTCATGTTTTACTGTGAAGCTGTTAATGCATGTTTAGCACTAGATACTCCAGGATTCTCACAAAATGATATGCCACACAATACAGAAATATTTGCCCTCATTCGATCCTTATTCTAAGTCAGGTGAGAGTTGTAGTTTTATACCCTCAATATCATGGTGGATTCCAGACTGATTATAAAGCATATTTAATGGAATTTGCATAATTTTGTCATAAAAAACCTAGTGCTATCTGCCATGATCATTAGTTCTTTTTACCAAGAACAATGCAAGCAGTTTTACAGATATATAATAAATTCTATGTATATTTTAGATAGCCCTGTAATCGTGTGATAGTTATCAAGTAAGCCGGGATGAATAATGATGTCCCCTTCAATTGTTAGAAATTTGTTTTTCCAGAAGAAATATTTGACAAATGTTGTACAACTATCAGACAGCACATACTTGACTGGTGGGAAATAGCTGGCTTCAGTTTTGGCTTTATTTAGAGGTCTGGCACCAAAAAGCATAGCCAAAGACAGTGCAGAAACTAATAAACCATCATATTTAAAAGACCTATACAAATAGCATTTTTATCTGTTATAAATTTATGTTAATTTAATTTAAAGGGAAAAATAATGTGGAAATTAGGAATTATTGCTATCCAAAGTCAATTTATCACATTTAGTTTTGCAAATATTCTTTGCTGATATTGGCACAATGTAAAGGATTGTGGATATACTAGTGTTTGTACCTGTGAAACTCACTGCAGCTGAATTCTGTTACTAGTTTTATTCAAAGGTTTATATTGTTTTTGCATATGCTTTTTCTGTGAACACTTAAGTACATCTGCATGGCTTTTGCATGCTTTTGATTGTCTTAGTGCTGAATATCTCCAAAGTCTTTTATTAGCAGATTATTTATATAGAAACATAGAATAATTTTGGTGAGATGCCATCAAGTCCAAACCCCCTGCATTAAGCAGGGGTGTCTTCAGCAAGATCAGGTTGGTCAGAACCCCATCCAACTTGATGCTGAATGTTTCCAGGGACTGGGCATCTCCCACCTGTCTGAGCAACCTGTATTGAAAGGCTGCAAAAGGACTTCCCAGAGCCTTCTCATTTCCAGGGTGAACAATCACAGAAAAGGCTCTCAGCCTTTCCTCATAGGAGAGGTGCTCCATCCCTCTGATGATTTTTGTGGTCCTACTCTGGACTCACTCCTTGTCCATATTTTGCTGGGCCCCCAGAGCTGGATGCAGGTCTCACCAGAGCAGAGCAGAGCAGAGGGGCAGAATCCCCTCCCTGGCCCTGCTGGCCATGCTGCTTTGGATGCAGCCCGGGACATGTTTGGCTTTCTGGGCAGTGAGGGCACATGGCTGGGTCTTGTCCAGCCTCTCACCCAGCAGCACCCCCAAGTCCTTCTTGGCAGGGCTCTGAATCCCTCCATCCCTCAGCCTGTGAAACCATGGTTTCCCTGACCCAGATACAGCACCTTACCCTTGGTTTTGTTAAATCTCACAAGATTCCCACAGCTACTCCCTGAGCTTGTCCAGGTCCCTTTGGATGGCATCCTGTTCTTCAGGTGTGTCAACTGCACCACTCAGCTTGGTGTCATCTACAAATTTTCTGGGGGTGCACTGAATCCCACTATGTAATAGATGAGATACTAAATATGGTCACAATTAAGATTAATAAATTATATTTTTTTCCTTTGATGCCGAAACCCAGTCTGATAAACTTCTTAACATGACAAATGTTTTGCAGCTGAACCAAAAACTTGGGAAAATATTTTACTGGAAACTGAGGAGCCATATAGCCCAGTGTTGCTGCATAACCGCTGAGTTGCCTCAGTGGAGTTCTTGTCTTCTTAATGTAGAAAGATAATTTGTTTTCCAACAAAACAAGGAAGGTATAGAGCTTTAAACACAGTGTGTGATTTTGTTTTGTTTGTCTGTTTTTCCTTTATTCTGCTGGGTTTTTTAATGAAGATAAAGAAGTCTATAATCTGGTCCTAGAATTCATTATTTATATTAGCAAGTCATCAGATCTTGTTTTAGTCTCTTTTTTTTTTCATAGCTGTGAGCCATTCTGGCATGCCTTTATGTTTATGACATCCTGCTGTGTAAGGATGTTTCAACTGTGCTTTCTGGATACCTTTTTATAGTTTTGTTTTTGTTATCATATGCTAAATTAGATCATGAGCTATTAAGACAGGTTATGCATTTGTTAGTTTAAAAACATCTCTAATTATTTCATCCTGCTAAAATATTACTGCATATATGCTTTAGGCATGATTTCTTTGCTAACTACCTATTATGTATTCATAGGAGCAACAATACCAATTCATACCATTGGGAATGTTATTTAATTTGGCAAATAGAGTATTTTTATTATTTGTATGTTGTTTAGAGTACATATAGCCTTTAAAGCAAACAAAAGGATGAATATACTGTATGGTCACATTCCGTAAATCTTTTGGTTTACTTTTATTAAGGCCTGATTTAGTCAGGTACACATGAAAAATCGGTAGTAGCTTTAAAGTAAAATAAAATTGGTTTTGATTCAGTTCATGTCAACCATCTCATTTAAAATTAGCCCAGAGGTCTTGTAAAAATGCTAGTAATCTAAACATAATAATGCACATTGCCCAATTGCTACTGTATATGATATAGGTTCAGTGCTGTAATGCTTTGACAGCCCATTACTGAATGTAATGAACAGCTATTTTTAAACAGAAGAAATTCAAGTTGACAGCTTGGCAATGAAATTCAGCTAGTGGCATAATTTTTGTCATCTTCTGTATAGAGAGTGGATTTCAGTTTTGTTTAAAGAAATTTGTATCATGGACTTAATTGGAGCAAGCATTTTTTTTGTTTCAGTTTACTAAATACTTTTTAAACAGCTTGAACTAAAGCTGCATTTTGTCAAATCCTGAAACCTGCATTCCTGTCAGAGCAGAAGCAGCTCTGTGAGAAGTCAGTGATTAATAAAAATAGGTTGAAGTCTTAAGGAAGAGAATGTACTAGAATTGAATTTATAATCACAAACTCACATTTTTAATAGATGAAAACTGTAGCTCTATAAGCCTTCAAGAGGGATTTAAGTATGAGTTGATATGAAACTAAGAGAAGGGGCAGAGAAAGTAGCTGCACAATTGCACGTATTTTGGAGTAGAAATCTATAAATTCAGGCCAGGCTCCCATCTATCATTTTCCTTATCTCTGTTTGCTGCTGCATTGGGAAGTGAATAAGATTCTGGTTGCTTTCTGTATGTACAAAGTGTTGTTTGCTCAGGGCTTTTTTGAACAGCCTGTGTTAACAGCGTGTATTGGGGCGTTTTGGCAGGGTTTTAGTGGTGAGGGTGCTACAAGGGCAGCTTCTGTGAGGAGCTGCTGGAAGCTTCCCTTGTGTCCGATAGAGCCAACGCCAGTCGGCTCCAAGACGGACGCACTGTTAGCCAAGGCCGGCCTCTCAGCAAGTGATGGCACCTCTGTGGTAAGGAGGAGGATACTGCCTTTGCAGGGACTAGCTCTTGTGCTCCTCATGGTCCTTCTTGCTGGATCCAGCAGTGCTGTGCTCTGATTCTCAGTCATTCCTCCTTTCCTGGTGGGTTAACTCAAGCCCTGATCAACTTAATGCCATGCCACCCTTTTGGTTAGTTTTGTGTTGTCATTCACTCTTTTCTTCCAGCTTCTTCCTGTACCGGGTCATTAACCATCTTTCCACAGTACTTTTAGAAGCTGTATTTCCTTCCATGCTCTGTAAGTACACTGAATTAAAGAACAATTGTCTTCACTGCAGGATTTTTTGAAAAATATATGATCCCAGATTCAGTGGTTTTAATCATAGCTGTGGGATATATATAACTCTAGTTCTAACCAGTTCTAAAAATCATTCCATATCTTGTTTCCTTTCCTAAATTATTACATTAAACAAATCTTCTCTGCTACCTCAAGAGTCTTCTAAATGACTTCTTATTTCTGCTGACTTAATCTCACTTTCAGCTGTTAAATGCACTTCCCTGTTCTCAGTAATCTCTGGTCCCACTTCTTATGCTTTATTAACCCTTTCTTTCTGCATACCACAATACATCCAATCCCTCCAAAATAATCCCATTTTTACATCTGTCCATCCTTACCCTGAAACAATATTTACTCCTTATTTTCTATCTTCCTGTATTCTGTCCAGGGTCTGCCTCTGTATCCCAGACTACACACAATAAATGCATTTTCATGATATTTTGTTTCAAAAGACTTGTTTATAGACATGGTGTAACAGTATCTTGTTAGGATGACATCTGTATCTATCTTGCATGCCTGATTGCTCTGTGTAGAGGCAAGTATTCTGCAAGTGGATAGCATGGATGACTGCCAAATACTCTTGACCATACATACTAATGTATGGATTATTATCCTTACTCACTTGTTTTTATGAATTAACATTCCAAATGTGCATCTTCCTTTCAGAAAAAGTGGGATATGTCTGGTATTTTCTTATTTTGAAGTGTTTGGTCAAGGCAGTAATATCAAGATACAGAATTCCCAATGATTTTCCAAGGTAATGTGCTAGTCCTTCATTTAAGTTATTTTTGAGAGAAGCTGGTATGGTTTTTTCAATTGTGATCTCGCCTGCTGATCACATAGGGCTTTCCCTCTGCTGTGACAACATGCAGAAATGTTCATTTATCCAACACTGTTTTCCAAGAGAAACCCCCACATGGTTTGTTGGAAGAGAGTGTTGGGGAATGCTTGGTGAGAAAGGGCCTGAGAAACAGCCAGAAAGCTCATTTCTGTAGAGCTAGTTTATCAGTTCCCACAGGGTTTGAGAAGAAAGGGCAGCCTGTTCCAGAGGTATATAATAATTAAGGTGGCATGTGGAGATGATTTAATAGGATTGTCATTAAAATTATCCTTCTGTGAAATACCCAATAAATTCCAACTAGTTTATATTGCTTTTTTTAATATAAATTTGGTGTGAAATATTTTGAGTCTTCTGAAATTCATGGAAGGCTAGATTTAATTAGCCATTTATTTGTGCATGCAGGTTATCTGACCCAAGAGAATTACTATGTAGTAATGATGACAAAACAAAACAAACTTGATAGGTTTTCTTCCTTGATGCTGTTTTAAGCACTAGAGCTCATGCTAATTTTCCTTTTAATGTTTGGAGATCTCTCTGACTCCATAATATAATGAAATCACCTTTTCAACCAGTGGTTGAAAAAAAGTGAAAGGTTTATTTTGCAGTGCATCTTCTTATGGTTCTCTGTGAGTTAGGTTTCCATATGATGTGGAGTACTACAGTGTGTAATAATTGGCACCTTTATTGATAACCTCAACTGAAAGAGCAAGGATTAGGAATCAATTTGCAACCTCCTTGAAAAAAAAAATCTTAAAAAGGAACAAATAACTGGAAGGCTTTTTTGACTTCCTGAATTTGTCCTAGGTTCTCAGGGTAGCAAAACATATATTCCTCCTTTTTTACATTCAAAGATGTGAATATCCAGTGGTTAGTCAGAAATGTATAGAACAGGCTGCCTGGGAATGGAACTACTTTGTCTCTGAGAGATTAGTTTTTCAATATGAGTGACATATTTTCAATATATGGCTGCGTAGGTGGTTCACTGGAACTACTTCTTGATTTCACCAGAGATTAAATGACAGTGGTGGGGAGATGGTTCTATGTACCTGTTCATACTGCTGAACCCTTTTCACTTGAAAAATACAGAGGTTTTGGTCTTGAGCTTAGGTAGGGTTTAGAAGTAATCATCTAGTAATACCTCACATGCTGTAGCTCCTAGTGTAGAAGAATTTTTAAGTATGTCCTTAAATTGAACTACATAAACAACTCCTTGAGGTTTTGTTAGTGTGACATAAACAAGAATGCCTTTTTTTTTCAAAGTCAGGAAAGATTGGCCAAGATTGAGAAATGGATGATGTGGTCAACAAGGCAACAGGGTGTTTTCACACCCCTGAAAATGATCAGTGCCTCGTGACCAATGACTGGAAGTATTCTGACCACACTTTAGTTCTGCCATTTCGTCTGAGCCAAGGCACGGTAATTCCATGTGCCTGTTAGAGCCTGTCCTTAGAGGAACTTAGCCAATGAATTCTCTACTTCTTAATAGGTACCACCTTGTCTGAGTGGCCTAGCTTTTCCCATCCTCCTTGCCATGCAAAGCACAACAGATTCATTGTGTCCATCTCAGGGTGTGAATGGCCTGAGTAGCAATTTGCTTTGAAGTGTTGGTATGTGAAGAGAAGAATCTAAAGCAAAGAACAAATGAATGAAGGATGAGAAACTAAGGCTCCTAAATTAATTACATTAGTGGTATAATACCTTTTAAGCTATTAAGTGTGCAAAAGCCTTCTTGGAATTTAGTTCCTTTTTCATTTGAGCTCTGCCTTTCTAAGTACAGTCTGTGCTTTTACTCTTCAAAATGTAATATTCAGGTTATGTCTACTCTTGTGCAACAGCTTCTCAGTGGTTTTTTTTCAGCATCCACTGTAACCACAGTACAAGTCCCTGGTATCATGGGCACATAAGTCACTCTCTTTCTTTCTCCAAATACCAACACTGCTTGATAGCTCAACAAACAGTTGTGCTGGAAGACTGCCTAATGCTGTACTTCTCCTAATCTATCCCAAAGTAATGTTACTGCTTCACTTGACTCTTCTGTAGACTAAGTGTTGTTGTTAAACAAAAGTAAAAACTGTCTGCTTTATGTTGAAAAAGATTATAAAAACACCTGTGGCTGTTTGTAGTTATTCAGAACAGATTATGTCAGATTATGAATGAAATATTTTTATTACAGGGAGATTCTTATTCCCAGAATATTTTGTATGTATAGCTATAATGGAGTTTTACCCCAGAGAGCATTTACATTGGAGTTTTACCCCAGAGACGTACATTTGGCCAGGTGTCGTTCAGTTATTTTGTGCTCTTCATTTTGTTATTACTTCCCCTTCATTTCTGATTCATGAAACTCTTTTGAAAACAGTTTCTATGACTTGAAGGACTTTGGATTTCTGAGGAATAGTTATTTTAACTACCTGGACTACATATGTGTATTTTAATTTTACCCAGAGGAGTGGGGTAACCCTTATAAAAGCATTTGAACTAACTAGCACTTTTGGTTTTCTTCACACTTTCATCTCTTAAATGTCCTTAGACTCATAAAGATGCTACTGCTCATAACACATGCAGTTTCGTACTCAAAGGATAAAATGTAATTCTCATATTCTTATTCTGACTGCCCAGGAGTACTAACAATCCTCCTGCTTACATTCACGTTCTGGAGTCTCACTGGAGTATAAAGAGAATTGCCCTATTGGATTGGAGACCAGCCAGTTTCAGGGAATTCCTTGTGCTACAGGAGCACTGCAAAAAGGAAGGTGATGTCCTCTCCTCAAAACACACATCCTCTTAATGTACTTAAATTTTTCAAGCTTACTGCTATTTCCTCACATTAAATTTTTCTTTCTTGACACAGACTGAGTTACCAGTACATCAACACTCTTTCCTTTTATTAAGAAATTTAGATTTCAGTCGGTCTTTTGGATAACCATTTCGTCATTTGTTAATAGTGGATGGGAGGGTAGAAAGCGGAGTCATTGTTCTGAGGATTGTTCTTGCATAGTTTTTGGTGACATAACTTTTTTTTTTGGCAGATCCTTTTTAAAACTATAGAACTATGTATGTATTTAGATGCATATTGCAAGTAGGGATGTTGGTGCTTTTTACGGTGGAAATGAAAATATGTCAGACTCCTTGGGCAGTCTAACTAACTGACCATGTGTTTTTGATGTAACTGTTGCTTGACCAACATTTTTTTCTTGAATTCCTATGCTTTCCTGTCCATGCATTGATTAATGCCTGTTTAAACCCAAGCTCAGAAGAGCACTATGTTTATCTTAACATCTGCAATGGCTCTTTTTGCTTTGTAATGCTCAATTATAGTTTTCTTGGAAAATGCAAAAATTGCAGCAATTTTTAATTTACATTTTGTGAAATGGTGTGAAGGGAAACTTTAGAATCTGTTCTATAGTTTTCTTTATAGTTTTGTGGCTGTTGAATATTTGTGGCTTTTAGTTGCAGTAAATATGTTTTGTTGCCACATAATTTGGCATGCTTGTGATAGCTTGCTTTGTTTTCAAAGATTTTTTATTAAGATGATTATACCATGTGTGCCTTTAAGTTTCAGTGGTTGTTTTTTATTTTGTTACAGTATGAGGATGTCACAGTATTTTTAATCTTAATGAGCAGTATTCAGTTAAAGCCAGAGACTCAAAAGAGAATATTTTGAATGTTGTGGTGCTGAAGTTTCCTGGTTTATGAGCAGAATCAAAATAGCATTTTAAAAACATCACACTGAAAAAATAACACCCCAAACAGTCACAGCCTACACTCCACCACCCCCAGCATTTAATCAGCAGTCCTTTTAGCTGATAGAGTCCTAAGTGATTTTTCTTGCCTACTTAAGGCCATTCTAGATATGCTCACTAAGTGGACCTAACAGTACCAGTGTATTTTATGTTAGCAAGTCATGATAGAAAAGTGCTTGAAGTTCAGAGGGCATTTGTCTCCTTTCTCACAAATTCATTTAAGTACCAGTCTTGCCATAGCTTTAACTGGGGCAGACAACCATACAAATGACTTGAGATAAAATGAAAATAATGGACTGAGCTAGGTGCCGGGGGTGGTAGTTACACTGCATGCACATCAATAAGCATTGAGTGTTATTCTATGCTAATGTAAGCCTGATGGATCAGCTTTCGCTTTTAGCCTGGAGGACCATTAAGCACTAGAAGCTGGGTCAAACTGATACAGTGAGGCAGACGCACCCTAACAGTTGGCAACAGTAGTTAACAAGCAGTAATTTGCTATGTGTGAGACTAATGCTGTTTAAAATCTTCATGATCAGAACAAAGATCAGAGAGAGGATAATGCTTCTTTGTTCAATATTCTTTTGTAAACTTGATTCATTTTGGATAAAAAAACCCCACTAAGATGCAAACATGAATAAAGCATTTAGCAGTACTGTTGGAAACAGTTAATGTATTAGTTTATGTTACAGAACATTAAAGCATTGCATATGATTTTCAAAAAATGTAAGGAAACTCTCATAGGATAATCCTGCATAACTGAAATATATGATAAATAATTTTATTTCAAACTAAGTACAATTAATTGCTCCTAGATTGTCTGTATAGCCCTGAAAGTATAAGAATAAAAGCAAAATTACTGAGTTACAGAATTATTCTGAAGGTAAATAAAAAACCCCCACTAATTATGTAGATCTGAATCTGAAGATAATTTTGTGCTTGACATCACAAGAAGATTATAATAAAGCATTATCTTTAGTCTGTTTTGCTTATACACTGTTGCCTCAGATACAGATATTGTCTAAGTAGGTGGCCCAATATAGCTGAACATATATCTAAATTTAGAAGTAGTTTTCCATCTGTTCTTTTAAATATTTTTATTCACAATTTCAGATATAATTGCAAGTGCAGAACTGCTGTGTGTAAAGATTTGATAACCAAAATCATATTGGCAATGCTGACGAATATTAGCAAAAAATCAATATAATGTGTTAAATAAGGTATATCACTGTTACATTTCAAAGGCATACTGTGAAACCAGCTGTAATTGGTTTAGGCTTTGATCTTTTTGCTTCAGCAGTGTGGCCTTATGCACCCTCAAGCTTAGTTTTGTTGAGGAATATTCACAATTTATGCTGTCAGGGCCACGGTTTGTGGTGCATATTGCGTTTAGTCCATCTTCTGTTGGGAAGGTTTTTTCCCTCCTTGCTGGTACAGCATGGCTTGGTGGGGGAGGATGAAGTGGTCATTATAGTAACAACCTCTGTAGATTTAGGAGACTCCTTTTCTTGTCAAGAGCTGTGGAGCCCCACAGGCACAGCAGATACTCTGTAATATTGCCTAGTTCACTGGGTAGCTCAAATGATGTCCAAAGAAGTATGTGGGGGTTTAATGTATGAAGTAATGATTTCAGATTATCTGACCTTCAAATCGCCCTCATATTATTTATGTAATACAAAAATAATTGCTGTTTCCTGTCTCAGATCTAAAAATAATTTTTTTTCTATTTAAGTCATCAATTATCATATTCCCAAAACCTGTTACAGGTGATTTAAGGTTTAGAGACATAAGCAATGTGCAAATAAGGCTGATTTGTTTTTCCTTTCCATTTATGTAAAAACTACTTCTGCTGCGGTTTTTTGAAGCTTATAAAGGAAAGAACTTAGTTGTGTGTCTTGTTTAAAATGTCCTTTGAACTCTTAGCCTTTGCTCTAGCTATTATTTTTTCTAGTTTTTATGTATTATAATTAAGAGCTTTTTTTCTTCATGATGCTCTTGTGTGTGTGAAGAATATTATTTTTGGTTGTGTCATAAACTTGTTTGAAAATCAGTACATATAAAAAAGATAAAGCTAAACCAGCAATATTTCTTTTACTCCAGGCAAAATTCGTGTTTGGAGGTTTTTACTTCAGTGTCTGGCTAGCCTTGATGTTTTATGTACAGGCATTGTTTGAAGTTGGTTTGCTGTAGCACAACCTTATTGATTGAAATGTATTTACTTTCCTTACAATGAAAATAGGAATTTATCATTTAGCTTCCACTTAATTAGAAGAACACTTGTAACAAATAAGAGTTATAAAACACACCTCAATTCATAGAGAACCTTAAAGGGTAGTTAGTTTTTTTCTGTCTTGGAGAATTGAAGGAAAAAAAATTTATACTGGGATAAATACCTATTAATCCCTGATGTCTTCTTGTAGCAAGATTAGTACCCTTATACTGTCTAAGGTGAGAGTAACTCATTACAGCTTGGGAGTAATAAGTTCAGAAATGCAGTATTTTGAAAAAAAATTAAGGAAAAAAACCTCAACAAACAAGCAACCCTCAAAGCTCATATTTCCTATTGTTTCTAGGATGCTAGGAAAGGAGAAATAATAACAGAAGAATTGGACTGTCTGTCTGTGATATTGCACAGGACTATCAGGACATACTGATAGTTTTATTGGATGATCTAATATATTGTCAATGGCAAAATTTCAGAAAGTTTTTGCTAAAGGATGAAAAAAAAGGAATTTGCATAAGGGATTGGTCCGTATCACAACTATAGGCATTTTTGCATTTTCTGAAGCACAACAGTAGCAAACAACAGTTTCAGAAAACCATTTAGCTGAAGACAAGATCAGACCGCAGTATTTCCTGTCCAAATTAGCATCAGAAGAGAGCACTGAGCTTAAGTAGATTTCCGGGGGAATCTAGTGAAAGAAGAAAATGTGGATTATTGGCTTTGTCCCTTGCTAACTGAAGCAGCTTGGCAAACATTGTGTTAATCTTTGAAGAAGCCTTTGGCAAAAAGGAGGAAGACCAATTTGGACTGTTTAATATATCAGGAGAATTGCTGGCAGAAAGTTCAAATGATCCTTTATCCACTCAGGCTGGGCTTGCACCACTTCGCTTGGCCCCTGATGGGTTGACTTTTCAGCTTTTCTCAGGTACCCTGACAGTAGTTGGGAAAGCAGCACACTAAGGACAGGGCCACTCCTCAGGACAGCACAAATTTAGAAGAACCTGAACTTACTGTCCACAATGCCAGAACAGTTTGGAGAATTATGGTACAAGGTCTGGTGTCTTAAGGAGCCACTACTGCAGCCACACTGCAGAACTGAGAGAACTTTAAGGCTGAGAACTGCCACAAGAGAGACTGGAATCCTCATTTGCTTAGGTCCCAAACATTTACTGGAAAACTAAGAAAAAAATTGCTCTGATCAAATATACCGAGTCATATTCACATTTTATTCCTGAGTGAGGGATCAACTAAAAAAAGAATTTAAATCAGACCCTTTGTGGAATAGGACTACAAAACATGGGCTGTGAAGAGAGAGTCAGTCTTTCCAAGGAGGAGATGGAACCAGGTGAGCTAAACCCGCTGATGATATCAGTTCTTGTAAACTTGAGCAAGTGGCAATCTGCCTAGGAAAAGGGCTGAGATACTACAGGTGACAAAGCTTATTAAGATTATATGTACTGATGGGGAATTCCAGGCATATACCTAACTTGTCATTCCAATATAAATTGGTGACTGAGTGAATTGACTCTGGGTCAGATCTCTCATTCATTATCATGACCTGTTGTCTTGGTGATTGGCTGGGAACAGACTCGAAGGCGACTAAGACTCTTAAGACTGACATAGAACTTTGGAAATTGCATCCTGAATTACCCACAGAAAGGAAAAGAAAGTGAAAATGCTTGGGATATTGCTGTGGAAAAAAAAAAAGTTAGAGAATAGGAAGAGCTTTTATGTTGACTTGCAGTATTAACAGATTTTGAAATGGTACAAGGAAATGCAGAGTAACTCCCATCATTTTACTGTGATGTCAGTAACTTCCTAATAATTTGGTTTCCATAAAAATGAGAGCGGATCTAGAAGGGGTGAAAGTTTTTTTCTGGGACATGCATATAGTTATAGGAATACCAGGTTAGAAGACAGGTTTTTGCACTTTTAGTTTTAGTTAATGAAGAACTACAAGTTGTAATAGGGTACCAAATATTTATTGAAACCTAGGAATTGTTACATTGAAATGCTACATCATAAATTCAGAACTTTTTAATTTAACAAAAATTTGGAATATTGTGGTAAAAGTTGTGGAAATCATTCACTATTTCTATTTAGGAGAGGGCATTTCTGAAGAGGGGAATATATGTTAAAAATGATGGCATGTGCTTGATGTTTAAAACAGGATGTTAAAATAATGCAAATTTACAATTAATTATCAAAACTGTATTCAGAAGACATTTAAAATATTGTTTCTTTTTAGAATAGTACAGTAGATATGCAGTGCCTGGCTTGATATTGTCATGTAATTCTCTATCTTCAAGTAAAAATTCAGATCAAAACTGTTTATATCAAGTACTTTTATAATTATGACACTACAAGATTCTAGAATTATGTTGCCATGAAGTGGAAGTACAGGCTTTTAATAATTCTCTGAAGGTCAAGAATTAAAGAAATTGAAATGATATGCATCATGGCCAATGTGGTTCTCATTCAGCTATTCATATTGTATAGTCAGTTAAGGGACCTGCATGTGAGAGTAATGTTAACAATGTGCATTTTCAATCCATTTAGTCTTTTAATAATTTTGTGTGGTATGTTAATAGATGTGGTTTACTTTTAATGTGCTATGTGTAATGTCCTTAAGTAAATGGAGAGATTATAGGAGATAATTGACTTTGTGTATTGTATTTTTTTATTGTTTTGTCCCTTTGAAGATACAGGGCTTCATAATCACATCAAACTATTAGTAATGACCTGTTCTTGTAAAGTAAGTCAAGTAATCATATTCACATTATTTAATTACATTATTTCAATAGGAAAATAAGAGACTACAATGGCTACAGGAGATGTATAACAGGAAGGGAAATACAATAACTTGTGGTTTCTTGAAGACTGTATTCATATTAGATTCAATCAGAAAAAAAAGAAGGATTTTTTTTTTTATGTGTCAAGATGGCAGGATTTTAGGACATATCCAGGACTGGTGCATAATTTTGCAGAATTGTTAGGTTTGATTTGGAGTGCTCCAGGTTTGGGCTGCTTGGACTATAAAAGTGAGACAGAAAAGATATTGAGAGTGAGATAGGTTATTCAGACAATGCTGAAGATAATTAATAGTTCATAAATATGAACTAGGATAATTTACTTAAGGACATAGATATCATATTATAGGTTATAATGTTCATGACAGATCGTGTTACTGAATGCTCAAGTGCCGGGTTCCCCATGTTTTGAGCTATGTGTCATTAGTGATATGCAAGCTACGTAAAGCAGAGAGCATTATCTGAAGTCACACTCTTTTCCTGGTCATGATTCGACTAGAATGGAGCAGAAAGCTGCTGCTTTTGCAGCTTCCCCACCTTTATTGATTAGGTACTAAAGCAAATCAAGTTTAGGGTCCTAGTAGTAATCTCTTTAGGGTGTGCTTTACCTCTCTTTTTCTTGTTTTCTTGCTCCTACAGTAGCAATGGGTACAGTAACACAATTAGTTCCCTTCTTCCTTTACTAGCAGCAGTTGCAGGCAGACAGAGAACAGCCGAGCTGGAGATGATTATATGGTAAACCACTGATCTCTATAAGAAATGTCCCATAGGACAGGGCAGGTATGACAAGGATTTAGATGATCAAAACAACTATGGGATGAAAACTGGCTGAATGTGATTGGGCGACTTAATACAGGGTTATCAGAGATAGGAAAACTTCCACTACGGTTAAGTATAACCATCTGTTTTTAAAAGGAAAGAAATTTCCTAGTCCACATATGGTTCTGAAAAGGTGTTTCAAATCAGTAGGAATACCTGGTTTTAAGGCTTGTGAGATTGTTCTTACAAAACACTTCGTTTGGATTGGGTAATATCTGGAATGAGTTTTTGGACTCCCAAATTAGAGAGACATCAAGATGACAGGTCCAAACCATGAGTTACTACAGTAATGTAATATTTTAAAGCAATCTCTGTTCCTGAAACACAGGTGAATAGGAGCTTCTGTAAAATTATGAGTATTACTCGCAGAATAGCCTTGGTTTATTTGCTAGATTTCTCTGCTCTGTCTAAATAGACAGCAGGTTTGGAAAACAGATTTTCTTTGCTTTGAAAATTAAATTTAAAACCACAGTTTCCAGTTTGTTTCTTTTCCAGCCTGGAAGAGAATTAATAGAATAATGATAATTAAAACAAAACACCTGTGGGAGAAAGGAGAGAACATCAGGCTGCAGTGTCTCAGCTTTTCTGTTTTGTTTTAAAAATATGGGTGTATTTGCCCAAGTGAGTTGCTTATTTTGTTGTTTTGTGTGTGTGTGTGTGTGTGTGTGTTTTAATGCATGCTGAAGAGGCAAGGCTGTGGTTCCATGATGTTATCCTAGAGGAGGAGAGGGGAGTATGCCCCCTTGAAGTGCTATCTATCATTTGTATCAGCTTCATGCAGTGCTTGGTGTAACTGCCTGCTGCTCTCCTGCCCTCTCTGCTGGCCTGGTGCTGCTGTCCTCTGTCTCTTCTGGGGCAAAACACTTGTGTGTCTGTGGAGTTGGTCAGTATTTTAATACAAAGGAAAAACAGGACTGGGGAGTTTTTTTGGAGAGGGGGATGTAAATTGAGGGGGATTTTCTTGGGATTTTGTGGATTAGTTTATAACCCAGAATCACCAAATCTAGTGCAGGAGGTGGAATGTATTGTTTGGACAGAAATGAGGAGGGAAGAAAGAGAAGAAAGACTTGTTCTTTGGGTAGTGAACCACATTAGATTGTGGTACCCTACATCTCAGAGTAGTTTATGCCCCTGCAAGGAGAAGGCCTGCGTACATCAGCAGACCCAGGTTCCCTTTTGCTCTGATGCAGGTAGAGAAAAGCCTCAAAGCCCATGAGATTTAACAGGACAGATAAGCAGATCTAATGTCTAACTGAGCCCTAAGGGAGCTCCTATACTCAATTCTACAAGCACCCAACTTGGCTGCATTTCTACCACTTCTCTTGGCACCAGCAAGTCACTGTTCTGACTCTACATCAGGCAATATTGGGGCTGAAGGCAGAGGGCTGTTAATTATAAATTTTTTTGTTGACCTGGTGTTCTAAATTAGTCAGGAGAGAGTCAGTCATAGCATGACTTTGTTTTCTTACAAAAAGGTGGAAAACAGTGTTAGCACAGAAAATGAATTGATTGTTCTTTATTGTGGCAATAAAGTAATTTTCCTATTAATTAAAAAAAAACAAATTGGAAAGAGAGACGGAAAGATAGCTTTTTCCCAGCGCCAAAAGAAAGGCTGGGTATTTCTAGTACTCACTGTTGAATGGCCAAGTATATGCTCATGTCTGTCTTTATACAATATTTCAGTTTCCTTGTAGCTCTATCGTCATTAAGCCCTGGAGGGGATATGTAGAGAACAAATTGTGCTATTGTTTGTGCCCAGTCAAAGAGATAGTGATGCCTTAGGAATGTCTCTCAGGTAGTTTCTCATGTTTCTTTCTTGCTTTTGTAGTTTCTTTTGAGTACTGAGTCTTTTGAATAATAATTACTTCTATATCAAACCTCAGTAAATACATCTCTGCTTTGCAGAACTCTGACTTTAATCATGTCCCTGTTTTAAGACCTTGCTCTTAAATAATGTTCTTTTTAATTTGCTCTAATCAAACTGATAGCAGGGTGGTATGAGCTATTCAATGTCTGCTTAGCTTTAATCTCCCCATTAATGCTATTTCTTTTGGAGAACTGTGCCGTATTTTATTTATTTTGATAATGTGTTCTACTTGACAGAGTGAATCTGTGTTGTAACAGTCTCTTTGCTGTAATGTTACCTCGCCTAGGCTTCTAACTGCATTACATCCAGTTTAAATTTACCCTTTTGCTCTGCCATCGTTTTTTATCCATGCCTATCTCTTGGATTTTGAAGAACAATGCCTTGATGTATTCAAATAGAATTATGTTCCCTAAGATTAAGTATAGAGGGGGTAGAGACTGAAGAGAAAAAGGTGACATATTTGTAAAATTAGATGTTTCTAGCTTTTGTACCTACAAGGTAGGAAAACTTGATTAGTAAACAAAACTACACTGTCATTCTGCACAATTGTTTGCTTTTTAAGTAAGTCAGATATATTGATTTGAAAAAGCTGAACATCAAATGTTAATGCTTTTCCAGGGGCATTTCTGTAGGTTTGTGCATATATTACTGTCTGATATTATGTGGGACTTTTAAATTGAATGCATTTTAATGTTTTTCATTTGTCACCTTCTTTGTAAGGTTATTCTGATGCAGCATCCGTGTCTTTGATGAAACTGTTGCCTAAACAAAGCCAATCTTATCCTACTTAAAAGTTTCTTGGGTTTATTTCAACTTATGCTTTAGAGGGAAACTTGTTTGGCTCTGGGCCCGCTGATACATCACAGCAGATAACATTGTGCTAACAACAAGGGAATTTTTGTTTTTCTGCAAAATTGCATTTATTGAACTGAATTAAGAGTTCAAGGGCTGCAATTTCCTATCTCAAATCACCTTGCTACTACTTAGACTCCAGGCAGAAGTTGGAGTTTATTTTAGGAAACATGAAAATGCTTTTAAAGGGATGACTTAGAGGTAAAATATCAGCAAAAGTGGGGACACCTGCTGTTAACAAAAGTGCCTGCACATTTGTCAGACCTACATCCCCGGCAGAGGGAACCGCCGCGTGAAATCCGGACCGCTCCTGGGGAGATCCCATAGGTGGCAGCAGTCACTGCAGTTTAGGAGGTTAACAATGGAATGATTTATAGGTAGGTACATGAATAAAGATGTCATAGCTCAGCTAATGGCATCGTCCTACGAAAAAGTGCTGCTCTTTGAAATATGATAAGTAATAGGAATGCCTCTTACTTTTTCAGTTGGGTCTTAAGGTTTGACTAGTTCTTTGTCTGTAACTTATGTTTTTAATATTGTTCCTAGACAGAGTTTAAGGGAGCCAGAATTTTATAGTGCTATGATATGAAATGCAGTTGAACAGCCAGAGGGAAAGACCTGATGGGAATGACTTAAAAAAAACCAGTCTTATTAATTTCAGTGCTGAAATTGCAAATTCTATGTTTCTGTGTAAGCTTTGTCTAATAGTCAGAAAAATGAATGGTGCAAAGTAAGAATGTTGCTTTGCTTTTGAGAAGCCTGGCTGAAACCAGGTTGTTTTTCTAAACTAAATGTATATTTGGTGCAATATTTATTAACATAATTGCTATACTTCAAATTCTCTGCATGAAGATGCCTCAGAACTGTGGTAGCATATTCATTGAATCATTTTTGCTCTCTAGAGTGAAGGAGAGAAGCTTGCCATTTGAACTTTATAAACAGAATAACTTAGTTAAATTACCCCAGCTGAATTAATATTTGCTGCTTGTAAATATGTTTTCTTTTATATGCCATTGGGCAAGTAGCTATGCTATTTTCATTTTTAACTTATTCCCCCCACCCCCCACCTTTTTATAAGTGACAGGTGAATTGAATTTCATCTTTTCTCTCCAGAAGTACCACAGCACAAGAAATATCATGCCGTGCTGCTGAGAAACTAGGGGTTTTTCCTTTATGTTTTTGTCATGGTAGATATTTTACCCAGTAATGTGTTCAAATTGTTTTGAAAAATCATTGAAGCTCATATCTTACTTATTTTAAGAAGAAAAGAATAGAATCACCGCACTCATTGTGTCATTTCAAATAAAATAGTTAGAGATGGACTTTCTACTGTGACAATGAAACAATAAATAAAAACTGTTTACTCCTGTATCAGTATGGATCCCTTTTTTCTGAGTGCACACATTATTGTACCCTCCTACATATATAAATGCATTCTTCCTAGATGGAACATTTGTCTAGCTAGTGTTTTGCACTGATAAAACCTTCACCTGTTCTCTAGGACATGCTTTCATGTAGGTGCTTTCATGTTGGAAACTTCTCTGTTTGAGTAGTTTGTAACAATATTACTGGAAGATAAAATTTCATAGATACCATTAAATCCCTTTTACAGGTAAGCAAGTAGGAATAAATATCTTTTGTTCTATGTTTAATAGTCTTACTGTGTTTAAAAAGTAATACAATTAACAGTATAAAATGTAACTACAGGTTTTGGGATTTGTTATAATTTTTGATTGTCCTATGGGAAGTCTATGGAAAGGAAAATTTCTTTTTTCTCCTTAGAAGAAAGTAGGGTTCTTTAGAGTGAAGTACTGCTTATTACCATATGCACTGAGAGTTTCAGCTGGTGTGTTTCTAAATCATAAATGAGATAATAAATTATTTTATATGGCCTTTGAAGTTCAATTGTTTTCAGTGAACTGTCTAAATAGAATCATTCATCAGTCAGGGCAGAATTAAAATGTAGCTTTGAAATAGTCCCTAAAACCTCTGAAAAGTGTTGTACAGAATGAGACATCACTGAAGCAATTTATTAGTCAAATCTTGTGTGACATGTTTGTGGCAATAGCTTTGTTTGGCAGACTGTGGGCCTGCTGCATGAATCAGGTGTGCAGGATCAGGACCTCTCCATGGTTTTTGTATTCTTACAAACTGGAGCTGTGCACACGTGGCATTCCTCTCTTACTGAGACACAAAGGAAAAGTACAATTTTAAATGTATGAAATGGTGAATAAAAATCTCCAAATACTCAAAACATAAATTAATTGCTGCATAGCTTTTTTTCCATGTTGTCAATGACTATAACTGGCTGTATTTTAGGGATATTTACTTAATTTTCATTGATTATTTTCTTAATTATTCTTCTTCATGTTGTAAATTGTTCTTTGCTAAACATTATCCAATAATTACCCACATAAGCGATGTCATGTTAATAACAAATTGATTCAGAATTTCCCACAAAAATTGGATTTATTTTTCTTTTAATTCTTTAGTGTAAGCAGTGACAGGAAACAAAACAGTTGTTGCTGTGTGCTTTGTTCTTTGTGTGAATGTCAATCATTCACTTTTCTGCACCTAGGACGGTTTTAGTTTAGAGAACTACAGCACATGACTTGAAATCTGTAGAGCATTTCAGAGTGTTATGAGCACTCAGCTTATGTCAGTGGAAGCAAGCAGTTAAGAGATCATTAGATCAAGGCAGTTGGTGCTGAGGCTTACATGCTTGCAGTGTAGCAGTCTAGATTAGGGGCTCTGCCTCAAATTTGTTGTAGTTTGGACAGTTGGATGAAATGCCCTCGCCAGAGGCGTGATTTGAGGTTGTTCAAGGAACCAGTTACTGGTTTGGAACCCTGTGTCCCTATTACAGTACATTTGGTGCACATCCAAAGTGGAGCTTCTGGCTGAGTCTTCTCTGGAAAGAATCCAAGTCAACACACCAAAACTCTGCAAAGGTGACACCAATGTGCTGAGTGAGGACAGCTGGCATGTTCAGATCACTTAAACCAGTGTGAGTATGCAAGTGCAGCCTCAGAATTCCCAACACCTTCAGAGTGTTCCTCAGGACTCAAAGCTTGGTCCTTTGGAAAGTGGTAGAAGGAAAGAAAAGAGCTGTTACCTCTGCAAAGTGATAAAGAAAATGAAGATACAGTTTGGGGAAGAAGCCCAAGATGTTAGCACAATTTTTAAATTTAACTGGTGAATTTCTGAAAATTTGTACTGAATGCTATTGCAGGAATGTTACATAATTAGATCCAAGCATTTTAATTTTATTTGGTGTACTGTTAATTTATAAATCCAGGGAAGACTTCAAGCACTTTGCAATAATGTATGAAATACTATTTGGACTATCACTGTAAATTAATTTAGCAACTTTTCCCTGCTTTTGTTATGTTTTGTTTTCATAATGTCCCTTCTTCTCTGCCTCTGCCTTTTCACTGTCAACACTTCTCATGGGTTTCAGGCATCCCTCATTGCTGTCACTGACTCTGTGTGCCAATGGTGGTTTTATTGCAAGAGAACTGATATGAATTATTAGCTTGCATAGAACGCTGGTGGAACCAGAAGAGTGGACCAGGTCATCAGTGAAGGAGTGTGAGTACAGTTACTCTGAACTGTTCTCCAGTACCTGTGTCTTGTTTCCAATAGTAACACAGTTCTCTAGTGCTAGTGCTTTCATTGTGAGAAAGTAAATTCTCCTTTGTGTCCTTGTACAGGTTCTTCTACGTTGTCGCCCAGAGGGAATGTCTCTTGAATGATCTTTTTTTCAGTTCTTCTTATGAAAAATTAGTTTAATGAGATGGGAAACATCCCAAAAGATTGGGATGTTTCTTCATTTGGAAGAATTTATGTTCACTATAAAATTTATGAATTTCTTCCTCAGTCTTTATATTTAATGCTATATACCTGCTACTACCTGTAATGCAGACCCTGTGTCTTCTTGGGGTTTGGACAGTGGCCAGTAGAAGAGCATAAGAACTCCTGGGCCATATCATATCAACGGGTCTCCTTATCTAGAGTGATTATTGGTGATTCTCCGAGAAGGTGGAAAGATAAAGAGTGCTGTGTATCTGAGGCATTCCCCTGGTTTCTATGAATCTGTGGTTTAGGAGCTTCTTCACTTTCAGATAGTGCTTGTGTTATCGTTTTAATGGTTTTACTGATGTATCATCCTTAAATTATCTAAATACTTGCTGGACTTATTTGTACATCCAGTGGCAGGACATTCCTCATTTACTCATTTAACCATGGATTATGCTATGGAGTAGTTTTACATTTTTTTTTTTTTTACATGGCTTCTAATTAAATATGCTCCTGAAGTGCAGATTGATAAGATAGTGTCAAAGTGAAATCCCAACAAAGAAATATCCCACTTGTGCATACCTCACTCAGGTGATAAATTCTTACAATTACTAGTGCCTATTTCTCACAGTGCTGAGACAATGTCTATGGCCATGGAAAGAAACAATAATTTTCCCAGGAGTCTTGTGTTTCTCCAGTCCTGTAAATTGCAATTACTGGGACATGGCAGCAGCACCCCCAGTGCTGTGTACCACGGACAGATCCTGGGGGTCCTGGGGATCTGCCTTGCAGAATTCCAGTCAGTGCTGCTCAGCTGCACTCTTTCCTTCTTTCTCTTACAGCACAGCAGGTTCTGAAAGGAATGTTTTGTAGCATTCATCCCAAACTGACGTTGGTTAAGGTAGTGGCTGATAATTTGGGAATGTCCAAAATGAAATATAAGTGTGTTTATGCTGTTTTATGTTTTTATTCAGTATGGGACATATTGAATACATATGATGTAGATATATTTATTATTTTGTAATGAATACTCTATTTTGCATCCTAATAATACATTTGTAACTTATTTCAAAACATTTTCCCTTTTATTTAATTTTAAGACATTTCTATTCTTTTTATTTTTTTCATATATTTTCAAATACGAGTTGGCCAAGCAAACCTGTGTATTATTGGTTGCTTTATATACAGTTTTGTAGTTATTTTCCTTCTCAGACAGAGAGAAAATGTTTTAAACAGCTCTGTTTCAGATCCCACTCCTTTTCTCTTAAAATTTGCATTGTCCTTGTAGACTTTTCCTATTAGTAGTGTGAGATGGGTTCAAGTAGAGAAATTATTTGAAAATCTATATGTCATAGATTGCTTTTGACCTCTGTTTTGTGTTAAATAGGTAATTTAACATTTTACTTTTTTTTTTTTTACATTTTACATTTAAAATTTTACTTTTTTTTTCCTGGGGAATGTTAATGTAATTACTATGTATATCTCAACACAAATTCTTTTAACAGGGATAATGTTGAATACGTCTAAATTAGTATGTGCCAACATGAGTTTTTTAATTGTTTAAGTCTTTTGGAATTTTTCGAAGTTTTCCTTAGCTCAGTCTGATCTGAACCAATCTGCTCCTTGTAAATATGTGATGTTTCTTCTGTCTTCCATAGAATGAATGCATCTCAATTATGACAATCATAATTGAGAAAGTTGGCTGCATTTTATCTCACACATTATAAAACAGATGATTTGTTAAAATTCTGTTTCCTATATTGTGTTCTTGGAATGGCTCTGTATAGCTTGAAATTGCAAGTTCTTATGTGAAATTTGTCTATTATACTCTTCCTGGTAATTTTCTTCATTTTTTGCTGTGATTAAATTAATCTTTGAATATACTTTTAAAAGTTTATTTATGTGGCATTAAAAGCCTAGATAGGTCTATTATTTTTCTATGTTCTTGCTAAACTACCTAATGAGCTCTAGTAAACTGAGATGTGCTTTTCCCTTAAAATCTGCCATGATACCACTTTATCATGTTGTTCATGGATTTTTTCTATATGAATATATATTCATGTCGTGATTTTCTTTGCTACCTTCTAATTTTCCTGAACAAAATTTGGTTTAGCAATGGACACAGACACCAGGTATGTTTTCTTTAGGAGGATGGCCATGAGAGGGCTGTGACTGTATCACAGGAAGTACAAGCACATGCTATGATAACTAGTATTCAGAGAAACATAAGGTTCAGTTGCTGTTCTGTTCCCAGGGAATTGTATTTCCTTTTTTTTTCATGATTAAGTTCATAATAAGTCACTTGTAAGACTAGGAGTACACAAATTAATGTAGAACCTGCTTATTGATGCTGACAAAATTATTGCCTTAACCTTAGTAAAGCTTTGAGCAGCTAAATATTGCACAGCATATTTGTTTATTATTTTGTTGTATTTTAATGCTGTAGCAAGCTTTGTTTTCCATATACATGTCTTTTCCTTTTTGTTTCCATACTAGATATTGGAAAATTTCTGACAGATGAAGGGTGTTGAGCAGTAGATTAAGGTTAAATATATTCCCTCCTCTTTCAGGTGGTGGTTCCTTGATGACTATACAAATCCAACTGCTTTGATGAGTCCTCTTATGAATCTGATTTCCACTAAATATTCCTCCTTTTTTTTTATTATAGCACAGCAATAATTTTCTTGTTTAGAAACCTGTCTTTTGTAAGTAGAGAACATCTTATAAGAACTGGAAAAGCCAGTAATTCCGTTTTGTCATTGAAAGCAGAAGGATCAGTTTTAAACATTTAGATTTGAACAGTGTTATCTGAGAGATGTAGCAATCAATATCCATGTTAAAATATTAAAACTATTGATTTGAGCTGACATTGATAAGTTGTTGCCCTGAAGTAGGTACTGTTTTTAAAATTAATGAAGTCTTTCTAATGAAACCACAGAAATGTGTAAGTAAGTGTAAAATTCTACAATATGGCACGGGAAATCAAGTGGCTCCAGTGCTAGTAGTTTTATATAAAGTAGACATAAATAAACTTGTGAAAAAACTGCTGTGTGACCTGACAGAAGTAAAACTATTGTTTGTAAAATTGAGAATATTCACTGCTTTGTCTCATGTATTTGTCTCCTGAGGAAGTGCTCTAAGTCTGAAGTAGCTCCAAGTAATTGATTTGTCTCATGATGCACAAACCTAAAAGGGATACTTTACCAGTAGTTGCTCTCCTTTAAGGCAGGGTCTTTGGGTCTGACAGGTACTAAATTCTATGTGTTGCTTTCCCCTGACTCCAAAGATTTTCCAGGCAGGAAGTTGACTGGGATAGTTGGTCTTATAAGTGAAGCGGCTTGCAACTCTGAAGACTGGACTGTATTTCTTGGGTCTGCTGTTGCATGCTTTTGTGACTTTAAGTCACTTGGAGGCAGATCCAGAAGCCAGTGAGGTTGGATGTATGACTTCTGTTTGTGGTAGATGGTCTTATATGGATTCTTGGGCTTGTTGTTGTGCTCCATTTTCTAATCTCTTTGACAGTTGTATTCCTTTATCTCTTGCCTCTCATTTTGAATGTTGAACCCTAAACTCTCTTGTAGGGACTGGCCTTCGCTAAATGGTTTTATAATTTAATGTTGATAACTGCAATTAAACATGGTACTCTAGCTTGAGATATTACATAAAATTATGAAAAACTGGAAGATAAGCACTTTAACATTTTAGTTTGTATTAAATCTCTGAGTGCCAGCAGAACTGTTCTATTGCCCATTTTAGGATGTAAATTGGTTTGGAAAAGTGACTGTCTACTTTCCTTTCCTCCAGCCCGAGGTGAAGTGGCTTATCCACTCTTATCCCTCAAAAGCCATGAGTGTACTTGTGATGTCTGCCTGAACTGGAATAGTGATCTACATACTGTTTAAGGGTATTTAGTAAATTCTCTTTGGGGTTAATAACCCTTCAACTATTCACTCTGTAGTCTAATCTTTTTCAGAATTGCCTTGTAAAAAATGCAGAACCAAAATAGCTTGTTAAACTAGTACTCCAAGGAAATGATTGTGTTTTATATTTGAGGATCAAGTATGATATTTGTAGTTTTTTCATCTTTAATTTTCTATCCTCCATAAAAATTTTTAAAGTATAGTGGTAGCTTACTTTTGCACTTCAGGCAAGAAGGAACTGCTCAGAGTTTTTGTTTGCTTTGTCTGTACCAAATGGAATACGGGTCTGTGAATATTTTTTGCAGCTTGGAATGTTGTATATGTATATGCTGTGAATATGTCTTGCAGCTTGTGTTGATTTCATTTTATGGTATTCACTTTTTAGCTTTTCTTGAATCATGAAGTATTATTGTTGCTTTGTTTTCTTTGTTTTGACATGTTTTGCTTATGAAACAAAACACTTGATAAAATACTAATTTCTGGAGCACAGACTCATGCTTTGTTTATTGATAGTTATTCAGACTCTCCTCTGTACACAGAATTGTTAATTTCAAATGGGCTTTTTACAGACAATTAGTCTCCTGAGTACTTTCTAAAATTACATTCATTTATTTCACAGTATTTTTGTTGACAAAGTGATGTTGTTCTTTCTTTTAAAGCTTTGAAACTTAGGCAGAGAGAGATTGAAATCCAAAGTACCTTGTAATATCTGCTGTCGTATTTGTAACACATTTTCTCTGGTCATCCACCACTCTGTGCTCTCTTTAACACCAGTTTATGCTCAGTTGTGTTCCACTGGGTTTCTGCAAATCTAGAAATCAGGGGCTTTCAAGCTACATACCAAATAGTCAAGAAACAATGAGTAACTGTTTTATATACGTATATTTTATCTTGCAGGAACGTATGGGGGATAAAAGTAGCATAATCACTTTTTCAAAGTAAGGTCTTCTTGTGTAGACCAGACCAGGTTACTCTTGGCTTTATCCTGAAACCTTTGAGGATAAAGACTACACAGCTTCTCAGGGCAACTTGGGTCGTGCTTGGCTGTCCTTACAATGAGCCAAGCTTTTTCTTCCCTTCCATTTGAAGCAGTTCCAGTTTCAATTTATGTCAATTGCCTCTTGTCTTCCTGCCATGCACTGCTGTAAAGAACCTGGCTCTAACTTCTTGCTAATAACCTTGTAGATACTGGATGACCTCTTGCCCTTGTCTTCTCCAGCCTGAACAATCCGCCTTCCCTCAGCATCCTCTCCTCACAGGGTTTATACCTCAGCTGCCTGACCAGCTTTGTGACCTCCCACTGAATTTGCTCCAGCTACTCTGTCTGTCTTTCTGTCACTGCCCAACACTGGACAACCCTTCCCTCATTCCACTGGGTGTGTTTGTAGTCATAGAGGCCAAGATGCAGCTGGCCTCCTCTGCTGTAGGGCACACTGCTGGCTCCCTATGACCCTCCTAATGTGCCTGCCAAAATGTTTGTCATATAAATTAATAAACTTCATTAGGCCGAGCGATGCATTTGGAAGAAAGGAACAAACTGTTAGGAGCACATGCTGTCTCTTGGAAAAGAAGCAACAGTAAAATTCAAACAGATACAAATTAGAATAAATGGTTACTCTGAAGTGAATGTAATTATGTAAATCGGTGATGTAATCTGAATGGAAGAAGTGAAAATGGGAGGTGGAACCTAACAAGGTGATCAGGTCATTAGAGCTTTGGGATACAGAGATAGACTGGTAATTATGCCTCTGACATGCTGAGGGAGTGGAAGGAAATCAGACATAAGGAGATACTGCAAAATCAACATCTTTACAAAGTTTGTTGTCATTATCCAGGAAAGTTATGAATTTTAGCTCTTAGTCTCTTCTTCCAAAGTAATGTACATTAATTTCGCAATAATCAAGATTGAGAGGAGAGAGGTGGTTTTTTTCTTGGTGAAAAATGTTTTCCTGTTGGTAAATGGGTTTTATCAGTTGTCAGTGTGAATTTATTCTGATATGCTGTAATTTCTTTGACATATTTTACATGTTTCAATCAGTTGTTATTGAAATTTGGGACATTGCAAGAAGTATGGTGAAAAATCTGTGATTTTGATGATGCTGAGAAAATTTCTCTTACTGTGTCAAGTCTTGCAGTTTAGTACTGGGAAAATTTGAAAGACATCATCTACCTTCAGTTTAAAGTTTTTATTTTTAAAGTATTTTCTGAGTAGTTTTCAACAGGTATCACACGTTGCAGGGAAGAGTGTGAGTTCACTGAGACTTTCTTTTTGTGGTAAGAAAGGAGGTGACACTTGATAGCCTGATCAAAGAAGTGATTTGTTCTCAAAGAAGCATCCCCTTTGGGTGTAAATTCTCTTTAGCTGGATTCAATAATCTGAGCAGATTTAGTGATGTCTTGTGGCTAGACTTTTTGCTTTATTTTGAATAATTTATTTTGAAGAATGCCAAGTTTTGAAGAGGTGCATGTGTACATGTTGCTGATTATAAGTAGATCATAGGGTCTGTAAAGTTTAAATTGGTGTAGAAATTTTTTGGAAGTTGTGGGTTTACTTAGGCTGCAGAGGAGTCAATTCTTTTTTTGTTAAACATGCAACAAATTATCTGGCTCTGAAGAAAAGGATATTTTCTCCCTTCTATGTCTTCTCTTTCATTTCCAGGTGAAATCTGATCATCTTTTCTCTGTTTTTCACCTTTTTGCTACTGACCACTTCGTGCATGTACAATACTCTTCTGACAGACCTTTTCACTGCCTTTCTCATTAACTTTTCATTCCGTTTTGCGTACTGTAGTTCACAGGATACAAATTTTCCTAATCCCAGATTATTTTATTTGTAGTTTCACCCATCTGTGAAAAATAAATGTCATGTTTACATTTACATTATTCACTCTACATCTTGAGTTCTGCTTAGCTGCTCAAAGGTATAATGCACTGCAGCATTTGAGATGTCATTTCTGTAATGACCCTGCAAAACAGGTTCTGGTTCTAAGCTTTCAAACGAGCTGTGTGTGTTTTGTGGTGCAAATATAGATGGTGAAAAGCCATGTACATAAAATACAGTAGGAGTACCTATGCTCTTAACAATTATCAAGAATCTCTTCCTTAGGATGATGGTCCAGCAAAGTTCCAGTGGATGCAGTTGCATTGCTGGTGATTCAGTAAATAGTCCTTTTGTTTCTGAATGCAGTAACTGTGAATGATTTCATAACTGTGAATGTGTGTTTCCAGAGCCTATATGGCATTATTTTCCTGACTGTTGGGCAAATATGAGATGCAAAGCAGTGATGATTGGTTGAAAATTTAGTTACGGCTGAAGATGCCTGCCTGTAAAAGTCCTGTTATTCCACTGATTCACTGAAGTGAATTTCACTGTGACAGAATCCTCCGGGGTTAAATTTGGGAGGGAATTAAATTATGTAATTGGAGGAGGCAGAAGTTCTATTGACAGGACTGGTCACAAGCCTGGAATCAAATTAAATACTCACTCCCCTCAGGCAAAAACCATGCACTCACTGCTGGAAGATCATGTCTCTTGATGCTACTCTTACAAAATAAATGTTATTTACACTGGGTAAACCTCAGCTGCTTCCTGCCTTGTGCTTAGAGTCTTTCCTTTATTCTAGAAGATGGTTATCTTTCTCTGGCTCTGCTTCCACTTTCTCTGAAGCAGTTGCACCCCATAAGTGAGTTGGAAGTGTTTTTAGAAACTCAGTGGGCTAACAGGAAGAAATTGATTTAAACAGACTCAGTGAGCCTCTAATATGAAGCAGTAAGTTCTGTTTGGGAAAACCCAAAAGAAGGAATTAATTAGATTTCATTCCCGTGTCATCATTCATTGATATTCCCGATGATGTGCATGATTTCCTGTTACATACTCCAAAGACCATTGCTACATCAAAACCTTTTGCCTTGTGGTCATTGGAAGCATTAGTCTATTGCCTGCAGCTGAGGTGTGTACTTGCCTAGTCTCAGGTAGTTGTCCTGTTTGCAGTCCTGTGTTAGCCCTGTATGCTCTCCCCTCACAGCACTTTGGAGTGTCTGCTCTCCAGCCATGTGGGTGCTGTCTGTGCTTGGCTGGGCAGGGAAAATCAGTTTATATTAACACTCAGGTTGTACTTATTTTTTTTAAGGATAAGTATCAGTAATTTTTGTAACACCTAAAAGAAGGGTGGAACTCTTGAAACAGAAGGTGAATCTTGCTAATTTTCCAAAGATCATCCACAGCTGATGGCAGAGTTTCCTGGAGATGGACAGTTCTACTCTTCCACCGCTCCCATGCACTGGAGAGCAGAGCTTTTCTGTGCTTTGGAGCTGTGCAGTGTGTTCACCTGGCAAAGAATGTGTAGCTACTGGTGGAGCCATGAGGTGGATGGGCTCTGGCTCGTGCTCTTTGTGTAGCAGCTGCCTCGTAAAAAATCGCATTCCACATCAAGGATTATGTGGAGTAGATAAATCCCATTCTGACAGCTTTCCAGTGCAATTCTGTGCCAAGAAGAAACAAGTTCTAAACAAGGAATTTGATTATTTTCATCCATTACTTCAATAAAAAGCCTAAATTATTTCAATATTTTAAATAAGCCAGATGATGTGGTTTAGAATTAGCAGCATTCTAATAATAAATAGCAATAAAATGAAGAATTTAAAACTTTTTTTATTAATTTCCTTTTTAAAACAATTTGTATTTTTTCATATCTTTTATGCGCAAAATATAAGTATGTTTTAGCTTACTACAAAATGAGAAGCATTGGGAGGTACCTGTTATTTTGGAGCAATTTTGAGTTATTTTTCTGTCAGTTTGTATTCCTTTTAAACACAACATACAGAAACCCTTACCTAGAACAACTCCCTTGGGGCTCACTCCTGGATGTCAGTAGTGTGAGCAAGAGGTGCTGTGCAAAACAAGAATAGGTCATAAAAATGTAAACTCTCCATAACTTACATGGGTGGTTCTCTAGTTCTTTGAAATCCTGGATGTGAAATTAGGTGAGGATTTTCGGTATTAGTATTAGAACACAGGTATGGACAAACTTGTCTTCTTACTTGTAGATTTTGGAATTTTTGGTTTTATCTTGTAATTTTTTTTCATGTATCCCAGTCCACCAGAAACTATGCTACCTGGCTTTTACCAGAAATTTACTGGGCAAACACATGTTTCTTTGCACTGCATATTATCAAAAAATAAGGATTGCAGCTAGATATATATAGCTAAAAATGGAATAGTAATATTTTGTTACTGCTGATGTATTAACATAATTGCTTGGGCGAGGAAAGTGCAAATTAATTTTCCAGGAAATATTTTGTGGGTATCCTTTTGGTCTTGGCCACACTGCAATATAAAAGCTGTTTAGATATATAATTTAGCTTTGTTTTATCCTTATGTCTACTGTACCACAAATACAATCCTTGCAGACTATCACTGCCACTGGCATTCCTGCTCTTGGGTCTCTGTTAAAAAAGTTTAGTGGTGGTAAATTAGGTAGAATACTATATCCATTAAAAAGTATGTGACCTGAGACTTCCATTTTTGGCTGTTATTCTTCATTCTAGAGTATTTTAAATTATCAATCTGCATTACAGGCTGAGTGACTCAAAGCCAGTTGCTGAGCTTATTTAAGAGGGATTTTTTTTTAAAAAACACAATAAAGAGAAGTTGAATAGACCAAATTGGTAAAATATACTAAATCTGTAAGTCTTTTTATCCAGAAGTAGGTGTTCATATTTATATTAATATATCAAGTTATATTAATAACTTCAAAGTCTGTAATGGAGCTATTGATATAGGTTAGCTCTTTGGGCTTCTTTAGTAGTAGCACACTGTGAATTTAGCTCCTTGGGTGTCACCTGTCTCTTTGTCCTGTGTATGTAAAACACCTGGTGTAGGTACTGGTTAATTTTTGAAAGGCCTTGGTGGCATTGCAAGGATAAATTAAAAAATCTTTTGTAACAGTCATATTTTGGTAATGGGTAAGATATCTACCATCCACATCAGAAATATTTCTATTTTTTAAAGGAAAAATATTTAAGTACTAGGATCCAGTTAAGTTTTCTTATTTAAGATATCAAATAATTGTATATTTTTCATGAGTTTCTCATTTCTTTCTCATTTCCATATCTAACAGAGCATGGTATTTTCACACTCTCCTGACTGAGAGTGTATTTACAGCAACACACAGTTATGCTAAGTTGGTTGTGGCAACACTACTTAATACCCCAGAATATGGCTGTGTGGACTTCATAATAACTTTGTTAGTCTACTTGTTTCTCATATCAAGACCTTTGTCATTCTTGTTAGCCTTGTATGTTTTTCTGATTCTGCTATATGCTTGTTTGAAAGGCTTGCTCAGAACTGTGTGTAGGTGTTAAGATGTGAGCTCTTTGCAGGTTTATACAGTGACAGAAAGATACTCCTAATAATTCTTTCTTTTCTGTGTTTTTTATTTGTTTGTTTGTTTGTTTTTTGTTTGGTTGGTTGGTTTGGGTTTTTTGGGTGGATTTTTTTTGTTGTTTGGTTTGGGGATTTTTTGCCTGCTATTCAGTGTTCTATCAAGTATTTCAGAGAACTAGCTATTTTAACCTCCTGATCATGCAATGGCCAGTTCTGAGCCAATTGCTTTGTGAATTTAAGACTGTCCTTGCTTTGTGGGTTGCTTTTGCCTGCATTGTATTTTTGGCTTTCATTTTTGTGCCCCATTAATATTTCAGTTCACCAGTCCCCTCTAGTTTTTCAACTATTTTTCACTTGAGTGCACTTGAGTGTTGTGTTTTATTACCACGTGTAACCTGTGTATTACCATTTTACCATGTAAAATGTTGGTTACACCTGCCTTTTCAACATATTTTACAATGTCATGGGACAGACTCTTGAAGTAATATGTTCTCATCCCATCACTCTGCAAACTTATATTTCATTTTATATTTTGTCTTGTATCTTATTAACACTTTTTGTCTTTTAATCCACATGAGAACTGCAGTTTTTATTTCAGAGGTATCATTTGGAAACACAGCTGGACTACATCAACAGAAATTCTTCTATTTCCAGGCTTCTTGTCTCCAGCAGAGGTTTGTGAAGCAGGACTTTCTTTGCAGGAGAGTGCTGGTTCTTTCCTAATATCCTTGTTAGGCACTTGTAAAGACAATATATAAAGACACCTATAAAGACAATTGAATTGAAAGGTTACACACCTCAGTTCCACTGTTTGGTTCTTGAATTCCTTTAGCACTCCTGAGTGGATACCATTTGATTCTTGGGACTTGTTACTCTTGGTATGCCTGTGTATTCTGCAGCTGCTTCAGAGAGATTTTCTATATATTCTTGTTTGTCTTTACTAATGGCTTTCTGTACTGTTTGTCTGCTGCTGGTGCAATCTCTTGGCAAATGCCTGGTGCGTTGTTTTCCTTTTACAATTTGTCCACTTACTTTATTACTTCATTATTCCTGTGTGGCTTGTACTGTGGTGTTAGTGTGACCAATTGTCTTGTCTCTTTACCATCATATGGTTTCCAATATGCCTTTCATATCAGTTTTAGAAGCCATATTTTGCAAGTGTTTTGTAAACCTCTTAGAACCTCTTTTCTGCTCAAAAAGAGAGTGCAGTTTCCCTTTTGTGGAAGAGTAATTCAGTTGCCTAAATGGACTGCTCCTCCTATGTTCTACTGCAGTGCAGAACATCCTTTCTGCTTGTTTTGTTCAAGGCACCACAGTACAGCTGATTTTTAAACCAAAATTTTTCTTGTGTGGATAAACATACCCAGTTACTGAGGAGCAGGTATACCTTTTATTACAAAGTAATCAGTGATTTAAGAGAGATCCATTAACTCAAGGAAATATGACCGGATGTTATCTACTTTATCTACAATGCTATTATCTTACTATGAAAATTTTTCGGGGATCCTGATACTTTAAGAGTGAAGTATTATAGCTGTAGTATTCTAAACCAGCTAGAGCAATAAAGCATTATGGAAATGTTAATCCATTAATTTTCATACGTTGTGGGAATTTAAGGAGATCATGCTTTGGAATTTTTGCTGTTGTGGAGATGTAGATAAGAGTTACATTCAAATTAAATTCTGCACTTTTGTTAGCTACATCTAGAGCTAGAGTTTCACCTCTATCTCTGTGTCAATGCATATGTTTGTGCAAGAAAGTAAAGACACATCCTGTGTTGTTTCCAGGTGAGAGGTTCATGCTTTTCTAGCAAGGTAATAAAAATAAACACAGTTTAAGATTCCATTATGAGAAGAATATTATCTTCTTTTCTCTTTATTTCCTGTGTTTTTTTCATAGTTTGTCTTCCCTCTCCCCCCTTAATTATGGCCAACGATAAGGAAAAAGCATTTTTCTGTGGTTTTGTGTAGTCACATTGTGATTCTTTGTAATAGATGGAAATGAAAAAGGAATTGAGTGTGTTATTACAAAAGAAAGAGTTCCTGTGTAGGCTTTTATGTAATTTATACTATTTTTGTTCCATAAAATTTCCAATATATTAAATTTTGACTAAGTAGAAAATGTATGAGGTTTGCCTAATTGTAGAAAAGGTTCAGAGATCCTGCAATATTGAGGCATATTGTAAGGAGGGCATTTATGTTTGTGTTATGTTCAATGACCATCCACAGCAGTTAAATACGGTCTTTGCATACCTGTGCTAGAGTGGGGGGCTCAGCTCTGGGCTGAATTTATTCAGTCTGCCCTTCAGAATCATATGAATGACCCACTGTGAGTTGCCAGATCATCCTGGAAAGTCACTATTGATCCTCAGTTTTGAGAAGGGAAGTGCACAGGGAAAGGGGAGACTCAGGTGAGCTAACAGTGGGCTAAGCATGTGGTGTACAGGTGGGCAGGTACTTACAACAGATTTTGCTGTTTGCAAAAAACTCTGGTCATGCTTGGCAAAATAAACTATCAAAAATAGTTACCTGAAATAATTAGTTTTGTTACATGTCTGTATGATGACTACAAGGCATAGCAGCAAAGGCAAGTCAAGAAACTGATCATCCCAGAAATAAGTTCGATATCCTGTGATGGACAATCCTGAAGTCTTTCCAGTTGTCAGGAGTTCAATATGCAATTCACATTGCTAGACAGAATTGGCTTGGCTTAAATAAATAGCAAGGAGAACACTTGAGTTAGGTGGAATGCATTAGTCTGACTAAGCAGAGATCTTGTTCAATACTAGAGAGGTATCTGAGAGCTGTGAGCATTCTTACTTTCACCAGCTATGATGCATGTGAGGGCATTTCCTTTTCCCTGTAGGTAAGTTAGTTGGTTTGATGAAAGCCTTTTGACTGTGCTCTGTCACTTAAGAGAAGGGAGCTTCCAAAGAAAATGGGGATAGAGCATCATTAGAAGTATAAACAGGCACCACTCACTCTGGCCTTAGCTGTGTGAGAAAGGGCTGAAATCAGTTTTGAGTTGGCATTTCTGCCTTGTGTGACAGACAGGTGAAAGCTCATGAGAAAAGTGAGGTGGTTACTCAGTCCACCATTGGATGATTTCTGGGTAAGGCAATGGTGTTGCTTTGTTATCTCTTGTCTGAAGACCAGGATTCTGCTTCTTGCTGAATCAGTGGGAAAAGCAGAACAGACGTCTTCATTTCAGCACTTTTCTGAAGAACAGTGTTCTGTTATAATACCTTAATCAAATAATAAAGAAAGGTGTATCTCATGGCTTGCCTAGGAGTTAATAGAATTAATAAGATTAATTTGATAGTGAAAAGATGATGTTTGTGTTAAAACATGAACATACAGTTATGCTAATTTGGTTTTAATTGAAGTGATTTTTATTGTAATAATCATCTACATGCTGCCAGTTGATTTTAATTTTTTGTTTCTCTTTTTTTTGGTGGGGTGTTTTTCTCTCAAACTTGGTCAGGGCATGGATTTATTTGTATTGCTCTTTTAGAATTTATTGTATGTAAGTCTTTCTTATGTATTTTCAAGTATTGATCCTGCTATTTTCAGAAATTCTTGATAAACATATTATAGTTAATAAATGTTATTTCTTGAAAAACATATTATTGTTATTAAAGGCTATTTCCAGAATGAGTTTTCTAATATCAAGAATCTGATTCTCCACAAGTGCTTTAATTATAAACATTACTAACATCGATGATCTGGTGTTTGACTCCACCATAAAAAATACCATGAGGTCCCTTTTCATAACCTGAAAGACCTCAGAAGGATGGGGATTTGTTTGAAATGTTTTCTTTTAACAATATCATAATATAACTGAATGTAAGGACATGTATCGTCTTGTTACATTGTTTAATTTCTGATGTACACCCCTTAGCTACCTCCAATATGCTCAGATGAAATGTCCCCAGTTTTCCCAGAGACCTTGCAAGTGGGAGTGCAGTGTTGCAATACTTGGTAGCTGAGAAAGCAAATGGATAGGTTTTGCTGTGTAGAACGCTGAACAGGAATGTAAGGAGTGATGGAGGATACTTGGGGAAGTGCACTGTCACTGGAATTTTTGGTTTGAATATTTCAGTTTGGATTTTTTTCCATATAACTATGATTTTTTTTTCCTATGTGTCATAATTTTATTGACAGTATAACATAAAGGAGTATGATAAACTTATAAAGGTATTAAATAGTTAGAATAATTAAGTTGTCTATGGTTTAAATCAACTGGCTGAAAGCTTGTTAGTGTTATTATCTGAATCAGAGAAGCCAGTGGATATAATTGTTAGGCAGTTAAATATTTATCCTTCTGCAGGCTTAGTGAGTTGAATGGGGTTATTGGCCAACAGCACTAATTGAGTTACAATGTTTAAATGCAGAAAAAAATCTAAAAAGCTGACAGAAAAAAATTTCTCAAAAGGCAGCTTTTCCATTTTTTGTGATCATTTGTACAGTTCCATTAACTGTCCTACAGAGGAGATCTGTTAATGCTCACCTGTCTTGATGACAGTTGTGCAGTTCTTTGGTAATTTTCTCCTTTGAAAGTAATTAATAAAATTTTTGAATACTTACACAACCAATACAAAATCATACAATAAAAACAGTTCCCTGTATTATTTATGTGATTGTGAATATTTATTCCCATGCTGAAGATGAACTTTCCTTAGTGAAAATCAGAAATGTGTGTGCCAGTTTGGCTCCTGGCCCACACTCTCACACTGTGCTCAAGTGAAGAAGATTGTATTTTTTTCACTGTTTTCCTGCAGTAACCAGTAGGGACTATTAGAGTTTACCACAGGTATACATATTCACGCAAAACTATTCTAAATACTTGAATATTTAGACTATTTAACATTATTAGAAATATTTAAATATTTAGAGTTTAAATTTTGGGGTTTTGTATTTTTGCAGTGAAGCAGAGAAAAACTTGTTATTAAAAAATGTGTGTACTTAGTTTAAGTAATTTAAAAGTTATATGAAATGTGTTACAGAATAGCATTTTGCTTTGTGCTATTAAAGTATGCTCTGTGTGACACAGACTTATTAAGCCACTTAAAACTTTATTATCACCAGAAACTGAACTGTCTTTAGACTGTCTTTGACTGACAACCAATTGCAAGTATCACAAAGCTGGTGAGGAGAGAGCAAAACATTATTTTATCTCTCACTGAAAACATGGCTATAAATTGCACTGAAGGGAAGCTGTGTTCATTTTCTCCAAAAACTCATGGTTTGAAATTGTTACTTCAGTTACTTCAGTTGTACTCATAAATGTACATTGGTTTACAGGTGTAATTTTCATTTGATCTGAGTTAGGAAAGCAGATTCTTCATCTCCAGAGGTATTTATTCCACTAGATAGAGCACTTGAGAAATAATCCAGAATTTTCTTCAAATCCTGAAGTAATTTATAATATTCCTCACTGAAGTTTCTATAGGTTCCCTGTAAAAGAATAGTGTTCACAATACTAATGTGATGAAAAATTAAGTCTTGTATTCTTGTTATACTTTATTATTGTCAGATTACTAGGCTATAGTCTGTTAAAACAGACTACTAAAGTAGATTTTAAAAGTGATATTATATTGAGAATTTTTTCTGTTAAGTAATATTTGATCTTACTTATAGGACTTTTCTTTCTGATCAATCAAAATAAGTTTTTTTAAAATCTCTGTATTCTTATCTTCTAATTTATCTTTAGTTGTACCACTGTGTCTTGTTCCAGGGTTTGAGTTATATCCAGCAATTAGTCAGAGCTTAGGTGATATACAGAAATAGGGCAGAATTTTTTAACACAGTATATATGGAGTCTTCAATTAAAATCAGGATCACATTAGATTGCTACATCTTAAATTGCAACTAAAATTTAATTAAATTATTAAATTTATGATTAATGATAGTCATAAATTCTGTTTGTTGGTATAATGAATAGAAAAGAATAATTTTTCATTTCTGTCTGATGGTAATTTGTTGGTCATGGTAGTCTATCAGTTTGTTTCATGAGAAAGTATTCTTGGTCATGATGGTTGGTAATGGAATTCCCTCTGATCACATATGCCTAAGCAACTAATTTCTTGTTAATTCATCAGGAAGGGTGCAGTACATATTTCTCTGAGTTATTTCTGTCAAACAGATTGTTCTAAATGTAACTGGGTTTAGCAACTGAAAGGCTTCATAGAGCCCTCTGTTGTTATCTATATGTATATGGAGAAAGTTACAATATGGAGGTAATTTGGGAAATTTCAAGTTTCAGCAGTCGCAATCTAGAAATTGAACGGGTTGTGGAAATACAATATTCCAGTGCACTGCTGCATATATAATGTATGTGCAGCATATGCTGAGGTCTTTTTCAAAACATTTACATTAAACCTGTCAGGTATTTATGAATAGCAAAAATTAATTTCCCCCAGTTCTGTCATCAGTTAGAGAAATGGATTTCAGCACAGAAGACTGTCAGTGTTTCCTGCATACCAGAACAGCTCCCTTCAATGTCACAGAATTACACCAGGTGGCCTGCTAAGAGTCAGCTTAATGTGATTCCAAATGATAGGGTAGAGAATGTGAGAGAAATTAAAATAGTATCATACTTATGATTTAAAAGGAAGTTAATTACAAGGGCTTGTTAATAAACAAAGAAAAATTCAGAATGTATTATCTGTTGCAGAGCATATCAGTGGTGAATGTGATACCATAAAAAATAAAATCTAACACTGCATAACTTTACATTGGCTATGAAATATTTAATTAATATGTTGACATGTTTTGCTTATTAATGGATTTTTGTCTTTGGAAGGAATTATTAAAATGGTAGGTTTAGACTTTGTTTTTGAATGCTGTCTGACAATGCAAATGTAGTTGTAGCCTCTTTATTTCTTGTTTGCCTCTTTTATGCTAATACAAAACCAACTGAATGTGGCCTGTGTTTTGCAATTAAAAGACTTATTCAGTTGGTATAAAGTAGTTGAACACCAGTAGATATGACATTTTATTAATTATTGCCTAGTTTTCCATTATCTGAAAATTGATTATGTAAAATTGCCATGGTAAATGTTACTTAAGTTAAACCTGAATGATTTGTTACTGTCTTACTTGTTACATAATTTCCCCCGTGTACTTGCATGTGCTGCTCCATGGCTGCTGGAGATCAGAATTCAGAGAATATTAAAGTTGGTTGGCATTTTATTTTCTTGAAAGGTAGTTTCTGTAACTGGGAAAATATATGGTGTACTTTGCCTTTATAGACTATAGAGTGAGTAAATATATGTGACCTTGTTTTTCAGTTTCCAAATGAAAAAAACCCCAAAACCAAACAACCAACCAAAACAAAAGTGTAGGCAAGCTTATTCCTATTTTCATGTATCCTGTCTACATACAGTGAAAGAAAGACCCATCTGAGTGGATATAGCAGTTAAAGGACTTTCAATGTATTACAGAATTTCTTACTTATTTTACAAATAGTCAATTGAAGAAAATGGCTTTTTTTTTTGAACATGAATCATAATTCTTTCTTAAAAATGTTAATATGTATGTTTTGTACAAATTAAACTTGGCAGCTATAGCTTCATGTTAAAATTTAACCTTTGTGCTCTAACTTAAGAGGGTTATTTGCCACTTAGAGGGAAAAAAATGGTTTGGAAATTCTTTCTATCTTCAATACTTCATGCAGCTTAAAAATGTCCAAGAAACTGGAAAAAAGCCTGAACAAGTGTCAAAGAATATGCCAGAGCAAAATGTATGTCTTCCCTTATATTCACCAAATATAAAAATGAGCTCCCAAAAATTTTGTGCAGAAAATAGGAAGTGTGGAAGTCTTTAATGGCTATGAGTAATTTAAAAAATCTGGTTGGAAAATAAAAAAATAAAAAGCATTTTGGATAATTTATTTCAGGAGAAACACACATTTGAATTAATATTGCAAATATATTAAATAAGTGTAAAGCTGTGTTTTAGTAGACACCCATTTTTGCAAACCTTTGAAGTTAAATGTATGTTACCAGTTACATGTTTCAGTAGACATGCCTACTTTATTAAGCCTATTGACTCTTCATTGGCTGCAATCTATTTACAGTTTTATACCTTTCAAATGATAAAGTCTTCAAGGTAGTGCTTGCCAAAATTTTGCTTATTCAACTGAAGACAAGTGAGGTTGCCTGGAAGCAACTTGGAAATTTACTTTTAGCTAGGACTGCTAAGCTTGAAGAGGGAGCATAAATATTGCTATGGAGTTAAGTGGTTAATGTGGTGAAATACAGACCGGGGACTTTTGCCTCAGTTATATTTATGGTTGGTTTCTTTGGTGCAGAGCAGAGGCAGGTTCTTTGCCCCTCAGAGCTGCTTGTGCTTACTTGGTGTCAGTAGAGGTCTGACTGGGAAACGAGAGCCTTACAGCCATAAAGAGCTGCTTGCTAAACCATCCCCCAAATATCTTCAGGTCTTCATTAGGTTTTCTGTCCTATCCTGCATATCTAATACTGTAATAATCTGAGACTGTGGTTCCTTGGGACTGATCTGATCACAGGTTTGCCACTCTCTGGATTTCCAAATCCTGCATCTCACCAATAGTCCATCTCTTTGCCATCTCTGTGCCATCTCTGTGCTGGCTGGATCTTGCTATGAGACTAATAATTTAAATGACAGAGAAATTATTTGCTTGTGTTGTTTGGTTGTTTTATTTTGGTATGGATTTGCTCTTTGTTAATGAATTGAGTTGGCTTACAGTGGGATGAACACGATGAGCTTCAGAGGATACAGTCAGCAGGGAGCAGGAAAGGAGAAAAGCTGAAGGATGGGTTGGGAGGGGGAAGGATCTCCCTTAGTAAGAAGCAGTGATCTACCACTACTGCTCACTCACAGTGCTCAACCCAGAAAGAGCTATTTCACATTACAACTAAACTGCTCTGTGAGTTTCTCCTAGAATGTCATTATTCCTGCTCCTCATACTAGCAACATGTGCCCTCTCTCCCTTCATCCCTACCTGATGTAAACCCAAAGAGAGTAAGTTCTGGGAACTTGATGTGCAAAAGCATTAATTGTCCAAACACCACCACAAAAAAGCAAGCTTTTGGCTTGCTCTATCTTAGTATGTATCTGTGTGGGCAGAAATGTGTGTTGGGAAGGAGAGAGAACCAGCACTGCTGTTTGTGTGGGGATACCACCTTAGATTAGTTGAAGCCAGTGATGAGATAAAACACTGGATATTTTCCATGGTAGTGATAGTCACTAGACCAAGTAATTAAGATGAATTCCTCAAGAGCATTCTTGATGGGAGTGTATTCACTAAGGGAGAATATTTAATCTAGAGTCTTCTTCTGAAAATATTGAAATAATTTTCCTGTCAGAAATCTATTCTAGGTGTTTCCTATTTTTTTTTCTTGCTACAGTAGTCACAATTGCAGGACAGAGAAGGTAAAATCCTGGCTCTGTTAGCATCAAAATGGCCATATGTGTCATAGAAGCTACCGCTGTGTTCAACAGTTTATGGTTAACTTATTTAAGATTTGTTTCTGACTTTAAATTTTATGTATTTAATGAAGTAATTAATTTTAAAATGAATTGACATTGGCAACCTATTTAGATTTTAAGTAATTCCAAATACAATATATTGTTTGTGTATTTTGGTGCCTTCTTTTGAAATTATTTATCCATGAATAACTGTATCTTAGGTTCTCAAGCAGTTTCTTTATAATTTTAAATCATCACTTATCTTTTTTTAAAAAATTGTGGATTCTTGAAACCATTAATTTTCAAGTCTATTATTTGTAATTACCATCCTTTATTGAGTTCCTGTGTCCTATACAAACATCAAATGGTATATTTAGATTTGTGATTTGATTGCTGATTTTCTGAAAGAGAATACACAATACAGGGAATACAGTATACAGGGATATTATCTAGGAACACTTTTCTCTTTACAGACATCCTAATTACTGTTCAGATATCCAAAGCAAACGTTAAATGGAGGTTTTTCTTTATAGACATTCTCTTAATAGTGTCCTGGATTTTGAAAAATTACCTATTTTAACTTCACAATAATAAAAATTGTAACATGTTTGAAAAAATCATGTATTGCTGAGTTGAAGTGGATTCAGATTATTGAAAATGCATTTGAGTATTTATTTGTTAATTTAAAAGCACTCCTTTTGGCCAAGGTGGTCAAATCAACATTAAGAAAAGCTAATATTTGGTATTAGTTGATGAGAACTTGGTATAGTTTAGAATATGGAATAGTTTTTGTACATTATAATATAGAATTATACTATATTTGGTATGGTATAGTATAGACTTTAGTATAATTTCCTCCATCCAAATGTTGAATTTTAGAGTGGACTTTACTGTTTTGAATATGATATAGAATCATAGAATGGTTTGGATTAGATTGGAAGTGACCTCAAGGATCATCTGACTTCAACCCTCTGCCATGAACAGCAGGGCCATTCAGTGTCTGGGATTCCCTGGGTAAAACTGTTTCCTTAGTAAGATTTCTGTCTGTGTGGAATATATATATGTTTGTTTGTTCTTTTACTTAGATTTTCTGTTACAAGTAAATCTATCATATTGTAAACTGATCTAATAATTACTAGTGTTTCACTTTAGAGAAAGTGATGGGAAAGGATAAAAAGGGAAGAAATGGCTTTTCTGTCCCCAGCCCACATGTAATATTCCTCTATCACTTTCCATGACTTGATGCTAGATTTTTTCGTAGCTGGGGAAAAATTATAAAATGTCAGCCTGTATGAACTCACAGTCTTATGAAGTCCTAAAATACATTTTCATTAAATAAAATGCTGCTGGTGATGGCAAAGTATGAAATAATAGAATTTAAAGAATTTGAAATTATTTGGAATTCAGGATGTGTTTCTAACAATCATAGACACAGAAAGTTACCTTGTCTTATTCAGATCATCTGAATTGTCATACACCTCTTCGTTTTATTGGGTTTTGTCTGTTGCTTGTAGTATACATTAGCTTAATCAGCACCAATATTTATTTAAACAGATTCTTAAGACCAACAGTATGGTGTTTGAGCAAGCTAGATATATGGCTTTGGTCAAGTGCATGCTCAAAGTCTGACTTTTAGCACTGAAAAGGTCTTTAGTGGGCCTGCACATTCTGTTGTCCTTGTCATGCTCATCCCAACCTTTAAAATTTATTTTCAATGGTGAACTTTTTTGTGTGATGCTTCTGAGATACACATCGTGCTAGGCTCAGCCTCATTCTGCCATGACCGTTTCCATCATCCCAAGTACTTGATCTGTTTCACGTTTTATGGGATCGATAAATCTCATCCCTAAAGAGTCCAGCAGCCCTTTGATTCCTGACCTGACATTTGCTAATGCTATTCCTGATGACCTGCCAGTACAGATCTTCAGAACTGCAGTCTGTGTTTGACAACACTCATAATATGAATCAATATTTAGCATTCAGTAAGTGAGCTGGGGAGTCATTTTATTGCTGCAAAAGTCTGCATTGCCCCTGGGCAGCTGTCAGAAATGGGTAGTTATTAATAGCCCTCTGTTTTCGCTTAGCATAGTCAGTAGGGGTCAGCCATGAAATGATTTAATCAGTTTATGATATCTGTGACAAAGAGCACTTAAAATGTAATCACAAAATTTAAGTAGAAGTGTCCCTGGGCTGTTGGAATGTTTTCCTCACTTAATTTTCTCGGAAGTTAATGTAGTACACCAGAAGACTGAACAAGTAAAAGAGGCTGTGTTCAAAGTTATTTTAGCTCTTCTGTCTTACTCCCCATGTGTCTGAGTGCAGTGTTTTTATGGGAGGTGAGCAGGGTAATGTTAAAGAAGAAAATGGTTTTCCAAAAGTTCATTGCCTCAAAACCCTTTCCACTTGATCATGGTGACTGTATTGGTATGAAAACTTTGTGTGGGGATGAGGTATTTCCACATCTAAAAAGGAGGAGGAAGAGTCCTTGACTTTCTCTTCAGATCTTTTAGAAACGTTGAAATACTAATGGGATAAATGTAACAAGTTTTTGAGCAATTTAGTTTTCGGTGACTGCATTTGCCACATGTCTTGCTGAGCTTGGCAGCATCGTCAAACTTGTGTTTCCATGTTTGTTGGTCGTCTGGTTTGGAAGACAGTTGTCAGTGTGTCAAGTACAAACAAGCTTGTTTCACTATGGATTCTCCCTTTTTTCTTTCACTTTAATGTGCAAGTGTTGTGAATTGGTTGACAATTTCACTGTGTTTATCTCTGAGTTTCCTCCTGTTCATCTTGCAATATCCTGAGGCAAAGTTTAAGGTTTTGCATCACCATTCAGTCCTTTTCTAAAGGCTTCTCCAGTAGTACTTCCCAGTCAACTTTTGCAGTGCTTTAAGGAGCAAAGCTAATATTTTTCCTTCTTCTATAGTAGCTGTTTCCTTACATGTAACATGGACGCTGAGTCCTTGACTTTCAGAATGGTTGTATAAAGTTCATTTGTAATACAGCTGCAATATGTGCACTGATTCTGCCGGTAACTTAAGATAAAGAAAGCGGTTTTATGAGCAGCTCTTTCCTGGAACATGTTAAAGCACATTTACAAGCCTCTCTTACATATTCAGATAGATTTTCTGCATTTTTCTTGTAGAGAATATCTGCTTCTCTATGGTAGAATATTGTTTTTGCCCGGTATGTTTCCAAGTTTTATGTACAGCATTGAATGCACATTTTCTGCTGGCAATAATAATCATCAGGATCAGGGTGCTGGGGGAGGGATAGGAGATTGCAGTTTAGTTTGAAAAGTTTCAGAATCAATACATTTCAGGAAAATTTGAGTGTGAATGACTCTTACCAGCTATCTGGCCAAAGCATCTTATGGTGGAGAAAAGTCTTTTTAGGAACAGTCTTTAACACACTGGTCATTGTGGCATTAATAATGATAAAGAATTTTGTCCATTTTAAATAATGTCCATCATTGTGAAGTTGCTTCTCTTAATATTTTGGAACTAGCAGTAGTAATTTTTTCTTTATTTTCTCTTGTTGAGTAAAGTATTCTCTGCCTGTTACCCTTGCAAGAGCTGATCACTGGAAATAACCCCTCTCAGATGACTACACTACATTTACCAGAGTGTTTTTTACAGAATACTGTAAATTTGCTTAATGTTATTTACAGGGTGATTCTGCTGCCAGTTACTATTACACATCACCCTCCTGTCTCATCTCCTAGAGATGCAAATGCTGTAGTTGCTGCACAAAGGTATCTCTCCTAAGCTCAAAATGTTGCAGCTTAGACTTTTAATTGTGGAGTTACCTTTAAGGAACAGAAAAGCTACAGGCATCAGAAAAGCTACATCCTTTATATCAAGTGCTGAGATGTTCCGTATTCAGACAACTCTTTAAATTTAATAATTGATATTTACTCATTTCATAGGAGCAAAACCTGTGTGGATATTCTCTTTGGTAAATTAGGGGCAAATTTCAGCAGATATGGTGTGTGTTCATAAACTGTAAAATACAAACTAAATTTTAGTAGTCATTCTTAGGTAATGTATAAACTGTTCTAATGGGTTTTGTAGGAGTCTCCATTTTAGTTAACTTTGTAATGCTATGATTGAGAGTACTAATACATGACAGATATTTTTAAATACAAATGCCTGATCGAGATGAAGGTTAGTGACACTTTAAAAATTTTATGAAGTTTACTTTTGCTGCTCTGGGCAAAATGTCTGATTTTTGAGCATGTGAATTAGTTTGCCTTCTTCAATTTAGAGTGCCATGCCTTGGTTATTTTTTTGGTCTATTACACTTTTTCTCTTTTGGCTTTGCATTCTGTTGCTTATAGATGGGTTTAAGAAGTACACTTCTACACATGCCCTTGTCACATATGTGGTGTCTATTTGATTGTATTTTGAATTTTCTTGTTAGTCACGCAAACCCCAATGATTTACTGCTAATTCTATTTCACAGGAAACCTTTTAATATTATAAAAATAATATTAGTATCTGGAGCATGTAATTTATTTTTTAGCTTGTCATAGTTTTTTTTGTTAAACATTTTCTGCTAAAAGTAGGAGTTCAGTAGCCCATAAATTCACACTATGGATTTGCTTATCTCCAGGATATTTCTAGTAGTCACTAGGTGATCAAGCATCTTCAGCAAAAACATTTTCTTCCCATGCCGCACTTATGTGAGTGCAACATCCCTCACAGATATGTTCTAGTGTCTTGCTAGCATTGTGGTATGCACCAAGTGTGCATCTGCTTGCAAAGAGAGACAGAAATCCTGCACTGTGCTTAAAAAATATCAAAATAAAAAATTACTTCCTGTTTTCAGTAAGAGCTCTTAGTAATGCCACCCAATATTCCTTCTTTCTGTTTTTTTACTTTTGTTTCCTTTTTAAAATTTTTCTCCTTTTTCTTTTATTTTTTTTTTACTGCATCATACCAAAGAAAAATGTTTGTTGTTATAAAATTCGCTATCACAGACAAACATCAGGGCATGATTTCATGAGATATTATAAGTTTAGCATCATACAGCCATAGAATTCTGACCAGCAAGTATTGCAAGGGTTTCATGGTAAAATAATGAGCCCAAAAAGTTGCCCTCTGATTACAAGCCTTTCAATGATATATCACATTATTTTTCAATTATAACATAATTTGTTACTCTCTTTTCAAAAAAGATAGTGCCAATTTCTTAAAATACATTTTTAGTAGTAGGATTTTACTTGTCTGGTTAATAGCAAAACCAGGAAGTTTTTCCCTTAAGAGTGTCATTAGTAATTATCACAATGTTGTCATAGATATTTTTTAGTTCCAAGTTTATTTTGAGCAGATGGGAGGAAGATATCATGTCAAACCCCAAATATTTATGTATTTTTTTAAAACTAGTTATGCTTGAGAATGAGTTATACTAGAATGAGGGTGAGCAGAATTGCAAGCAAAGTTATTGAGCATGGACAATTCCTCTAGCATTTATGATAATATTTTCCCGTTGATTTCAGAGGATTCTAATGGAATAAGACCCAAGTGAAAACTAAGTAATAAATTCTAAAATGGCATGGTAATATCCAGTGTTTTTAGTTGGCAACTGTTTAAGGACTTGCATCTTTTATATTTTCCCTCACTCTTTTTGTGAGGTGATGCCTTCATAGACGTTACTCTGGCCTTCTGATTGGTTCATTCTTCACAAAAATTTTACAGTTAGTTTTTAAACTCCTGTTGCGCTATGAGCTTATTCTGTAGTTTCACCTTATTTTCATATGTACACACAATTTCAGTAAGAAGGCAAGTTTTGAAGACAATATAAAAAAATCAGTCATATGAAATTCATATGGAGGATATATTGAAATTGCAATTGTCTTTGTGAACCTTTCCCACCATTATGAATGTAACAGTAGAGGAGCAATGTGCACTATGCGTTTCTTGTATTTTGGCCTAATTATTAATTTGAACTTTTTCACTTCCAAAGTAATAAAAGTATGCTATGACTCTGTGTTAATTTAGGGTAATGCAGCTTTTCTACTCATGCAGCTAAACAAAAAATGAAGCCTAACAAGAAATGTTGGCAGGACATGTCTTTTTCATGGCAGTTTTCATGGAAGGAGAATGTTGTCAAACATTATACTGCATGAAAGAAATTCAGAATGTATTTGGTAGAAAAAGCTCACATGTAAAAGAAGTTTTGAAGTCTTAATCTGTATGAGTGGGTAATGCTTGATCCTGAGAATTCTGGGAAGTTAAAACAGAGATGATATTCTGTTAATAACAGTGAGAGATCAGGAGAATGCCGGTGTTGTCTATCCTGGCTGGAAAAGGAAGATTGGTTTGGATTGGAGAGGAAGACTCAGGTCTTTGTCTATGTTTTATGTGATTGCAACTACAGCAAGATACTGAAATATCTGGCAGGAGCTTGTTCTATCTGTAAACAACAACTCAAGAAAGAGAAATCCAGAAATCTACTTGAAAAAAAAGGCAAATAGACCAATAACTGTGTGGTATAGCTGCATAAGGATGATTACTGAGTTTGTGTCAGTGAACATTGTGGTCCATGTTCTAAGCATACAGGAGTAAAATGAGGGAGTGAGATGGACACCTATTAAATTCCTCCAAAAGTCAGGAGGACACTGAGGAGGGTGTTGTAACAATAGAAGAGTAATGAGCATGATAAGAAAAGGAGTGGTTAGAAAAGCTAACTCACAAACACTAACAGGGAAAAAGATTCTTAATGGATTGTGGTGTTGATTGTGACTGGCAAGTTAAAATGGTTGAGGAGAGAGTGTCGAGTCTAAGATTTGGCAGGAAGGTTGGTGGAAATTAGTGTGAATCACTTCAGTGTGGTCAGTATGTAAGACTGTGGTTTGGAAAGTGCCGGAGGAAATTCTAGGCAATAATTTTGCCTAAGTTGTTCACTGATCCTAGATATGAAATAGAGAGGTGAGATGGAGCAGTTCTGGGAAAGGGAAGTGGGGTCAAGTGTTAAAATTCTCTAACACAAACAAGGAGGTGAAAATTAAAAATATTAAAAAATTTTCAACAATGAACTTGTCCTCCTTCATCCTTACTTCATCCCTAAGGATTTTACAATTTCATCTCATTCCTCTTTGAAACACCTTCGTTCAAAACATAATCAAAGTATTATTTTCTTATTTCTTAAGCATAATGCAACATCTACTCCCAGGGCAACTAAACCCCATGTGCCATTTAAGAAATCATTGTAAAGAAAGGGTGTCTTTGTGTGTGATAATTTTCATGGAAACAAAACATTAGATATATGCTGAAATTGTGAACTTTGTGACATCCTGAGGTCTCTGAGAATTCTGACATCTTCAGCAAGTGGCAGACACGATATTCAAGTGCCTGTAATTGACCAATGCAGCACTTGACACCTGACACAGAGTTGACTGCATGACCTGCAAGGTTAGATGGGTAGGTAGTACATGAAATCCTTATTTAAAGCTTTCTCTAGTAACTGGAATGACTGTGACATGAGGCTAAATCACAGATAACTGACTTCTTTAAAAATACATCCAGAAATCTAACCCTCTAGAAAGGTCTGTATTGTGTACAGCATTACCCATTAACTTCAAGACGTGCCTTGCTTTTGTTCAGAGTATTGTGTGATTAGATTTTCTTTTAAGTTACAAATACATGATTGGAATTGTATTTCACAACTGCATCTTGCTGCATGGATGAATGACAAGATGGGTTGAACCTTAGTCTTTTCTTTTCCCCTCCATTTTTCCTTCTGGATTGAGATGATGCATTGCTATACAGAATGCCTCCCTGAATGCCACTCTGCAGTTATAACATGAAATAGAACTGCTAACAGAAGTATGAGAAATTAAAGGTAGAAAAAACATATTACTTCATCATCTCCTTGCACCTGACAGTACATCAGGGTCCTAAATTGTTCAGGAAGAAAGTTATTCTGAAAGGATTAGATATAATGTAATGAATTACATAAAAATGAGTGATCGCAGCTTTTATAGTTTGAAATTGTAGAAAGCCTGCATCTAATTTTAATACAGATACAGGAAAAAATAGCTTGGATCAGCTTTATGAATAACCGTGGTATTTCATTAGCATGTTCACCCATAGTTCTTGTACACAGTATATTGACAATACTTGAATTTCTGAGAAGTCTAACATTACTAAATATTATTAATTTCTTCCCTTTTTACTAGGAAATATTTCTAGGCTGGCATTCAGGCCACTGACTGTAAACTTTCAGAATTGTACCAAGTATACCAAAACCTTAAATAACTTCAAATACTTTAATCCTTTGGAAGTTTATACTTCAACCAATAATTTTGCTTAAGATTTGCTGCTTTGAAGCTGTGTCTTCTTGCAGTCATTAAAGAATGAATTTGTGAAGACTACTTAAAATTATTTTCTCCAGGCCTATAAATTCATCATGGTAGAGCTGATATCTATCTTCATAAACTGTAACTGTTCCCTGTATTTTATGCTTCAGATTTTATTCTAGTCCACACAGGTCAACAGCATCTGCATAGGGATCTCTTGAAGGTGTGACAAATTAAAGTTGGTTCATTTCACTTGATTTCCTTAACTTGCTGAAATGTCATTATCATTCTGGGAGTCAGTACTAATCTACATTTCTTTTGATCTTGCTTTTAATTTACAGTAGAATTGAAATCAGAATAGGACTAATTTTAATACTTACTTTTTAAGAGAAAGCGAGCAGAAAGTCTTTACAGCTCTAGCTACTTTAATTTTCTTTTTCTGATGTTTTTCAGTTAGTTAAGTTCAAGCTTCATTTTCATGTAAATCCAAACCTCCAAATTTCATTATCATTATTAAAGGCTGTTTATTCAGGTTCTGAAAAAAAACTGTCTCATTGCTGTCACCATAATATGAATGATCAAAGAAGAGTAATTGTAGCATTTCTTTTAGGAATCCTGCCCTCAGTAAGCCCATAGGATTTGTTTACCCTCTCTTACCAACCAACATTTGTACCCATATGTTGAGATGGCAGCATGCCTCCCTCATGATGTACTATGCCAGTTTCAATGGGATATAGATGCCAAACAATATTTAAATAAGGAACTAGCATAATGCTGAAAATACCATCTGTTCTGTAAAATTTTTATTCCTCTGTGACAGGATCACCGTACTGAACTCCCATGTGTTAATCACATTTCTGATACACAATAATGAAATTTAAATACCTGAACAGCTGAAATGTCTGAGCATCCATGATACCTGCAGTTTTATCAGGGATTGTGGAAGCTTTACACTGTATGTTTGGAAGCCATTTTTAAAAACATGGAACATAGAGATGCACTGGTGAATATAGTGCATCCATGGAGCAACTCATGCATGATAGTAGCTGTGTCATGCATAAATCAGCCTTCAAAGATAAGTATTTACTACTATCATGCCCCTTCTCATGGGCATATCTACAGAGACCAGTATGTGGAAGACTTCACAGAATCACAGAATCACAGAATTTTCAAGACTGGAAGAGACCTATGACTTCTATAACGATTCTTTCAGTGAGTTCAGATGTGTCAGCTCGAGGAGCAAGATCTGTTCTCTCTGGATTCCTGACTTATGGATTGCATTAATCTTAAATTTGTCAGGTGGCTAAGGTTCAATTCCAGTGCAAGCTACTGATTAGAAATCTTCCTAATCAATCTGCCAATTGATTTGAAGTCTCCATTTCTCACTCTTCTGTTAAAGTATCCAACCATTTCTGTTTATTTGGCTGTCTTAATGAACAAATTATTTTTTTACTGTGTTATAATTCCATTTGATGATATCTGAAAAATTACAGGTTTCCTAACAAACAAATATGGTTGTGTGTGTATGTATAAAGATGAACATGAATACAGCAATATGGCATTTTCTAGAAAATACTGACTTCTGTCAATGGTGATAGCTGTCTGTATTAAAACAGGTTGTATGTGATTGATCTCAAACTGAAAATAGCTGCTCTGAAAAATGCACATATCTTCTAAAGAGCATTGTTTCAAAGGACATTTCTTCTAACTTTTTTGGGTGTGAGAGACATAGATCATCTTTGTTTCAGAAGGGGCAGAGAGGTACTTGGTCTAACATAGTTTTGCATGAAGTTCAGTGGTATTTTTATTGTAACTATGAATCCCAGTGAAAAAGTAGATTTCTGGGGGACATTGTATTATTCTTTCTGAGTTCAATGAATGGTATTATTAAATATACCCTTCTCTGAATTGTTTTTGAAAATATTGAAATATTGTGTATAATATTGCTAGAAGTAATTAGTTTTAGTAAGTATATTATGTAATATGAGAAAAAATATAAAATCAGATTAAATTTTAATTGAGCATATTTTAGTACATGTTTTTTTCTGTTCCACTCAAATGAATTCTATGATCTCTGTTTTCAGTATGAAAAAGTCCATTATTAACATTTGATTTTTTTCCCTGCTTCCTTCTTTTTGCTAAATTCTATTACTAGATCTTCATCCAAGAAAAGAGGTTTGCATTTGCATTCACATGACATTTTCAAATATCCAGAGTCTGGAATACTTCTTGCTCTACAGAGGTGGATTAGGAAATTATTTTTATTTTTGTTGTGGGGTTTCATTTTGTTTGATTTTCACTGAGGCCTGGACAGTAAAACAAATGAAGGGGAAAGGTCTCTTGAGACATTATAGATATCACTAAAAACATTTTGGTGTTTCACTCTTTCAAATTTTTGCCTCCAATATCTTCCTGCTTTCTTCATTCTCTCATTATAGCCAGACTTTAAATGTTCTACTCCTGGAACTGAGCTTTTCCAAGGACCAGCACAGATAAAATAATCTCTTTTCTGCTGAGCTTGATAGTGGAGTTGATACCTTTACCCTGTTTCTGTAAATAACATGTGGTGTTTGTAATTAGCTGTAGTTGTCTGTATCCAACAGAAAGGGATATGAAGGCAATAATGTTGAACAGGATAACACTCTCACTCTATCCTGCTTCTCTGTGTGTCTGAAAAGCACTCAATGAGTTTCTCATTTCATCATTTTCCATGAAACCATGAGTTTTTCTATGTTGAGTGCTGTGTATATGTTTTTAATATGAATTGACATATGTATATTAAAAACATTTAAAAATGAAAGGAAATGTGACTCTTACATACAAAGCAGGATTATCTGCTTGTAATAATTTTTGTGTGGGAAAAGATAGGGTCCTTCTTGAGAGGAAGTAAATGTGTGAGATCAGTTAAAATATTCCCTTTGTTACATTATTGCTTACTCAAGATTCCCAGCTCTCTAGTCTACAGATCTCTCTGTAAGACCTCTCTACTCTCAAAGGACTCCACAGCTTTTCCAAATTGAGTATTGTTGGCAAAGTTAATTATGGTACATTTGGTTCCTGTGTCCAGTTAATTTATAAAATCATTAAGGAGCACTGGGCCTGAAATTTGGCCTGGGGATCCCCACTGGTACTGACTGCCAGCCTGATGTAACCCCATTTATTCTCACTCTTTGAGCCAGACCTCTGACAGTCATTCACTAGATCTGGGTGACCTAGAACCAGTTGCCAAAGGACCACGACCAGATGGCTTTTGTAATGCCCAAGGATGAAGACTCCACAGCCTTACTGTGATTTTTTTCTATTGCTTGGTCTCTCTCACAGTTAAAAAGTGTTCCCTGATGTTGTTTGCACACACTGCCTCTTGTTCTGTTACTGGACGCCACTGAAAAGAACCTGGTTCCATCTGCTTTGCACCCTCCTTTCAGATGTTTGTAAAGGTTGATGAGATTCCACCACTTCACGCCTTTTTTCTCCAGGCTAAACATTTCCTTCCACCTCTCTACTTTTCCTCATAGGAGAAATGTTCAGTCCCTTTATGGTCTTAGTGGCTTTTTGCTGGACTTTCTCCAGTATGGCCTTCTCTTTCTCATACTGGGAGTCCGGAACAGTATTCCAGAACAGCCATAAAAGGTCTTGAAAACCTGCCTAGTTGACTTGAGTGTTTGTTAGAATAAATCTGAAATTTAGAATTACCACAATTGGATTTTTTCCCATAATTTCTGTTAGAATTTTGTCTGTTCTGTTTTCATGTGCCACTATAAAAGTAACAGGGGCTGGTACAGTTGTCTATGCAGTATGCAAATACCAGTCAGCTTTCATTCTGAAAACTCACATACAGTGCTAGCAGGGAATTACTATTTAAAGAAAGAAAGCAAAAGAAGTTTAAAAACCAGCTAAATTTAAATAAAAAGATAAATTAACAAAATATCGTAGTTTATAGCAATACCAGGCTACAACATAAGTGATAATTTTTGTCTTTGTGCACTGAGTTTCTCTGTGTAATGAAAAATTGTTTTATTATAGGTCACTGTTTATCTGGGGATTTTACTTTGTTCAGGATTAATCCTTTATAAAGTATTAATTCTGATGGACTTTGCTGTAAAATCAAGACCAGGAAGATGCTTCATGGTTATTTTTTTAACGGGATTACTCCCATATCAAGTATTTGGTATTTGTATTTAGAAGCAAGTATCAGCCTTATAAGAAATATTTGCTTCCCCAGCATAATGAAGCCCACTTAAATAAATACCTGATATGAAAATAATCCTGTTAAAACTGAACAAATGAACTCTACACCAGTCTCTCAGAGTTCTAGAAGACCCTGACTGGTAAATACTTGATTAATGAATAATCCTTTTAAATGAATAAAATTTGTGTGCCAAATAGGGAAGTAAATTACAATCATGCTAAGACTTGTTATAGGAAAGTTACAGATGAATAAATCTGGGCTGATAATTTATGAGAAAGCATGATGACATTCTCTTTTCTTTGATAACAATAAGCCTTTTATAAGTATAGTTTCAATTACTTTTTTTCAAAAATATATTAAAAGGATTTATATCCATGTCAGGTAATATGGGAAATATTCATGAGAAAAAAGTGGACATAGATAGTAAAGCGCTAATATGTTAAAATGGAATGTTTTCTTATTTACATTTCATTGCATCTGACTTTGAAAAAATCTGATTCCTTTTTTGTTTTGTCATCCTAAAAAAAAAATATCTTAGCAGTTAACATTTTACCCAATATAGGTCACACAAAGTTAGATCATTTAGACTGTAATTCTTTAGAGAGACATAGGTGTTTTAATAAAAATTAGAAATCTTGTTTGCTTGTTCAAGGACATATAGTGTTTTCTATCCTTTTGGAATTTAGTCTGGGAGGTTTTCCTATCAAAAGCAAAGCAGAATATATATATATATATATTTTTTTTTTTAAATCTATTTCATATATATGAATGAGTCCATGAAAAAGCTAATGAATCGTTCATTAGTTGTGAAAGCTCATTAAAACAGATCAAATCAAAATAAACTAATAAACAAAGAGCCTGTGCCAGTAAGAACATATGACTGTAAATAGCTTTTGCCTCAATACTCCTACTGGTGTCTGGATGACAGCATTCCTCTCAGTTGTTCACAGAAAGTAATCAAATGAATCCAGCCAAAATGAATAAAACATAATGCTGTGGTCAGGTTGTGTTTGGTAAGGGAAGTGAGAAGGGATGAGAAGGTTTTGCATGCCTTCAGACTATCTGTGAGTTCCTTTATTCAGGAAGCAATTAGACTATCACCCTCTGGAACTCTAGAGCTGGCAAGGGTCCATCTGATTTAAGAACAGAAAAAAAGGTTAAAGCTTTAGTTGCATCTTCCTTTTGTTTTTTGGCTGCATTGGAATGACCATATTGTCCTTTCCTGAAGACCAGTTTTAAGATTTAAAATCATTAGTGTCTTTTACATATGTAAGGGTCTTAAGAGATGATATCTGAATGAGCAGAGAGGTGGATTTGCATAATGATGTAAAACTGCCACTTGATTTACTTTTAAAGGTGTCTCCATTAACAAGGCTTTTGAAAGTCTAAGAAAGTGCAAAGAAAGGTGGTTTTATCTGCAAGGAAGTGATCAAAATATGTCCCGTGTTCAGCCAGAAATGCTTATTGTTAGGCTCATTAAAATCATAGTTTTAACACAGAATTCAGTTTTCTTCTCCTGTAGAGATTTTCCGTTCTTTTATTTTTTGAAAGTTGTTTCTACTTTACTCTTTTATTTTTTTCTAAACAAACAAAAAATTTCTTGCCAGATACATAGAGCATAATTTCAGCCCTATCTTCATGAGTTTGTTAATACAAAAACTCATAAAAGACTTCGAGAGTAAGGTGCCTCCAAGGTAAGTTAGGGTTGAAGAGTGATTTAATTTTTGTAAACAAAGTAGTATAGATTTGAAGTCTGAAGGTCATCATAACTAAAGGGAAATTATGCAAAAGGCATAATTTCTGCCATCTGAATGGGAGTGGGAAAGGACATTTCTGCAACTCTGGCTAAAAATAGCTGTCTCATTGGCTGGAGGAAATTTGCTACTGGTTGATAGATGGACAATTCCCCTGGTTCTTATGGTTTTCACCTCAACTTTTCTTCTCTTTGGACTATTTGATGTCATCCAATTCATGCATGACAGTAAACCAGGATGGTTTGGTTTATTATATATGTCTTATACTATTTTTTGTGTGAAAGGAGAAAACACAAGCTAGGAAATTAATTTTGATTGAGCCTAAGAATAATGGAAGGACTATTTTCCTATTAATTTCCACTTCATTTCTGGAACTATTTCTACAATTTGTGATTGTCACCAATTTTCTACTGTCCATTTTGATACTTGCTGTTTGAACCTGATACCAGATCGGTATAGTATTCCAGGTATTTGTTAAATTGTTATTATTTACAGGAATGAATTCACAAGCCTAGTAGCTAGAACTTGATTTTTTTAGAGAGCTTGAAGAAGTGTGATATTTATGACCTTGAGCTGCTTCTGAAAATCTTGTCATCAGTTATTTAATTTAGTAATCTTCAATAATCTTGTTGAAATTGTTTTTTTTCATTCACTACTGACAAAGGAAAGTTTAGAAGGTAGTATTAATTTACCTGGTTAATGGAGGGTGGCATTGTCAAAAGCTTGTCCCATCAGGTATAAACTGTTACAACAGTTAGGAAGTTCATTTGAAAGTGTTCTAGTTCTCATACTCATTTGGCAAGAAATCCAGTGGATATTAATACATTAGCTAGGCCAGCTGAAACTATTTTATTTTAATCTTTACATGCATAACTGTTTTTGAGTTTGTCTACTGATTCATTTTATACAGTCATTAAGACTACTGTCTTTTGGCATTCTGAGTTTATTCTGTATGTCTGTATTGTTTGTTTTAGCAATGGAGAATTTTATTGACTTTGTTCACATTGTGAGTGCTAACCAAAAAATCAGAGATCATAGAAAATGATGCTGAAAGGGATCTGAAGACATCTTGTTAAGATGAACCAAGGGAGATTTAAATCTGTGCAAACAATTCCTTCCAGGAGTAGTATTCTGAAAGTTCTGTATTGATGGAGATTGTCCAGCTATCATATTCCATTACTATTCCAGTCCTTCCCCATCTTCATCACTAGAAATGCTTCCTGATTTTTTCCCTTGTACTCTTTAAGATCTCTTGGTGTCTTGTTCCTAGTGAGTAAATGTGTGCAGATCTATTTGATGTTGCTATGATTTTTAATGTATTTTTATATCATAATCTACACCTTGACCTGACTTTTGTGGAAAAGTCATTACCAAATCAGTCAGTCATTCCCCACAGACCATGAGAAAGCCTCAGCCTTTGGAAATCTAGGTCAGCATTTAGGAGGAAACATCCATGGCTGATAACTCACTTTGGCTGTTTCATAGGCTCTTGAGCTGTCTGAAAGAATTCCCTTTGGTTCATTTCTGGTGGTCTAACCAACCAGCTGATATTTAAACATTTCCTACAGAAATGAGACTTCTGACTAGGGATCATCGAGTAGAGTTTCAAGAATTTGTGTGCTGAAGGTCAGAGTGACCTCTAAATGGGATTGCATTGCAACCATGTAAATGATACAATTGCATTTGCTCCAAGGATTAAGCACTCCTCCCTTGCTGCTTCCTTTGTTTTCTGCTGCTATATCCTAGGTCACCAGTCAGTCTATGTAAATTATGGTTTTTGAAATCAAGTTTTAAAATTAACTAGTTTTGAAACAGCATGGTTTGAGGGGTCCACGATACTTCAGAATTGTTATAATTTGAATTTTCAGAAAGTCTGAATAAAGACATTTCCACATAAAAATTAAGGCTTAATTTTAAATTTATTATGTTAGTAATGGAAGTTTATAGAGTTTGAGAATTTTTTATTGTTTCACAAGTAAGCAATGGAAATTCTGGGAAACTGCACTAGAATATTCTGCACATATCATGGAATTTGTTTCAAATGCCAGGGACTGCTGTAAAGAGAGAAAATGAAACAAGTCAATGCATCTCTAAAAAATAGTTTTCACCCAAATTGTAATATGTATAAAAAGAAATAAATAATTAATTCTGAACATTGTCTTCTTAAAGAGGAAAAATGTAAAATTTCTTTTTTCTTGTCAGCTTTCACCCTTTGCTCCCTTTTTGTCTCATCCCTAAAGGTTCAGTAGTTCTACTGGAAGAATTGTTGTAGTGTTAACTGGCATGATTAGGAGCAGACCTTGTATCCTAAACTCATGATGAAGGCCTGCTGCACATCTCACTAAACAGCTGAGTTTTTATTTCCCCCATCCTGATGCTGTACAGGCATTGGGCAAAATTGCAGTGCTCAGAAAAGACTTTTCTACCTGCACTTCCAGATGCAAGGTATTGGAATTCCATTCTATAATGGAAGATCAAAGGATATGGAGAAGTGTACTCATCCCTGTTTACATGAGTAGTAGGCCAAACAAACTTGCTTTTTCCTTCTGCAAATTAAATTGAGAGAGTGATAGCTAAAAGCAGATTTGTGGTTGAGGTAAGAACATTAATCAACTAACAAAAAGAGTTAAATATGATGATTATTAACTCTTTGGTGCCAGAATTTGACAATACTTGTTTGTCAACAGCCATGTTATATGAGACAATCTAGAAGTATTATGTCCATTTTTATGCATTTTTTCCCAACACAAAGAAAATTGAATTTGGTATTATGCCTGAAATGATTCAGAAATTGAAATGACACCGAAAGCTGTAGTGTTAAAACTAATTCTCATTTCTTCAGTGTGATATTTCTGTGCTGTCACCCCTATCTTTTAAAAAAAAACAATATCAGCTACTATTTATACACTTAGAATTTCTGGCCAGATTACTGTGGAAGGTTGTGGTACCCACATGTACAAAATAGTATAATAATGTTCTATTCTTTTTGGAACAAATTTGTTACACAGATTGTCAGATGAGTCATTTTGTTCATGTCAGATATCTGAAAATAATGGAAAGATGCCAAAGTAAAAGCCCAGTAATCCATGCACTGGTGTAATGGAGCAAATGAAATGCAAAGCTCTTGTACAGGTCCAATTTCAGTACCAAATGCTTACCTGTCAGTCAGCAAAATTGTCCCTGAATAAAAATGAGCTCTTCTGAGAGGGAAAGGATTTTAATATACATCAAATTCTTTGAATCTCTTGTGAGGTAGAAGTTGTTTTGAGGAAGAAATGCTGAAAGGGAAATCTTAGTTCAAGCTTGTTCAAATCACACATGTATTGCTGACTGTGAGAGGTCTGGGTTTATCCTTATTGTTTGGTGTCTCTAGCTCCTTGGATGGAAGGGTGATTTCCCTTAGGCCACCGCAAATCTGGTCAATCACTGATTTAAAAGTTTTTGACAGGTAACATGCAGACTTTTGGAGGCATCTGCATTTAGTCTGTGAAAGACCTGATTAAAACTTTAATTCATGAACTGCCAACATCAGAGATATCTTTGCATATATCACAGTTATGATTTGCTGTGACCGAAATGTTTTTGAAGTGCTATGCAGCTGAGCATGCTTCTACCTTTAAAGTGACCATTGGGAAAACATGTTTTGCTACTGAGATGTCCTCCTGCAGTCCAAAACATGAAATATTAAACATAGTATTTATCTTATGTAGCCTCATAGTTGAGGCTGCCACAGCTCTACATGATCTTGCTTTATGAAGTCCTGGTTTCCTTCACATTTCAATAGTGTGTCCCAGTAGTGTTTTCCTGTGCTGAGGGTGCAAGAGGCTAACTGGAGTCAATATAGCCATTGACAGTCAGTCAGGACTACTTCTCTAAAAGTTAATGTATTGAGAATGAGCCAGCACTTTGGGAATGAAAGGAAAATGAAATGTGCAGTATGAAAAGTGATAATAAATAAATTGAATGAAACTGTTGTGTACTTTTGGGTTATGACTAGTTGAAGTGGAGATTAAAAGCTCTGAACTGATGCATGGAAACAAAGAGCACAATACTGAATTCATTTTAATCCTCTGGTTTAAGTGGGTGTACCTTCACTTCTGGGTCCAGAAATAATCATACTTGTATCAATCTATATTGTGTGACTTTTGTAAGCTGTGAAAATAGTATTTTTCACTGGATTGTCACTTATTATTGTTCATTTGTGGCCACTAACATAGAAAAATGTCGCAGCTACAATGTCAGAAGAATAGGGACAATTTGATGTTTTCTTTTGATGCTGTTTGTTGATACCTAGACCACTGCAGCTTGATTGCCTAACATTAAACCTATAATAACAGTGCAATCATAGCAGTATCATCATGAATGTCGTTACAATAGAAACAACATTTACACGGCTTCAGAATGGTAATTATCAAAGTTTTTGTCATGAAGCGCTTATTTGCTAGCATTGATCTGCCCCGGTCAGTTGTTAGCTCTTCTCATCTGAGGTGTATTGATTGTATAATCAGTAGATAGAGGCTGCAGGGAGATGAAATTCAGTGTTGTTGGGCAAATTATTGTCTGCTTGCCTGTTGACCTGGACCCTGCTGGTTGTACCTTAGACAGTGGTGGGATTATTACTCATTTCAGTGACCCTACTCTGACAGAGAACTCCATATTATTATAAAAGATAAATGGCATCCTTCTTTACTGTGGATATGGTTGAATGCAGGTGTCAGTGTGTAGTGAAACTGAAAATCTTGTGCAGCACTGTTCCTTGACTTTCCTTCAGGTTACTTTCCTTTTTAAATATAAGTAAAAATATTGTAGAGTTGCCACACATATCATATATGACATCCATTTATAGGTATAGGATGTGTAAGCACAGCGTTTTTCATTGGTCATTGAAGAATTCTACTTGCCAGGCTGTAAGATATTGATAAAATTCAAACACAACTTCTGCCATCTGGTAACAAGGAGGACAAACCTAATCACTACGTCTAAATATATACTTTTAAATCTCAGGCCAATAGACCACTCTTGTGATGAGTAATTTTGCAAACAATTCTCATGTTTGTTTTCTTCATCTGTAGCATCACTATGAAGAAGCTAAGTAATTATGCAAGTAAATGTGTGTGAGAGGTAGTAGTCAGTAAAATGTATATCAGTTCAGTAAAAGTAAATATCTTATGTAAAGTTCATGTTGGAACTTTTACAGCAGTAAAGGTTATTAATCTACTGGGCAATTAGGAAGGAGATTTGCAGTATTGTAATTAGCAGAGGAAAAGCCCTCCTGACTCGAATGACAAGAGGTTATGTAGAAACCATGAATACTTTTACATCCTTCAGTAAAGCTACCTGTGCTTGGCTAATGTGCTGTGCTCTCTGGTGACTGTACCATTGTATTGTAAAGGTCAGTCATTACCTGTGCATTGTATTTAAACCACCTGCTCACAGCAAGTAATTGTATTTGGATGACCAGCAGTTTTATATTAATTGTTGAGTCCTGCTGAAGCCATGATAAGAGTACTGAGCACTTACACAGCAATTTGCAGCTTCAAAGTGCTATAAAAACATAAGCTAATTATTGTTATGCTGAAAAATCCACAGATGGTTCCATATAGCTTTGAACATATATTTTTTGACCTTAATTTAATTGCGAGAAACAATGGATCTACCTTTTAGAAAAAATGGAAATGGCTCACTGCAAGTGCACAATGATGGTATTACTGTAACTTCTAGAATAATTGCCCAAGAAAGGGAGCCTTTGCAAAGCACTGTTATATTTCAACCAGATGAAATACCAATTTTGCAAATGTAAGGAAAAGAACCTCAATGTGAAATTGACATTTCTTGCTCTTTAGACCTATATAAGTACAAATGTATCATGAACAGAGAAGGTAAATAATATGCCAGATGAGAAATAAAGCAAAATGAAGAAAGAGGGACAATAAGCACTTCTGTGGAAGGATGGCTTGTCTACTTAACAGATAATACTTATATCAAAAATCATGTTAAAATATATGTAAACTGTGGCATGAAGTGAAGAAACATCTGCACATAGGGGTTTATATTTTGGTTGGCATTTTCAATAAACATACAGGTCTTTCAAGAAATAAAAACATACATTATTTGCAAGAGCAATAGTAGGAGTTGCTGGCTTATTAGGGAAAATGAAGTTTACTGTTTCAAGATTCTACAAGAAAAAGTCAATTCTTAGCTGGTAACTTAGTGAACTAATTAGAGGGGATGATAACAGTTTTGTGAGTCTGTTAATCCTCTTGGAATGCTGTTGAATTCTGCAGCATATTCCTATAACTCTTCTGCCAGAGGTTCATATTTCTGTGACTGAAGGCATATTTTAATACAGTAGAGCTCTGTCATATTGGCTCAGACTTCCATGAAAACCAGGTTGTGAGAAGGAGCTTTGAGATTCTGTAAAATCATGAGATACTAAAGGTAAAATGTGAGATGGATAAATGATTGAAACAGTTGAAGGATTCAAGAGGAGGAGATGATGACTCAGGAGTGTCAAGTATTCCAGGGGTGCTGAAGGTTTCCTGCCACACTTGGTGTTTGCATGGCTAGTGAAGTTTGAACGGGTGTCTGAGAAAGGGTGGTGACAAATGAATGAATGAATGAATTAATTAATTAATAATGGTAGCTTGTAGCCCTGATTATGTATTATATGTATTAGCCAGTAAATAATTAATTTGTGCATTTAGTTGTTTATATACCCCTTGCAGTTCTTTTATAGACAGTAAAATTTGCCTGAATGATCCAGAAAGGAAGATTTCCAGGCATCCCATGTGTAAAGCCAGTCATAGTGGCACCATGTGTTCAGTAGTGTCCGGTCCTTCCCAAGGCTGCCTGCTGGACTTAACCATCAGTTGCTTCCCTGGAAGGCAAGTAGCCAAACCCTTAATGTTTTGATTCTTATTTTCTTGGTCTTCAAATTGAGATCTGGTCTTTTTGGTTTAATGAAGACAGCTTTGGAACATGGCAAAACATTTTTATTTTTCACAGGAATCATCAGAGTCCAGAGTAACATGAGTTAGCTGTGTTCAAAACTGTAACAGTTGGGGGTTTTTTTCATTTTTGTCAGGAGGTGGAAATCTTGTCACAAGATACTTTCCAAGAATGGGGAACATGGAAAATTTATAGTATTTTTATGAAATATTTTGGTGTCCTCTGTAATCTCATACAGATTAACACATCTAAATTATGTTGATTTTGATATGTTGATCTCTCAGCTATTTTGAGATTTAAAGATTGAAATCTGCGTGGAGAGGTCTTATTTGCAAACCTGGCTGTAAAACTGTATTAAGATTCTGAGTGAGGCTCTTCAGATACAATTCTGTATGGGGGAAAAAAGATAACATGGTGAGTCTTATTGCAAAGGAATTTTTCATCTCTTGCATTTTGGAAAGGCTGATTAAATATTTCCACTCTGAAAAAAAATAAGGATATAGCATCAAAAGAAATAACTAAAATATTTGCTTGAGGCAGACCATAGAGATATGAAAAAGCTGCTTTTTCAATATCTCAAGAGTGACATGAAGCAAGTCAGAACATCAGCCTGCTTTACTGCATTATTTTTCTTCTCTGTGTGGGAATAAATGTCAAATTTCTTAAGCAACTGTAACAAAATATTTTCACAGGTTCGTTGGTATACTTAGTGATCTCATGGGAAAATTCTCTTAGCAAAGAGAATAAGAGCAAAGATGACCACCTCTTCATTACTAGGAAAGTATTAGGAAGCTCAATATTCTCTAAAGATGTATGCTAGAATGAAATCAGTTCTAGAGTTCAGGTATCTCTCTTTGAATATTAAAAGTTGAAATTCTGATCTCCTTCTCTCAATTTTATTTATCTAATTTCTATAGCATCAATATATTTAACAAAATATTGATGAGGTCATAATTATTAAGTCCTCTTTAGTTCTGAATTTCATTATTTGGCTTTTGCAGATTCTCCTGTAAAGCAACATTTTTTTCCATTTCAGGCCTTAGTGAAAAAGTACTGTAACTGTTGAATGAATCAGCTAATTTCATTTCTTTTTCCTCCACATTTGAAATTTAATTTTATATTACATTAACTGGCTCAGTGGTTTCATCCTGTGACTGCCTAGTTGTTTCACTTAATGCAAGGGCAGGGCTGAACAAGGATGCAACTTTTACAATAGCTCACATTTGCTCTGAATAAGGTGTAGAATGAAGCTCATAGTTCTTTATGTAAATCCAGTATATCTAGGATAAAAATAATTTTAAAAAATTCAGTGAGGTCACATGCTGATTTATATTGTTCAGAGTTTTCATACCTTTCTTATACTGTAAACATTTCAACTAGACTAATTATAATAAAGTTCAGAATTTCTTTTACTAGCTCTTTTTCTACTAGTTTCTACTAGCTCTTGCTGGATAATTTATCCAAAATAATTTTATTTATAATGTCACTTTTAACATGATGAGTCTCAAGAAAATTAAAGGGAAAAAAACTGTGGTAATTAAAGTAGAATCAAAAAAGTGTTTCATTTCAGTTTTGCATTTTGTTGGCAACAGAGAGATGTATCAGTTAAAAGTTACTGAAGTGAGTTGCTCATATCGGTCTATTACATTACTTTTTAAGGGATGTAAAGTAAGTAGAACATTCTCTCATATTTTGATGGAGTACATAGTCAAATATTTTGATTTCAAAAGTCTATTTAAAGGTTTTAGGTTTGACAAGATGTAAGTCACATAACTAATCTCTTGATAGTACTGAAGCAGGGGGAATAAAGCCCTCAAATCCTCTCAGAGTACTTGTGGAATTTTTGTAACCATTATAACCATTAATTGTATGTCTTTTGACACATTCCCGAGTTCTGCTGTATTTTTAACTCAGACATATTGTCTTACAAAGGTACCTTTAGCTGTGGCTATTGCAGCTCATTACATTACTCAATCAAGACTTTTGTAGCCCTGTGGTGTGACAGAAAGTTGAATCTGCTCTGGATAGTCAGTTGAACAGATTGAATTAGAGAACTATTATTTTATTAACTATTAAAATTGTACAAAATAGGTCAGGGAGAGGCAATTGGTTGGGGTTTGTTGGTGGCTTTTATGGGTCTTTTGTTGGCATGGAGTGTTTTTCCCTGCTTAGGAATTATTCCACCTAGACTGCATTCTAACCACCTTATCCCAAGAGAGAGCAATTAGTAAATAAAAAGGCATCTTTAAAAGGCATCATGATAAGAACCAGCCCAGCTGTCTCAGGAGATCACTGGGCTGCATTTTTTGGAGATTGGGAATATGTTTTAGGAAATTCCTGGTTTTGTCTTACAGTCTCCTCTTGTGATTCTCTTCTTTAGCCAATGCTGAAAAGATGTTGGTCTGTGTGGACCTTTGGTCTGACCCAGAGTGACCACTAGGTCAGATAGAACTGAGGTTGATACGATGAATGATTGCAAAATAATTAATCATTAGGTATATGGTGGTGGCTACTTTGCTATTTTTTTCCTAGTCTTTTCTTTCAAATCAATTTCATTTCTCCTGATAAAATATAAAGGTGAAACACAAACTTTGTGCATCTTAAGAGTTTGCTTCTGTTTCAGTCTATTAGTGCTGTAAGAATGTAGCGTGTAAAAGCTCTGTAGTTATAGAAAGGCACAGATACTTGTTACACATGTGTAAAAAGCGCTGTTATTTATACACAAGCTTGGTTTATGAGCATAAGCATTCAAAAAGAGAAGAATAAGCAGGATGGCAATAATATGCTAGAATATAAACTGTCTACTTAAATATCTGACTGTAGTAAATGACGTACTTTTCTTGTTTTGGGGGTTTTTGATTTGGTTTGGGGATTGATGTTTGTTTGGGTTTTTTTGGAGGGTTGGGTTGAAGGGGTTTTTTTGTCTGATTTTGGTTGTTTTGGGTTTGGGTTTTTTTGTTGGTTTTTTTTTCTTCCTATGAATATTCATTCTTTACTTTCCCTGGGATCCTTTAGATGCTTTTGCTTAATGGGCCATGGTTGGTTTTGTTGTACTTCAACAGTCCCAAATTCTTTGTTGCATTTATTTCTACTGTGAGACAGATTACAGATTTTTCTGAATTTGAGACAATGCATCAGTATTTGGGAAGGTAATTGGCATTTGTGAGATAAAAAAGCTTCATAAAGCATTTCGTAATTGTAGCTGAAATGTGAGCTGTAAAGTCTTGAGCATTTCTTGCTCTCTTTTGTTTTCTTACGTAAGAAGGACCCAAACAATAAAACTTGTTTAAGAGAGGTAGTTTTGTAACTGTTTTTCCTACTTTGTACTCAGAGACCTTTTTTTTACAGAGATCATTTTACTGAGGATTTTATTGGCGTGGCAGCAAAAAATTACAATGGCAGCAGTCCATCTGATCTGTAAATACTCTGTCACCAGTGGCACTATTCTAAAGCCTTTTATATGTAGCTAAAGCATTTCTTTATGAGATCCTATAAACAAGACTTTTACTATTATTATGAGTTGATTATTTTTACGAATTCCAACTTAAAGATTTTCTAAGACTGTCACTGTCAAGTTGAAACATTTCAGCTTTACTAATCTTTTCACCTATTAGTACATCATACTGACTGAAAGCTGAAGGATCATTTTGCTATTGCCCATAACTGCTTTAATCCTTCCTATAATTCCAGAGAGCACCACTGGGAAAGCTCTTTATTGTATACTGTGGCAGTGACCTGCACACCAGAAAGAGTCAGGGCTCTGCAAGTGGCTGACAGGACCTGGTCAGGACTCCGACATTCCATGTTAGGCTAAATTGATAGACTTGTTAGGATCTACAGACTGCTTTACATAAGGTTGTTGTAGGAAAGGAGAGAATCCTAGATAGCACATCTATTGATGGAACAGATAAAAACTGCTCAAACAAAGCTGGGAAAACATGGTGCTGTGCTTGTTTGATTTTCAGTGAATTTATTTCAGTGTACAGATTGAAGTACAATGAAGTAAGGAAAGGTCAGAGGCATGGGAAGAAGTTGCTATATTCTGCAAATCTGTAAAACTCAATTTTTGGCAAAATGAGGATTTTTTTTTAATGTACAGAACTTCATTGTCTGGAATAATCTCCTTTAAGAGCTGAGGTTACAAATATGGAAGAGCATCAGAGAGTGAAATATGGGAAGTAACTGGTGGAGGGTTGTACAATTCCTATGATTGATTTTAAACTGAAAGAGCACACAAGTTCTTCTAAATGGTGTTCAGCAATGCATATAGTATCTTAGAAAAATAGACAGGAGAATGTTATAGCAGTCATAAGATGGATAATTTAGTTAATAAATTAATCTAAAAGCTGAATTGCAGTGATGAAAACGATCTAATGCAGAATAATGTTTTACAAGAGCCTTTAATAAAAATTCTTGCCTTTTTATCATGTGTGATTATGCAAATCCTCCTCCTGAAAATTCTACATTTTACAGAAATAGAGAGAGAGTGTATACTTGCAAAAATCTGATATAGCCAAATAAATTTTTGGAAAAATGATAAAAGAAGCTCCATTCAGGTGGCACTGTAAATCTGCCATGCAGTGATTTCCCATGTCATTTGTGAGTCTGGATATGATTGGAGAGCTCAATGCTGCTGGGAGTTTTGTTGTTATTGTAGATCCTGCCTTCTCTTTTGTCAGAATCCCTAGCATTTTTTCTCTCTGTGTCTGAATGTGATAGCTAACAGACTTCATCATGCTGTCGCTGGGTCAGCAAGATCTGATGCCGTTTGAGACTTGTTTACTGTAAGTCTGTCATAGAAGAGCTGATTATAGCAAATAATCTCATTCATTCAGTTCAGATTAAATGGGGAGATAAAAGTATTTTGGTTCCTAAGTAATTGATTTAAAAATGCAAACTTGGGTGAACAGAGCTATTTAATGAAGTCAGCTGTGACTTGAGACTAAGGGAGAGAGTTGTAGAATTTTTTAGTATGAACTTGCAGAATCAGTTTGTAGCACACATCAGGAGGAAAGAGGAAGAATTTTATGCATTTTTCAGAAGTACAATGGTACTGAATAAGAGGCCAAAAGTTCAGTGGAATAACTAATGGAATGATAAATTTCAGGTCCAAATCTTTGCCAAACTGAAATTCAAACACCTTTCTTATTCAAGACCAGATGTGCTGCATCAATGAACTCTTAAAAGAAGTGAGTCATGGAGTTGGAGGCAGATCAGTATTTTAAACTGGAGAGTTATAGGCCCATTAGCCAGTTTGTCATGATGTAAAAAGGAGGTCTTTTGAATTTGTACATGATGGTAGGAAGCAAAGGATTAGATTAAAGTGATTGGTTTTCATAGTGAGGGAAATTAGTATCAGAACCCACCAGAGATGAATACTCTGAGCCACACTGTTATGAGTGGGAACTCATGATGCTGAATGACTAGTTGATAAAATTATGGATTACATTAAATATCCATAAATGCTAAGGAACATTAATGGAAAATACATCTCAGAGTGTGTGTATCCATTGTTGAGCTCTGGATCAGGTAAAACTAACCTGAAGAGAACCTTGGCAGATGCTTGGTGATTTTGGAAAGAGTAAGCAATGCTAGAAATCAGATTGCTATTCTGCATGATAAACCTGTCTCTTAAGTACTTCATACAGTCTCTGTCTCTCATCTCAGAAGGGACATACGAAAATGAAGAGAGGCTCAGAGAAGAAAAATGGGGATTACTGGGGTAACGGAAGAATTTCCACATCATGGAGTAGTTAGAGTTAAGATCCCACAATTTGAAAAGAACTGAATGGTGGAGGGTAGTATAGGAAGTAAATAATGATTGAGGAGAAGGTGAAGCACCTTTGGTTTTTGTAAATCAAGAATAGGGAGATAGCCCTAATAAAGCAGCAGGCAACACAGTATTTTTTGACTAAAGATATTTTTTAAGCCTGAAATTGTATATTTAATCAAAATGTGATGGGCAATTCCACAGAAGAAAGGTCCATCCAGAGTGACCATTTAAAGATGTGAATACAACCCGAGTTTATTGCAATTTTGACCTGATGTATGAGTGATATCAGTGTGTATTTGTTACTCTCACTGACTGAATAGTCTAGATGAGTCTCTGGTCTGACTGTGTGCAATGTTATTTTGTATATTTATACATTATATATTGTTTAAGCAGGGATCTGGAACAACTTGGAAGACTTCATGCTGTCTATAAATCATGTATTTAATGTAACATATAAATTCATTAAATTTCATATAACATATAAATTCATAAATTCATATAAATTCCATCGTTTGTTTGGTGCAGGGATTTTTTTTCCTAGAAACAAGTTGCTTTGATATCAGATTTACAATTTATTATCTCTCAATTTCATTGCATATCCTTTTGTTCTTCTATTATAGAAATGATGAATAGAAACTTACGATAAATGTTATCTATGTAATTAATTGTTTCTCTCATCTCTCTAATACACACTCTGAGTGTTTTTGCTCTCTCCATGAGAGATTTTTGTGATTTTAATATTACTTATTGCACTATCTTAACCTCTTCTAATTATTTTAATTAAATGTTTACAAATACAATCATTGGAAGAGGAAACCTTGAAAATATGACTAGGATAGTTAACCTTGATCAAAGACAAAAGAATCTAGAAGAATAAATATGCAATATTAAAATCAATATGAGAAGGACCTTTGAAATTATACTGCATTAAGAATACATGAGTCAGAGGAAATTATTTATGTTCCTGAAATCAAAGTAGTTCGCCAAGATCTCAGCCAGAGCACTGTGTGAATTTTATTGTGTCCATATTATATACAAGAAAATGAAAACTCATTTCTAGACTGAAGTCTTCTCAATAGGAAGGTATCTGTAGAGGAGGAATAGGGCAGCTTGTGCAAATAAGACCCCTGCCCCTCACACACCAAACTGGATATATGAAGAGTGTTAAAAAATTAGAATAGCCTTTTGGCCAGGCATCTTCTTGAAACAGGACATGAGGAATCACTTGGTTTGTTTTTTATAATTTTGGTGCCACTATAACATAAGTAACAACAGGACAATGACAATATTGAGTCATGTCAAAAGAGTCCAGTCCCTGAAGTGTTTGCTTCAGCCTGTCCATGTCTTGCCTGCAGCCAAACATATCCATTTTAAACCTATGGTGTTAATTTTTAATAATGTTTCTTGGTGAATCAAATAAGGCCAAATTCTGCTTCTGGCTGCTGCTAAGGAGGTGTGAAGAATTACCATGCAGATACTCCCCCTGTGTACTGACGTAACAGATTGCACAGTACTGTAGTTTGACTTACAGACTGTAGTTTGTTTGGCATACAAAGCATCTAGTAATCTACAAAATAATTCTAATATTTACTCATGTAAGCTGCATGGAAGCTTTATTTAAATGGATCTAAATGTGCTACTCTGTAGAGAACCTCATCTTCCCATTGAGGTGGGGGAGCTCTGTATCTGCCTTTGACTGTGTCCTACACTGGGATAGAGTCAGCCATGGATACCTTGTGTCACTCTACAGGATCAGGTTTTGCATGATGATGTTTAGGGCCTTGTTCCTCAATTTATCACCTACACGTTGCATTCCTCTGCTCTCAACAAATGTCTGAATTCTACTGACTAGCCCAGCACTTATTACTGGTGCAAGTTTTGATGTTGCAGAGACAGTTGTCCGGTTGTGAAACAAACAAACAAAAAAAAAAGTCTTTTAGGTTTTTTTTCTTTTTTCAAATTTGTTTTTTTATTGAGAATGTAAGTGCTTACAAAATTTAATGTTCAAAGCTGAGAAATCGGGCAATTCTGTTTGCTTGTTACCCATCATCTCAGCATTTCAGGTTTATGTGCTGAAGTACTATTTTTATTTATCTTCATATATATTATGGTTTTTGCCACAGGACTCCTTTCTCATTCAGTGTACATAGTAACAGAGATCAGTGAATGAGAGCTATTCATGTTTTCTGTTATTCTTATTGGCCAATATGTGACCCACATGTGGTGTTCACATTCAATCATTACATTGAATTCAAAACTATTAATTTCTCCATAGGCTTTCTTTCCATTGTAGCTATCATTAGCATCTGAATGCCTCACAAACCGTAATTAATTAATTTTCACAAAGCCCCTGTGAGGTGAGATGACATTATTAAAAGAGGAATGAGCCACAGAGAAAAGTGCCAGCCTATATTTTGAATGCCTAAGTTGACATGTGTAAGGTGTGTTTTTTTAAGCTACTTAGCATTCCACGACACTTTATTTGGTCTTTGTCTAGCTTCCTCTTACTTAACTACAAGTGCCACACAACTTTGCAAATCAGGCCACAAATAGGTATTTATGAATAGCAGTTATTTGTTATGAAGGAGAAAATGCAGTAATGTAATCTACTGACTATCAAATCATGCAGACATTGATACCATCCAGTGTTCAAAAAGACATCTAGCTACCTTAAGCTTCCATTTGCTCATTATAGTTTCCTTCATCAATAACTACACACCACTGACCTACTTCAGAAAGAGATCCTGTGGGCACAGACCCTTGATGAGTCCCCAGGGCATAAATAAATTCCACAGTGTTGTGATATGTTAGAAGCCTAACACAATTCTGGCTTTCCAACATGGAAGAGAAAACACTGATTAATTAACAGCATGAAAATGGTATGTGTTTACCTGATAAATACCAACAGTTTCTCAAAGGCAGAAATTAAGCTGGCCACTTCTGGCTGCTAGAAATGTGTGAAATGGAAAGGCCCGGTGCAACAGGAATAGTTATACAGATCTTTTGTTTCTTTCCCATGTCAGTCTTCTGATGCCTCTTACTTCTTTTCTCACAGATATGTAGAGGGTGATGCAGAAGAAGAGTGATTTAGGTATAGGCTGCTGGCAGTTTTGGATAGTGGGAAAAGGTGAAGATATTCTCTATGTCTCCTACTGAAAGCCCAGCAGAACAAGTGCAGTTGACTGCACCCACTGAATTGATGAGTAGTAACTTGCAGGCTTTATTGAGCTGAACTTCCCATGCAGTTCTTGTTAAAGTCTTATATATGTATTTTTTAGGATATTCTGTAGACAATGCATATGTTCTAGAATGTGCAATAAAAGCATTTGTCTTCATTATCTCCTGTTAAACTTGTAACACCAAGATGTGCCTCTCTAACAGATTAGTTTTCTACAAGAGACTTCATAACTGTGATGATCAAGACATTTTTTGATTGTCACTTGCATTTATCTATGCCTTAGGTTGTGGGATTTTGGTGTTTTAGGTTGGGCTTGCTGGGAATCTACTACTCAAAGTTTAGTCTGTGTAGTTGACATTTTTTGGAGGCACTGTTGGGTGGTGCCTCTACCCACACCCCAGGCTTTGTCCTTATTAGGGTGCATTTAATGTTTCTGGACAGGCAAGTGTTTCTGACAGCTCAGAGCCTGTAGCCTTGTTGCAGAAATTCTTGACTGACTACAAAGCAGTGTACAGTATGACTCCTACCTGTTGGGCCCTTCAGGAGCAGCAAGGAGAGAAGCCTTGCAAAGCTGCAGAAGCACTTTGCACAGGTACTACTGTGTGTCTCTGATGCTCACAGTAGAGGATTTATTTATGGTAATTGTTTGATTCTCACAGTTTGTAATTTCAGACCACTTTGCAGATACTGAAGTGGGTTTATCTAATGTGTAATTCTTGTTTCATGTTCATGTCTAGTCTCAGCATCCGTAGACAAGTGTTTTACTTTATTGGGAAGTAGTAACAAATGACAATGTAAACCCTAACAAATATTTATATTTTCCAGAATTTTTGTCTTATTTTCTTATTTTTTAAAAATTCAGGGAATTTAGAGACAAATATTTATTTAATTTTGATTGAAGATAGAGATCTGTGTCTCCTAGTTGCTTTGAAATGTCATGTCACTCTCTAGCTGCTATTTACTCCTTTAAATGGATGCCTGAAGGACACCAGGTTAAACAAATCATGACAATCAACAGATACACTGCTTACCACATGTATCTTGAATTTACTGCTCTGAGGGTCTCTGATTTTCTGAGAGATTGATAACTCATTCCAAACAGACACTGATTGTTTAGTCAGTTGAGTTTATTGTTTGCAATTTGCTTCTCCAGGAATTTATTAATGAATACTACACCTTTAATTACATTCTTTGTTTACAAATATCCTTCTCCTGTTTTCTGGAAAATACCAGGTAAGGTGGCTCAATAATACCTTATCATTTTGAAGAAATTTAACAACAACAACAAAAATCAGCCTAGTTTTTCTTTCTCAGGGCTTTGTAAAGCACTTGTTGATCATAGCCTCCGACGAAGTGTATCTACAGTTCAATAAAAATTCTCAAACAGAGGGGAGGATGTATATAAATAAAATTTTAAATTGCATTTCCTGGCAACGTGAATATTTGTGTTCTGGCATAAGCAAATAGGCAGAAACAAATTAGATTACTGGACTGTCACTAAAACAGAGCTATCTGCTATGAGCAGGCAGAAAATTTAAGACAAAGAAGCATGTATAGAGGCATCTAAAGTAAAAGTTATGAGTGGGTGGTGAGAGGCCTTTTGGATGAGGTATTTCTGATTCTAAGAAAAGCAGTGACTCAAATTTAATAAAAGCACTTTAATATAGGTAAAATATTTTAAAATCCTATTTTAGCTTCCTGGCATGTAATATTTATATATAGTTGCAGCTGTTAAACTCATTTTAATGGATGAATTTTTATGTAAAAGTAAAAAAAGATGTTCTGTGCTGCAAGCAGCAGGTGTGTTTTTAATCTTTAGTAGGTCACCTTCCTCAGTGCAAGCAGGCAAGCTGTTATTGATCAAAGAGGTTTTGTTGGGTAGCTCTCAGATTATTGAGTGACAAACTTTATTGGATTTGACTTAACAGAAGTCAGAAGACAGCTGAAGCATAAGAGCTTGCACTACCATCAGAGTCATTTTACGACAGCCAGGGAGCAAAGCTCAGAGATGGATACTGAGCTCTTTGCTGGCCCTTGGAGATTAACTGAACAGCCTTCCTACCAATTCCCAAGCCTGTCAGCAGAACCAATTAGATTTTCAACCAGTAGACAAGAAGGGTGGCACTTGGGGACCTTTTTGCTTTAGGTCAAAGGCTTTTCAGACTGCGATGAGATGACATTGATGATGACACGTTGAGCATTGGTTGGTTTTAAGACAAGTTAAATTAGCAGTCTTGAAATGATTCCAACTGTCTCCTGACTTCTCACTGTTGCCATATTCAGTGGATCCTGTCAGGAGCAGGTTGATGACTTAATAGTCTTTCTTGAGTGGATTTGAGCACTTTGGCTGTGTGTTTATGTGTAGTTGTCATGCTTAAAATATTCATATAAAGGTTTGAAATATTTATTTGAAGGAGCCTTCTGCAGAGTTCAGCAATACAGCTCTCAGTGATTCTGCCTACCTTTCCTCTCTCTGTTTTTGCTGCTCTAAGCAGTTGTTGCTAAAAAATGCCTTTAACTATGTTTGATCTGTATGAAGTGGCATTGTTTCTTGTGGCTATTGATAACATAAAGCACTTAGGAAATGTAAGAATTTATTCAGCATTTGATTTCCAAAGCCCTGGATGGCAAGTTCCAGTCCCACCTGTAAAAACATTACAATGGTTTTGAGACCATTCCAGATTAGAAAAGGTGTATTCAGCCTTGTAAACATTTTGTGGTCTTTGATTCTAATTCAAATGGATTGTGATAGATGTGGAAAAAGGAGAAGAGGAGAAAGGAATAGGAATTAAGATGAAGTCTGCCATAATTAAACTGCCTTGGGCTATTGAAACAAGGGAGCAGGATATCATGAGGCTGTTCTTTTAAAACTATGTGATACTTTATAGACATTTCCCTTTAGTGGATTGACTGCTACTGTGTTGTAAAAGGAGCTAAAGAAGTAGAAGTGAAGTAAGCTAGTTTGCTTTAAATTTGTACCTTAATGTAAACAAAATCCCAACTGTTACTAGAAATAAATTAAAGCTGTCAACATGTAGGTGTTAAAATTAGCATGTCTGTAACTTTTAATGTGTGTTAATATTAAATACTCAGCATTTAAAGGGAATGGCTAGAATATTTATTTCTGAATGCCTAAGGTTAAACTCCTACATCTAAACCCATGTTTATTCACCAGATTAGGTACTTACCCTGTATTTAGATCTTGATGTCAAGCATTCAATTGAAAATGTTGGTGCTATTTATTTGAATTTTATATTCTCAGTTACTATTTTCTCTCAGTAAGAATTCTTCATCTTTTTTAAGGATGGTGATTTAAAAAAAAAAAGAGAAATGAGCAATCACCTGGAGCTTTTAGCCATTATTCTAAGAACCACAAGCAGTATAGCACAGAGGTGATTGACTGCCATTTAAAGTATATATTCCAGGCAACTAATATTCCAGTCAACAATATTATTTTTCTGCAGGAAATATTTTGTGATAGCTGCAAAAAGTGATCATACCCAGATCAGGAAAAAAAAACAAAGAATTTGGACATCTGTCTACCATGATAAAATCGAGTTTTAGGTGTTGCATGCTTCTGAGTGATAACTTTTACAATTAGAATCATCCTAATTTTTCCTAATCTGATATTTGAAATATTTTATGCCGCGCTGTTAAAGATTTAATCACAAATTTGATGTGACCGTAGTCAGAGGCAGCCAACCTGTGATGACTACAATTTTGATGATCAGTGACTTGCAGAATGATCGTGGCATCTGCCTCAGTTCTCCTGTTCTATAGGTGTAAATAAGTTGTAAATATCTAAAATAAAAGGTGATGTTAGGATAGTTGTCTAATAAGCAGTAAGACTTCTGTTTGTTCAAGGTACTTTCCAGTTTAGTGGATAAGTTGTGAATATTAGGGAGAAAAATAAAATTATTTATTGGGGATTTTGGCTACTAGAGAAAGAGCAAGGAATGATCTGCTGAATTGCTTTGGTGGCCTCCATAAAATGCATTAAAGAGTTATTTCTGGAGGCTGGATATAACATGCATTCTCTCCTAGGCCATTTTAATAGAAGCCTGTTATTTTTAATAGAATATTGATTTTGAGGAAAGAATATGCTGCATTTTGGATCAATTAAACTATTTATATGAGGCCAGAATATTGAGCATAAATAAGAAAATTGTACATATATAATATTTTACAAGCACTGTTGTCTCCAAATGATGAAGGAAAATGTGGGACCAGAACATTGAATTGAGTGAGTCAAGGCCTACCTATCAGGGACAGTGTTAAGAGCAGTGGCTTATTCTACCTATTAATCTGGACTTCTGCTTTCTAGACCTTGCTGATTTCAAATGTGTTAATATTTTCATGGTACTTTTGTGGCCAGTCAGTTCAGCTCCCTGTTTAAACCTCTAAGACTAAGAATCTCCTGAATTTTGTTAGAAGAAAGTCAAAGCATCTCCAAAAAAGTTCATGAAATTTTCAGTGATATACAAGCCACCAAAATAATTGGCAGTTGCTATCTTATTACTGACAAATTTATATTTTATATTTTTGTCGGTTTTTTATTATTTTCAGCTGTCACCCAATGAATCTTTTAAAAAACTTTGCTTTTCCAATTAGGAACCTCTGTTACCAGGGTTTTTTTCCCCATGTAGATTATTGTTCTCAGTGGGCTCCCTATTCACCTTCTGTTTTGTAATCAAAATAATTAGGTCTCCTTTTTGTTCTTCTTTAAACAGGCCTTTATAGACTTTCATAATTCTTCTTTGAAACCTCTTGAAGTGCAGACTGCATCGCTTATACCAATATTTACTAATCAGCCATATTAGCCAGGAAAGAAGTATAATGCCTTTTTGCAGGCAATATTCTCTGCCCACAAATAGGAAGACATTAAACCTTTGAAGAACTGACTCTCCCACCACAGAAGTGTTCACAGAGTTTTTTTTATCCTGGGTGTGTGAGTTTACTTTTACATTTGGTGGTATGAACCATGATTTTTTTTAATGCATCCAAATTGTCAAGAAATCCAGACCACACTGTAATATTGAACTGTCTTCTTCATGATTATTCCCAACATCAGCTATTATGTTATCTGCAAATTAAATATGTAATGATTTTATGTTTCCAGATGAAGATGTTAAATGACATGAGGTCAAAAATATACCATCCTGGGATCTCACAAAAAATACATGTTCTCAATATAGTGACTTCCATTTTGAGGCTTTCTTTGTTTGGGCCATGCTGAACTTCTGTCAATATTATTTTAGAATCCAAATATTTGTTGCTTTATAAAAACTTCATCAGCACACCCTTTATGAGATATTAAGCTATGTTGGCTAGCATTAATTTTATTGTCCTCTTTTAATTTCTTATTAATGAAAATCCTATGACCATCCCATTATTGTATCTAGGGCCAATATCATGTTGTCAGAGCTACCTGGCTTATTTCATTTGCCCTTTGTTGAATAATGATTTTGTACAGGTTTTCATCCAGTTTTCTGGAATTTCTCTGCAGTTCTGAGATACATTAAAGATCAACATCAATTGAGCAAGGAACTGCTACGCTATCATAAAATGCTCAGCTATGAGTTAGCTGTGTGTATACTGATTGAAAAATATCTGACTGTTGTATCTGTCATTGAATATCTTCCTGAGATATTGTTGAAAGGTACTATATTCTCATCACTTGATCAGAGCAGGTTATCCTGTTTCATTTCCTAAATGCAGAAAGTAATTATTTATTGAACTTTTCAACTTCTTCTGCATGATTTGTGATGGATACAATTTATAGATCCTCCGTTGTTCGTATGTCTTGAAACTCATTTAAATTATCCTTAAATCTTCAAACAATTGATTTCTTTTTTCATCTATTTGCTCCTCACATAAACTTGATACATTTCCTAGCTTCAGTATCTTCTTTAAATACTAGAATTTTAAACTACTTTTTAGATTAGTGTATATTTTTCTTAGATTTGAACAAATTTGGTTTATGGACATTAGAAATAAGAATTCTAAGCAGTTTTCATTTCATGTGACCATTTTTGTGTTCAAATTATTTTCTCAGTCTGATTTAGCTTAGAATTATTTTCACATTATGAAATTGGCCTTTTAAAAATATCAGATCTGGTTTTGAGTTTGGGTTGCATGCCATCGTTTTTGTAGTGAATGTGTAGACTCATCATAGCTTGACTTTTAAATTCCCTGACTTTTAGTTCCACCATCAGTCTCTCTCTATCTTCTATATGAGGTTTAATGTGTAACTTCCCAATATTAACTCTCTTAAGGATTTTTCTACTAAGGCATTTTAATATAGTTTTAGGAATTTCATGAACTTTCAGAACAAGCAGTTGCATGTTGTTGACGTATGTCGCATGAGGTCAATCTCTGCTGACAAGTCAGATTTTTTTTTCTCCCCTTCACCTTAGAGGTTGTGTGGGTTAGTCATCCTGTTCAGCACCATGGCTTGATTGTTGCACCCAGCAGTGAGGAACCCACTTTGATCTATCCTACCTAATCCATGACTACTTAGTCAGGATCATTTGCTTCCAGCTTGGCAGTGATGTAGATAATGTTGGGATTTATTTCCAAGAAAAACCCATACCTCTTATTCATGGAATGTCACTACTCTGAAAAGATCGAGCACAGAACAGCAGTGCAGGAGTATACTGGAAATCATGGTTTTATCAATGTGGATTTATTTGTAAGCAGGTTACAGGAGTGGACACCTGAGCACCATAAAGATACTGAGCAAGCACAATCAGACTGAAATGCTGATAACAGTGGACCCAGATGTTGCTTCAAGACTATAAACCCTCCCTTCCACCAAACAGTTTTGGTTAGCTCTGTGAGTCTATCATTAAAAAGAGACCTCCGAAGGAAATAAATAATTGTGTTATCAGGAAAATAGTGAAAGTTGGAAATTGTAATCCTCATCAGCTGTAATTCTTTCATTTGTGGTGAATCCTGAGGATGTGTACCTTGTGCCCAGACATTTTTGTCTGTTTTAAGTTTTCTTTAATTGTATCAGTTCACGTTATTGGAGGAAAGAGGTCAGGATTAGGAAAGTGATTCTTCCTCTGTAGGCGACGCTGGTAAGGTCACACATCAAGTGCTGTGTTCAGTTCTGGGACACACTTCCTTCACTACAGGAATGGCATTGAGGAGCTGGAGCTTGTCCAGAGAACACAACGGAGCTGAGGAAGGGTGTAGGGAGTAAGACCTGTGAGCAGCTGAAGAAGTTGGAATTGTTTAGCCTGGAGAAGAGGAGGCTCAGGGGTGACCTTATCACCCTCTATAACTCCATGAAAGGAGGTTGTAGTCATGAGGGGGTTGGCCTCCTCTCCGGGATAACAGGTGACAGTATAAGAGGAAATTACCTCAGGCTGACTCAGGGGAAGTTGAGGTTGGACCTCAGGAAGAACTTCTTCACAGAAAGGGTTGTAAAGCAAAGACCGGCATTGTCCTTCTTTCTTTGACTTCAATTGCAAGTATGACCTTTCAACAACTTTTAAATTGCTTTAACGTGTGTGACCAGCAACCAAAGCATTAGTCAGCCCCTGTATTTTGCTGGTTTTATCACTGTACTACAGTAGCAATCAAGAGGAGAGAACTGACACATTTATGGCCTGTGGCTAAGCAATTAGGAGAATCAGTACTGAATTACATCATCTTAAAGCAGATTTGTTGTGAGTGAACTAAGTTAACTTTCACACCCTGGATATCACAACAGTTTTAATCTTTCAGTAACATCTTGTGTAAAAATTAATCATAAGCTTGGCTGGATTATTTCTGACATCATGGAAAACATTGTGAAAAGCCATTCTTGTGCAGTTTTTTGATACATGAAGGATATGTCATAAATCTTCCCATTTTGCTTCAGTGTTTGCACAATTTAATCACAATAGCCCCAGTATACTTACACATAAGTAAAATTCTCTGCAAATTATTAAAATATCTGTTGCTTAAAAACAGATAATGAACACAACAATGAATTTGGCATCACTTCTCCAATAGAAAAAAAAACCCTCATTCCTTAGGTCTAGAAAAATTCAGGTTAAAGAGACAGAGGAAGGAGTTACATAAGGAGTATGTTGTACTTTGTATTTTGAAGTATTTTGAAGGAGTTGCATAATACAGAAAATTATGTCCCCCATTATGTAGAAATTCTGGTTTATTTTGGAAGTTAAAAGCCCTGCCTTGTAGGTTTTTTTCTCTACTTTTTTTTTTTCCAATTTTTGCTGCATAGCTGTATAATAAAATGCAACATAAGTAATTGGCAGAGAAAATTTTGTTGACAGGGAAGTTTTTAGCCTAGTAAAGGTGATGCATGTCAGTGGAGTGTCCTTTCTGTCACCTCATGTGCTTGTATCAGAGACATTACTAATTTGGCAGGCAAAACTCTTCCACATCTCTCCTCCTTTGGGGCTGGATAATTGCCCTGAATTCCTGTCTGTGTGAGTTGGCATTAGCATGTACTAACTATTGAGCTTACGTCAGTGTTATCTAAGCCTGGCAATGCACTGTTAAATCTGTGAGCAGAGAGAAATAATTTCTAAATTGCTATTTCATATGCCCTTTTCATATGCATTTTAGAAGATTTCTTCATTTCAGTCATGTTTATATAGCATTTCTGAAAAATTGCTAAGGTAAATTGAGAGGTTTGTTTATACACTTTTATTGTATGTTAGGTATGTAAGTAAAATAATGTGTGTGTATATATATATATATATATATATATATATATAAATATATAACATGGATGTGTTTTGTCTTATTACATGCAATATGAGATGCATGTAACTCTGATTAAGATGGTATTTTCTGTTCACTGGTAGAATATGGGCTATATACCAGAACAACAAGGTACTGTAAAAATCAGTGGGAGATGATTAAGACTAGGAGCTCATAGTGGTGCAGCTTTCCATTTGGTCTATTCAAAAGTTCTTTACCCAGACTTCTTTTTAATTGGCAAATCACTTTCCCTGAAGTGTTCGATTAATATCTGAAAACTATCTACACATAGATAAATCTAAGAAATTGTCTAGAAACACTTCATTCTGTTTCCACATGAACAGTAATCTATACCACTTGTCAATAACCATCACAAATGCTAAAAACACCACCCAAACTTCCAAGAAGAACATGAAATTTCTCTAGTCCCCATTTTCCCCCCAAAGAGTCATTCACACTTGTTTCCTAGAAGAAAGGAAGGCTACTGGTTGGCTTCCTTGAGACCGTTTATCAGAAGATAATTACAACCTGTTTACATTGTTTAAAAGATTAAAAATTATTATATAAAATGGTATTCAAGAGCTAGATAGTTCCATATTTGAAGGGAAGCAAGTATGGGGATACATGGCTTCAAACTGAGACAGAGCAGATTTAGATTAGATATTAGGAAGAAATCCTTTACTGTGAAATTCTTTCACTCTCTCCCCACTGAGGGTGGGGAGGCAGTGGAACAGGCTGCGCAGAGAAGCTGTGAATGCCCGATTCTGGAAAAATTTCAAGGCCAGGTTGGATGGGGCTCTGAGCAACTTGATCTAGTGACGATGTTCCTGTCCATGGCAGTGGAGTTGGAAGAAGATGATTTTTTAAGGTCCTTTCCAACCCAAACCATTCTATAGTTCTATGATAGAAATATCACCTCACGTCAGGTGATATGGTGTCGTAGGAACTGCCATTTCTTCTCTAGATGGCTGCAAGTAAGTGGTTGAAAATAGCTTTGAAGTGATGTAAGATGTGCTTTGTTTACACAAAGTTGTCAAATGTGTGGGAAGAGTTTTTCTGTTGAATGCTTGGCATGAACTTGGAAGAGTTGTAACAGAGGGAAGTGGGCGGGTGTTGTTTTCCCTGAAAGCAATAGTGAAAGAATAAGCACTAGAGGGTTATTTGTCTGGATAAGCTAACAAGGCAGTTTCAGGGTTTAAAGATCATAACTTAAATATGTCGGCGTGTGGTGATACTTGCAATGAATAGAGTCCTGCCTCCCGCGGGTAAGGAATATGAGTGCACATCCAAGGTCTGTAGCAGGAGAGGCAAAACACAAAAGCAAATCAGGGAAACGGACTGCACAACAGGCGGCAGCAGGAAGACCTGACAACTAGGAATCGATCTAGTTCTGAGGAGTCAGGTTCAAACACATGGGGCCTGCATTACTTTGTAAAGGGAGGGTTGTGCACTGCAAGGTAAAACCATTGCACAGCAGCTCCTCACTTCAATTCATAACATTCCTCCTCATCTGTCTGCCATTGCATCAGGCTGGCCATGTATTTGTTCTAAACCAGGGTGTTTTGTGAGCTTTCTGCCCTGAGTAATTTTCTTCCTACCCCCTTTTTTTTATACCAAGGTGGCTTTAACAAAAGCTGTCTCCTTCAGTGTTGCTGGAGAAGGTTCTCCTTCAATTGCAGCAGTTCACAGTTAATGTGTGGACAAGCATAACCTGTAAGTACTGCACAGAGAATAAAACACTAGCCTTTATTTCATGTCTTTATTTTGCCCTTTTTAATATCTTAAGTGAAGATATCATTAGGTTACGATTCACTGAAATTCATCTAAGTTCCTGAATAGGATTATAAGTTTTATTTGTCAGGCAGGGCTAATAGTTGATCTTTTTAAGCAATCCAGTCACCTTTTAGAAAGCTTGATCCACTAATAAAACCTCTGTGTAATTGTGAAATATGTTGTATGGTCAATGATGGCCTAAATAGCATGCAAAGTATTTGCCACTAAAGCAAGCAAGCTGGCAATTTCTGGCAACGTCTGGTGGAGCTGTGTTGGAATGGGCAGAAAGGGCATTTCTCCTTACTGCCATAGTTTTATCACTGTTTTATATCTGATCATATTCTATGAATATCAATTGTATCAGTATATTACAGAGGTATTCGTTTATCTACTCATATTCTCTAAAAAGGTGTTACCATTAAAGTGTCATAAAGCTGTTCAAAACAACACATATTTCTGGACCATATCAATCTTATGAATGGCTAATACAAAATTGCTAAACAGAAAATATAATGCATTTTCCAGTGAAAAAGCTACAGCAAAACCAAGTTAAATCTTTTGGGGCCATATAACTTCTCTGTATTCAATTGTAGTTTAAATAAGCAACAATTAAATTGCCACAGGCTTCTCACTTTAAGAACAATTTCAGAGGTATATAAATTCAATAGCATTGCCTCTTTCTAAAAGTGACAGCCTCTGGAGCTATTTTCCATGCATGGCCATACCTTCACAAGGACTGTCTTATATCAGGAGGAAAAGTCATTCCAATTTGGGTGAGACTGATGTATCAGCCTGGAAAGAGAAAATATGTCTTCACATAGGATTATGTTCAAGTAAGTTTCTGGGATCAGGGGTTTTGAAGACAAGGGTTGTAAGGAATGTCTAGAGGATGGCTAGCCAAAGTCAGATCACTAAACTCTGTTTAACTGTAAAGACAAAAGTTATACTTCCGTTACTCAATACACAAAATCCTTCCACAGCAAACAGGGGAGGGAGCCTACACAGAGTCTACATCAACGCTAGAGATATATTAATTGCTGTACTGGATTGAGTAATTATTCTGTTAGGTAAAACGTGTACTTTTCCAAAGCTTTTGACTAGTTTTGTTGTGTCTGAAAACTAATCTGCTGAAAAGTCACAAATCCCCAAACCTCATCTTTATCTCAGCCAAAAATCAATAACCGGCATCATTAAGCAACTTGAATACAAGACAAAATTTCAGGTATTCCTAGCTCATATTACCTGATACTTTCTCTTATTCTCTGAAATGCCTTTCTTAGACTTTGTGTGTCTCCGTGGAAATGTCAGTATTTTTGTTATGTGGGATGATATATCCACTTACTCTTGCAGTGATTCTGTTGTGGTTGTAGTCTAACTAATACCTCCCCAAAGAAATCAACTCTTATCTGCCTTCTCTCTGGAACTTGGTGAAGATATCATAGTCTGTAGGAAATAAGGTTAGAAGTGAGCTCCAAAGGTCATCTAATCTATCCCCATTACCTCAATATCACCTTCAGGGAATATGGCAGTGGCATCTGCTCCTCTTTTGTATTGTAATTCCTCTCTGCTTCATGACTTACTGGTGACAGAAACAGCATTTTTTGAAAAATGCGGGTGTTATTATTCCTGGAACAACTTGTCTCTTTTATTGGAGGAAAAAATGAAAAATGTTTCTTGTTATCTGTCTATGGCACAAAGGATTTCTGGATCGTGTGCTAACATGACCAGTCTAGTCTGTTCTCAATATTTCTGAAGAAGAGCTAAACAGTAGGGAAGCCCTAAATGTAGAACTCGGGATTTTTTCATCAAAGTGCTCTGTATCAATATGTGCAAGAATGACACAGATTTCTCTAGGAAAAAAATGTTAGTTTTGGGGCATTTTCTGGTTTGAAAGACAGACAAAGATTTCTGATTGATTTTATGTCAAAAGGTCTCCTTTAAAAAATTCTGAAATTTCAAAATTTGGTCTTCAAAACTCACCTTTACTCAGAAATTTAATTTTATAAACAAAGTAAACACTAGGATAATTCTGTCTCTGAGAATATTTAAACAAAATGTTTCCTTTGGTTGAATTACTTTAATTTTAGTTGGTTTTCCTTCTTTAGATTGTCAGTATGTGATAATTTTAGACCAGGATGTAGACTGGAATGTTTCATAATGCCCTAATTTGAAAAATAGCCAAAGATTGACAGAGACTTAAAAGTATAAAGACCATTGGTATGCTATAGAACTTGAATAATATGTTCTTTCCTAATGGTTCTGTCCAGGTGATAATCTGTCAAAACCACTTGTCATGCCTGCTGTAATACAAGTTTTGATTTCTATATACTTTGATTGAGATGTCTTACACCAGATGAGTGTAACTGGATATACCTTACTTTCAATTTTGAGTTTTATTGGGTCACCATCCAAAAAGAGATACCTACATTTATGTATATTTAAGATATAGGCAGCTAGGAATTGATACCTCTGAAAATTTCCATCTTAAACAGAAGATGCAAATTTGTTTTGGTATGCAGAAGGAAGTTTTTCATTCTCAAATAATTTTGAATATTATATATTACACATTCTCAATGTAATTTTGAATGTACTTTTATTCTATCTTTACCTTAATAGTGTCAGACTTGAAAAGATAGTTAAGATCATTGACAGTGTATCTAAAGAAGAGATAAACATCCAGAGAGCTTTCAAAATCTGATCCTATTGAGCCAGGGTATATCACTCTCTCATCTCCCTCTCTAATCTATTGAAACACCACCCTTCAGCGAACCTGAAGTAAGGATATTGTAATTCTTCAGACATTCCTGAAAAATTAATTTGGTCCACAATCCATAATGTGCTTTTGTTTGAAAATTGGCAAAAGAAATTAATTTTAGTAATTGTATCAAGAAGGTGTCATTGACCTCCCTTTCTAGATTCATCTGAAACCAGTATATCACAACTCAAAAGATTTCTTATAATAGCTAGATGTTTTTGTTGCCCACTGAGAATCACAGAGCATGAAAATTGCATGTTTTATTTTGCTAGTGTTTTGAATTAGAAGTTGATGGTCTTCCTTTTGAAGTATTTAAAATATTATCTTGTTATAATTCTGTATTCAGTAAGATTGAATGAGAAGGTTGTGTGGTGTCACTTTATACAATTGCCATTTAATTCTTATTTCTTTCTTGGCAAGTAAATACAATTTCTAAATGTAATTGGTGTAATTATATGCACTGAACAACTTTATGTTGAGCTTCATGTTATATCACATTTTCCATTTATATAGTTGATTTTAATTGTAAATTACAGTCTTTAAAAGTCACTGCTTGTTTCCTTCTCTCATTGAAGAGGTTGACTGTTGTTGAACTCAGCTATATCTCCTCATTTAGTCAAAAACATTCTTTTGTACACTGGTGTTCTTTTATCTGCTTTGTATTAAAAGGAATGAATTTTCTTAGCATTCATATATCTGAAAAGGTAATTTAATCAAATTTTTTCACATATTTCCAATAAATGCGTATATTGTAAGCACAAAATTGCTTAACTTCAAAAAAAAAAAGCCTATCCTGAAGTTAGGAAAAAACCCCCAAACATTGACACTTCTGATATTTCTCTAATAACTGAGGTACAGGCTTGTAAACAGTACCTAGGTCCTGAGTAGGGGAGAGAGGTGTGTAATCCCACAGCTAGATCCTAGGCAGATAGAAAGAAGGCATCCTTCATCAGCTTCTGTCACAGCTGGACAGTAGGATTGTTTTCCTTTCTTTTTCTTTTGGTATTTTTATAGCAAATTCTAAGATAAAACATTATAATGGACAATGTCCATTTGGTATTGTATTTTTTTCCCAAATAAATGTAATTTTTAAAAATTCTGATCCTGCTGACATTTTTTTGGTTTTTTGTTTGTTTGTTTGTGGGGTGTTTTTTTTTGTTGGTGGTGTTTTTTTGGGGGGGGATATCCCTTTTTTTTGCTATAATCTCCTTTCATACCCCTGTTATAGAAATTTTTTTATATAATGTAAGCTGCTCATCAGCATGTTCCTCACAGATTTCTCCTTTATTTTACATGATGTATAGTTGGTTTTTAAATTTTTCAACAAAATTTATGTGAATCATTTGTATTCCACTGATTATGACATTTTTATTCCTTTGTAAAGTATTTAGTAGAAGAGAAAATTGGTAAGTACAAAAACTTTTCCTAGTGTACTGATTTTAAAACCTGCTGTTTTGAAATTGTACTTGATGGGGTCTGCATTTGGTCATATTATATCCAGCTTCAGGTTTAGAGTTTCTGTTAAAATTGTTTCATATTACCTGTGCAGGTCTTTCCAAAATATACTCTGTATTCTGGAGTGAGGGTGCCTTTTGACATCATTAAAATGATATGTGATTGAAATTTCACATCACTGTTGCTTTTTAAGTCTTTGCACAGTGCACAGATGCTAATTCAGATACTATTGTCCTCTAGGATCTGGGTATCTACTGTGACAATTCAGAGAAAGGCAAAAAACATACAAAACCCATTGCCTAGATTTAGTAAGAACAATTTCTTGCACAAAGAGCAAGGAAGATAATCAAACATACAGTCAATACCCCATATTAATAGAGATGCTTCTGTAGGTAATTCTTTCTAAGAGTAAAGTGGGTATGCAGTACTGCTGGTGATGTTTTGCTGTATGAGCAAGTGGAAATAAAACTTACTGTGTGTAATACAGAAAAATGACACCACTTTAGGTGCTTTCATGCTGTAGCCTAGTGACAGTTTTGGTCAGGGTTAAATGGATTCATTAGGTTCCATTAAAACACCTGTAACTCTGAAATTTCAACAATTTTGACGTACATTTATTTTCATGAACTCTGAATTTTCATACTCTGAATCAGGACTGTTTAAAAAATCAGCTTCACAAAATTTTTGAAAAATTATGTGCATAAGCTTTTTTAAAATAATGTAGGCTGTGCCTCTACTTTAGGACAGTCAAATCAATATGAATGTCTTCAGATTCCTCAGCAATTAGCAGCAGGTGAAGGTTTTCTCTGCCTTTTCTTCTGAAAAGGTTTGTGTGCAGCAGCAGGAATGAGAGACAGTAAAAGAGTAGCGGGAGGAGGTGGAAATACCAGGGATAATTCAATCTAATTTCAAGACTTTTTATATTGACCTCACTTAGGATATCAAATACAGATATATTGAATATATTTTAATGCAAATGATAGCACTATTTTAAGAAGATCACTTTCACCTGTAGTTCTGTAGGATTCTTCAGTCACTATTTGCTTTAGAAAGTACTACTAGAGAACAAATGAAGCAAACCATCCTAAAATTTCCACAGAATTTGGGGCACAAAAATGGTAGCTCCGACTTTCCACTGCATAAATGCTCAGCAGTTTGCCTTAAACTAAGTGTAAAGATTTGTCTGTTAGGAATTTCAGTGTATTATGAAAATATGTTATTTCTTTACCTGGGTGTTGGCTGAAGATCTTATTAACAGAATATCTATTCCCTACAGTCTAGACTAAAATCCTGTGTCTTAAAAAGATTTTTAGAGGCTTGAAGATTTCCTTTTTCTGTTGTTCTCCAGAACAGAAATTTTCTCATTCAGCAAGAGCTGATGAATAATGTTCTCCTATGGCGTATTCCATAGACAATGTCCCTTTTCCAAAATTGCTGCTGCCTCCTATTGCTCTCAATGGGATTGAAGCCACAGTTGCCCTCAGCAAAGATACACTTCTGCAAAATGACTAATGCTTCCCATTGTTTCCAATATGAGTGGAACTGCTCTTAGATAGGATAATTGTTCCTGAAGCACAGGAAATAAAAAACTTTAGCCAGCAATGGTGACTACATCAGAAATGCGGGATCAAGATGTTGTCTTTTAAAATTAGTTTCATTTAATCTACAATTTCAAATACTGTCCTATAAGAATTGTGCAAAGTTGCAAGATTGGTAAAACTAAAATACTGTGGGAGATGTAGCTAAGTCTAATGATACATTTATTTCTGACAGTTTCTTGGGTTTATAATTTTTATTTTTTTGATTTGTTTTCAGTATGCAGGCATGTACTATGTTTTGCTTTCATCATTATTTTACCTTACCTTTTCCACTATCTTTAATATAATACTTTTTGAGGGAATTGTTGCTAAAAGATTAATAAAGAGAACAAATGTTCAGGGCAGCACATTAGATGCCAGTTTTAATTATTCAGAGATATAAGAAACAAGTTATTATATTCTACTAATATATCTTATACTCACTAAAATTATCATCAAATGACCCCAAAGGTAGCACACTGACATCATTTGGGCATTATAATTTAAACAAAGTACTATAAAAACTATATTATAAAAAAATGAACATAACCTGCATTTTGTTTATTAGTATATGTTTAATATATTAGATTGTGTTTTGAGTCAATAATATCTGTAGTTCAGGGATGGTTCTGTTACTGTAACTAAATCTTAGGAGTGTCATAAGTACTTGAAGTGGTTTTCCCTGTTTTAGTGGCTTTTTCTTTCTCAACTTGTTTCAAAAGTTAGTGTGTAAATCTTGAACTGACAAACTATAAGAAGAAAAAATGTTGCAATCATTCTTTAAAAACATTAAGGAGTAGTTAATATCAATGTTTTTAAAGGGAGAAAGAGGAAGACACTTCTTTGTATGTATTTATTACTGCTTTCAGATATCTGAAAATAGAGTGTTTGCTGCTGTTTGATCTCTTGACGTCAGACTGGTTCTTGCTGGAGGCAACAGTGCCACTAGAGTGTTTCGACCTTGTTTTCTTCTATTTTGTCCTTTTTCATGCCATTTGGTAATGTAAACAGGGAATACACGTATTTTTTAAATGACAATTGCAAAACTAAGGCCATGCATTATTTCTAAAGTGAAAAAACTGAAGTTTTTTTCTTTTACTGGAGTATTTTGCTAGTGAAACTTGTATTGACAGCTTCAAAGCATATATAGTAATCTCAAAGAACTATGACATATGATCATAAGAGAAGAAATGTAAGAGTTGTAAAAACAAGGAATAAATGTGGAATGCTTCTATTTCATGAGTTCAACTTAATGGACTTTAGTGAACTCTTACCTGGTTTTTAGTGGTGAAAGATCAGAATTATCTCCTGCCTGTTTAATTTCTTTGTTCACATTGGTAGTTTTTGGTATTCTAATTACATAGAAGCATTAAGATCTCATAGCCATATCATAGCTCACCATCTCTAATTTGTGACTTCTTGTATAATTGCAAAACAATATCCATAACATTTCAAAATTAATTAATCGAGAATATTTAAGTCCTTGGGTTTATAGATTGGAAGGGAAACTGATGTCCCAGGCCAAAAAGCATGTTGTCTTTTGGGGTGGTGTATCAATCAGCCCAAAGAAAGAACGAGCTGCCAAAGGGTAGAACACTGGTTTGTTTTATAATAAAGGCTTTTTCAAAAGAAATTATAATATTTACTAATGACAGCATAACTGAATTTAGCATTTGCTCATGTGACAAAAAAGGAAAAATTAATTGGGTGCTAAACTTCAATGATGAGTTAATGCACACCTAAAGAAGGGATAGCGTATTAGGAGGATCATGTCCCAAAATAGCATTGTGTTCACAGGGTCCAAATTCTAAGTAGTTAAAAGGGTAAGCTGAAGCCAAACAGTTTGTGGTTATTTGTTTGAATTTGAATAGGTTGTAGACTGTTAAAACTCAGGTGATAAAGTTAGACATCTAGTGACCTTTGGGTTTCCATTTCCAGAGCAATTCAGAAAACCTGTCTTAGATTTCTGCTCTGATGAGCCCCTTGTTTCTGCATGGATTATCTACGAAGCCAAGGCTAAAACCATTTCCTGATATTGCTACTTAAGTAATGTGTCCAAGCATAGTACAAAACCACTCTAGTACCTGAGATATTGCCGTGAGATGGAAAAGATACAGAGAAAGTGAGGCAGTGTCTACACAAAAGAATGAAACGACTGTCTGAGGACAATGTGGAAAGTCCCATATTTATTCTGGAAATAGAAGATGTATTCACACTTGGAATTGTGTGAAAACAATGGCATGTGACAAGATTCACACAGAGAGGAAAATAAGGAAGGTGTAAGGTGCAAGTGACTTGCTTATGGTCACATGGTAAGTATGTAGCAGATTCCAGAATTACACTAGGTTTTCTTCCATTTACAGGTTATATTTGCTGTCCTGCATTGATTTCAGTGCAAATTCTCAAAGACTTAGGATTTACTCTTGCTCTATTAAACTGACAGATTTCTGATGGATCTAGAGTTGTTGTGAACTGCTAAAAAGGAGTCATGGAATATGGCTGTAGGTTTTTTTGTAAAACAACAAGATTTGTCATACTCTATCAGAACGAACATGTCAAATTCAGGAGTGACCATTCCTCATATTGCAGAAATGCAGAAATCTCTTCCATATTCCTTCCAGTCATGCAGTACTTAATGTGAAGACTTTTTCAGAATTTGCAGAAGTCAGTGCATTGTCTGATGCAGGATACAGAATAATCGTATTTAACATGCATAATTTTGATCTGTGGATCAGAAGATCCCTTTGTCTGAACTGGGTTCGATTTTTAATATAATTTATGTCATTTTCTGGTGTTTACAGTTTCAAAACTGAGCTGCAGTGTTGGATATAGTGCAGTAAATTCACATTTTGTTTCACTGGAAACAGTGCTGTCATATGTGGAGAGGTGAGGATTTTTTTACTATTTTATGACACTATATCTTGCTGCATTTTGATTTTTCCAGGTCTTTTCAGATAATTCTATGTAGTATTTAATTTATTTTTCAGTTGCATTCCTTTCTAAAATTACTAATTGTTAGCTCGGTTTGAGCTTTTTTAGGGAACTCATAGTACTGGAATAATGTGAACTGTACTTTGGGATGTTGAGAAGGCAGGAAGGAAGGAAAGAAGGAAGGAAACATTTTCTATTGCATGCTAATACCCTTTCTCATTATTTTAGCCATTATTTGTATTTTGGTTGTTGTGTCATTTTTATTGCCTTCAGTTTAGATGAGTGGAGTAAAGCCAAATTATTTTTGTAGTCCTTGCCATGGTATAGATCAGAATGAAAGGTGGGTGACTCACCTAATTTGCACAGTGACACAAGATTAAGAACAGGTTGCTTTAGTGTAACAACACTTCTTTATTTTTAACTTTGTGTTACCATAAGGAACTCTTGCATATGCCATAGTAAAGTGCTGCCTTTCCTTTTATACATGGGTATGTGTGTGTGAACATAGTATAAAACCCTGACTCATACTGATTTGAATTTTCATAAGAGTAATATTAATGATACATCTCTTTTACTTAGGTAATACAGAGCTCAGAAACAGAATGAATTTAAGCCAACTAATACACTTTAGACTATATTGTATTGTCATAATGTGTCCCTAAATTTAATATTGACTTCATTATTTTAACTTATTTTTTAAAAAATGTTTTTACGGTTCTAATTTAAGCAAACATGCAAGTAATAAGAAAAAATGGGAATATGTGGTCAAGGAGCATGGCCAGATCAATAACAATTTGTTGGCCTATTAGGGAAACTGTTCAATGGTGTACATTCCATTAGTGCTTATATGCAATCACATGTCATGACATGTACAGTTTCTTGGATGTTGTTCATTGCATAAACATAGAAAAATTTATATATCTCAATAAGTTGGAATCGTTCATTACATAAACATAGAATAAGTTAAATATCTCAATAATTCATTTTTCTGTCGCCTATTCATTTTTTGTCATTAATAGTATCAGATTACATCATTGATATTTAGGCTTACCTCATATGATATTTTAAATTTATTTTTTTTTACTAAACAACTTGTAAGATTAATTCCTTGAGAGCTTTGGAGAGAACCACTCATTTTATGTCTTCTAGAAACCAGTTTTGTTGACTCAAGACGTTTTTGTGCTTCCCAAGACTGGCAGGCTGTTGCAGTAACTCTATATTCCAAGTGATAGTAAGACCTCTGAAAATATTTTTGGATTCTATGAGTTACTCAGAATTTGTAGTTTGAAAATATTCTCCTCAAGAGGGGACTATTCTGCAAAAAATCACACGCAAGACCCTTTGTTTTGAAAATGCCACTACATGAATTATGTTTTTGGACTGCTACTAACACCAAGTGCAAAAATCCATAATCTTTAATTATGGTACCTTGTCAAGAGCACCTCTTGATGCCATGACCTCTAAAGTTTGTTTTACACTTTTTCTCCCATACTACATATAAATAGATACTTTTACACTGTAAGAATTTCCCCAGTGATGTGATAGATTATATAAGTTTTGCGTAGTTAGAGCTGTCCACGCTATTTTTACTATATCAATTTGTTGAATTTTTGTTTTGCAAAGTCCACAGCTATTAGAAATTCTGGAAAAGATATGAAGAAAATATGCTAAGAAAATTCCAGGGAATTTGCTTTTTTTGGCAGATTGCAATGAACTGAGTCACATTTGTGATTATATCAAGTTTCATGTGCATTTTTCAAAAGTACAGTGTAATCTGTTTCTACTGTCATTCTTATCTTTACAGATGGTGTCAGTAAAAGTGAGGCAAAAATGATGTATTAAGTTAAAAGTCTGCTTAATGTGTTGTACTACATGTATGAAGGATACAAAATAATGATGTTACAACACATTGTGTTCAGGTTGAGTATTGACACTTCATGATTTTAGTGTGAGGAAATAAATATCCTGGGTCTGGCTTCTTTTGAACTTGGGGAAAATTCAGGTTTGTTTATATATTTAAGTTGACAGCCAGGCTTTCCTCATTAAGGCAATCATTAATTTGATAATTAAACTAGAGTAGAAACAGCTGGTTTTTTATCATTGCTTACACTGAGACTTTTCTTTCATGATAAAAATGACATATGTAAAGTGAAGTCTAAGGAATTTACATGCACAATAACTTAGGAATATTCAGTTTTGTTCATGCATATTTTAAAAGCTGTTTTGTGTTTTAGATTCTAATAGCTGCACATTGAAGTTCTTTGAAGAAATATAGTTTGAGTATTAGTGAGATCATTCACTTTGCAATGGAAAGGACCAAGAATGCTTACACTTGACAAATTGTCTTTATTTTTGTGTGAAATAAGAGGTTCTGTTTTAATAAATGAAATGTTTTTGTCACTTAAAAATAAGGATTACAGTTTCTACTTTAAAAGTCAGTACATAGATGAGGATATCGGCCATTGTGCAGTAAAATATGATTTGCAAGCAATGCAGCAGTGTTGTCTAAACTACAGTCCAGTCTTCGAAAATTCTTAGGCAGATCTGCATAAAGTTAATAGCAAATTCTTCCTGTAATCTTTAAAATTGTTCTGCAGTCCCTGAGTGACTGCTGAAATGATAGTTGACTTTGAGAAGTTTTAGCAAAATGTTTTCTCTTAATGATGATATTCATACACAGTTAGCTAGTCAGACCTTTTATGGCAGCTTTCCAGTTTAATCAATTATGCTTCCGTGTTAATATTTTTTTGTAAGAATCCAAATTATTTTTCACACTTGGAAACATTTTGCTTGTAATTTACATTTGTACATTGTGGCAAGTTTTACATTTGTACATGATTACTCTTGAGAACTGGATACTCAAATCTGACTTTTATTTAGTTGCTTTTGAGTCTTCTGGTAATGGTGATTGAAAAATTGAGCTTAGAGTAGTTGTTTGATATCCAAGGGGTCAACTCATTGCAAAGCTGGCCTTCTCTGTTCAACAGATACAACTTTCCAATCCACAGATATGCCAAAAATGCAAGAACTCTGTGTTATTTAGAGTGCTAAAGGAAGGGGCCATGCTAGATTTTCCAAGAGGAATGAGGAACTCTTTCAAACCCAGCTGTCTGAAAGACTCCAAAATATCCAATACACAGAGGGAATTTTATCCTAGGCTCTAGTACTCTGTATGCTCTGACATATACATTGCCAGGACTTTAGAAACAGCTGTTGTCAGATCAGGTGTCCAGAGAGCAACACTAGTATTTCCATGAGTTTCAACTCTCTCACATTCCTAATCCATCAGGTTTGAAGATATAATCAGGAATTGCAATCTAATCTCCTTCTTATGTCATTGTATTCTTCTTTTCTCTTCTTTTCTGCATTTTAAGCCAGCCAGGACCGGCTTTGTGAGTGATCAGTTGATACTGAAGACATGACCCATAAGCACCCATATCTATTCCATTTCCTTTCTCCTCTAAAACCTTGCCCTTTGCTCTCCTTTTCCTCTTCTCTCTCCCACTTTAGTTCAAGGGATATTGTTGGCCAGAATGATGCTGAGCCATTGAGATGCATGATGGGGCTTGCCTTGGCTGTGCTCCTCATCACCTGCACAGAATCCAGTGCTCTGTGAGGAGGCCAGGGGTCAGAAGCCAAAGCAGATCTCTGCTAGTCAGCTCGTGCAGCAGCAGAATGGATGCTTAGCTCCCACTTCACTTACGGATGCCTGCACCCTGGACACATGCACTTTCCCATCCGTAATTTTTCCAAATGCTAAACCATCCGGGAAGCTATCCAGAAACTCTGCTGCATTTAGTGCAGCAGACCTAGAATTGTTCATTTGAAAGGTTTTCAGACCTGTCTGCTGGCATCTGTCACCATGTGTACAGTACTGCCTGGGGTCAGCTTGACAGGGAATGTGCACCTCTGCACTGCCACACAGGGAAGAGGCGCTGGTTGCTCACCGGCAACTCTCCAGGTACAATTTGAAATCCTTCCTGGTCTGACGGGTTTGGTTGCAGTTCTGTGGCTGAGAGCAGCCTAGCAGATAGGAAATGTGCTATCTTACATATCCTTCAACTGAACAGGAGGTTATGTGGGGCTTGAATATGCTGTCTGTAGATGTGGGAGGGGGAAACTACCTCTAGCCTGGAGCGGCTCTCCATGAGGATATATGTAGAGACAACTCATTTTGAAAAGGCCTGGTTGCTGGAAACATTTCTCCTTTTTTGCTGTTTTAAAGATTAAGGAACTTTTAATTGCCAAAAACCTTCTAGAGTTAATTGCTAAGTAATTTTGTTTTTTTAACAAATAGCCTCTCTGATGTCTAGCAGAAATAAGTATGATACAGAAGTCCATTTCTTTTAGTATTTCTGCCGGTCCCATGGGAGTCCTGGTGGGGGGAATGTTTACCATACAGATCTTTTGATACAAATTTTGTGGTGTGGTACATTTTTATTGAGGACAGTCAAGGAGTATAGCTACCTCTCCCCTTGTTTCATAAGCATGAATGGGAGATGCAAGCGTGCTACTGCAAAGGTAGGCATCACATTCTGCAATTGTAACGCTGGCTGTATTGAAGCAAGGAGAGAAGACCCACATGTTTTAGAAATTGTACAGTAAAACCTGCTCTTGATAGAGTGCTACTCTACTCTCTGTTGCATTTAATTTATTTATGGCTAGAGAAGATACATACTATTCTTAAATCTAAATTGTCTGTTCTCTCCTTTATCACTGACTTCCTGGAAGTCAGTAAAGTTATGCAAAGGTTAAATCAGAGCGAGATTACAATTGGAATTTTCACACTGCAAAATTATATATACAAAATTACTACTAGGTTATGAAAAAAAAAAACTGAGTCAAAACCAACATTGAACCTTATAACATGTTTGAGTTGTAAGTGGTTATTATGTGTACATGCATATATATGAACTGTTAGGTAGTGGGAAAGCACTCAGCATCATTTACTTTGTTTTGTGGTTTGTGCAGATTAACAAGATAGCAAACATCAGTTTTAGTTATGGTGACTTGTCTATGGTTTCATGACATCAGCATCTGTCTAATGCAGCAGATTACCTGCAATTCTCTTAAAATGATGCAGTACCTATCATAAAAACTGAGGTTGTTTGCTTCTTAAAAGAACAGCACGATAGGCAGTACACTCTAGTTTGCTGGCTAATAGGTCAGACAGGCTAAGATGGCTCTTCTGTCCAAACAGAAGGGTTGAATATGTTGCTTCTTTCTTATTTCTGAAGTGTGTAATCTAGTTCCACAGACCATCTGCTTGGTTGCTGTAATATTTCTCCTCTTTATCCTGCCTAACAAAATTAAGGTGTACAACAATACTCAGGGGATGATTGGAATGATTCCTTTAAACCACATTTGTGTATTTTTCCTATTTTCTTGTTCTGTCATTTTGGCAATAGACACACAGATAAGCTTGTTTCTTATTTAATCTTTCTTTTCTAAATAAAGGTTTTTCGCCCTAAGAAGCAGTATTGCAGCAATGTTAATGCATTCTCTCACACATATGTTCCCAAAATTTGTGGCCAGTACTAGCATTTTATTGGACTGGTTTGTTTCAACAGTGAAAGCTGACGTTTTTGAAAAAAAATCTGATATTGCAATGTGACTTTGCTGCTTTGCTGTGACTAAATACTTGCTTTAGTCTTGTTTTAAATGGAAGTATCACAGCATTATGCAGAGGCTACCATAATGTGTTGCCCCTCTTCAGGATAGTTTCTTCTATTGTATTTATTTCATAAAGAAGAAAAAAAAGAGAAAACCCAAGCTGAACCTTTGGAATTGTTATTAAGTAAGAAGAATGCATTTATACAGACAAATTGGCATGGGTTCCCAGAATGCACATCTCAGAACATTGCTAGAAAAAGAATGGTGTAAAAAATTCTGTCATTGGTTGAAACTTAAGTCAGATGGCAAATCTGTAAATAGACATTCAATGTTCATTCAGGTGCTGTGACTCAGAGGTGAAGTGAGCGGACCCGGCACTGCCGCGGTCAGAGCTGTAACACTTTGGAGCCACTCTTGTGGAAAGAGAAGCTGGAGAGGACAGGAGGTGAGCAGTGATTGCATTGGTCATGTCAGGCTGGGCCTGGGCATTTTGGTCCTGGCAGGCCTGTCAGAGCAGTGACTGCCCCCGAGGAGGTTTCAATTCCGCTGGATGCTTTGGAAGTTACTTTGGAGGTATAGTTGTTGAAAGAGAAGCTAGTAGTAATAATTCTGCAAACCATGCTGCGTATAAGGATTCTTGGATGGAAGAAAAATACGTACATGCCTGGTGGGTTTATATATATATATGTATTTATATAAATAATAAAAAAAAAATATATATACGTTTAAAATCCCAGCTTCTCACATGTGCTTCTAGGTGATAAGTAGAAAGCATTTGAAAAACCCTTATCCCAGTGCCACCTTTTCATTGCTAACCAGTTTACTCAAGTCAGCACAGCCTTGACTCTATCAAAGCTGCTACCTTTGTTTTGTTTACTTTGTTATTCTTGTTTGGAAAGCAGGGAAGTAGCGTGCAATTAGCTACAGAGTTTCTCATGGAGGATAACGGGAGTGTCAGTGGAAGTCTACATGTCTCAAACAGTTATTAGCTTTCTCATCTTAATAAAAGCTCCCATGTTCTTCAAAATTTTCTTCGTTTCTTCGTATGCAAAAGCAATAAACTGAACGAGGAATACAATTACTGGGGTTTTAAAAACAAATTTGGATGGTTTCTGAGAAGCTGAAATGGGCACAGCTAAATGGGAAATTACACGACTCTAGACAATGGAGAATATTTTGCTTGTGTCTTGTCTCTCTCATTCAGAGTTTTCAAATTCTGGAATAATAATTATTGTTGTTTAGAGTACAAATCACAGTAATCTCAATTGAATACTCACAAATATCCATTTGGTCCAAATGTTCTCACAGTGACATTAAGGTATAATGTCACTGAAAACAGGATACCTTCTGCTTTTCTGTAACTGTTTAGACTTCACTGTTCAATTAAGTCTGAAACTGAAGGGAAAAGAGAAAAGGTATGACATATGCCAGACCTCTTGCAATCCTTCTTGGTGTGTGAACCTTTATTTTCTTTTTAGGGAAAATAATAAAAGAAGAATGATTCTATTAAATTTTTTTTTGCAACTCTTTTGGGTCGAATCTGCTGGCCTGTGCACTTCAGATTTAACTTCACCATGAATCTGTCTTCCTTACCAAATGGATTGTAATTTTCTGAACCAACCTTTCCACTTGAGGCTAATCCTTTTAGGAAGAGGTAATTTTCCTGTTTATCTTAATTGACATGTTCCCTAAATTTCAATCTCCGCATTAACTTGACCTTAATTATGTGGCCTCATTGATAAAATGAAGGTTACCCAGGCAAGTTCTATGCATGATTAATATTTTTTATTGTGTTTGTACCAATTAAAAATCTGAACCCTCTTCCTAATCTTTTTGTTCAATCATTTCTAAAAATGTGTGTAAAGAACACTTATGGTGCTTTTTGGTCTTTTTTAAGTTCTTAAAAGAAAAGTATTATATGTGATGAATATACTTTGATGTAAACCTGTGTATTTCCATGTTTCTCTTTTCATAAGAAAAGTATGCTTTGATTTTGTGAATGCCATCATTTAGTCTTGAGAGGCTTCTATTGCTTAATATTTCATTTATTAAAATTAATTTTCCTCCAGTCAGACATGTATTACATACACTAATAGATTATTACAGTTGAAAGTCTTCTAGTACTGTCAGGTAGACTGGGTTAATCTTAAAATTTGAACCATTGATTCATAGCTTTTAATCACTATTTATCTGAATAAAATTTAATTATTTACTTCTAATTTGAGCTATAGTTACTACTGACTTTAACTTAGAATAAGCAGTAAATGCCTAAAATTCATGCATTAGAAATTCATTCTCACAGTCACAGAAGGCTGAGCAGACTTGCAAGTAGGAGAGGACTTCATGCTCCAGGTGTTTTTGTCCTGTACAATTGAGTTGTTAGAAAGAGACTACAGTACTTTGGGAAAATCTAGCTCTGCTGTTATTATCAGTAACATTCACAGCTGATTTGTAGTAAAATGCAAGATGGTCTGGTCTCTGAATAAATATCTTTCTGACGGCACAGGATGATAATTGCTCTGCCAGCACTTTCTTTGGCACCTACTTATCTCAGCTGAAATGATTGATAAAAATATTTTTGTACTGACGTTGAACACTTCTAAATTATATAATGATTTTTATATTATTTCACATTTACTCTGAAGAAAGTTCATGCTAAATTGAGTTTCACTGCTGTCAGTATCTTTATTAATCAGAATAGAAGTATGGTGTGTTTCCCACTTTTTTGCACAAGATCAATTTTTACAGCAAGACTTCCTCTTTCTTTTCTTGGAGCAACATGGAGAGTTATGTATGAGGATATCAAGTCACTGACTTCAAACAGAAGACAAATTCACTAAAGTGAAAATGATTGTGATAGTTCTCTAATTTCCCCCACAGTGTATGTAAAACTGACTTTTAAAGTGTTTAGTGGATAATGGATCATGTAAGGTCAGTACTAGCCATAGCTGTTATGGCTATTATTTTCTCCTTTCATGGGAGGGTGCTCAGCAAAATGAGATTGTCACGCTCTTTTTTTTTTGAGAGGACAGCGACAGACAGTTAAAAGCCTCTTCATGTAAGGATGTTATTTCATAAAGACACCAGCACTGGATTATCCCCTTCACTTTAAACTTCTGCCAGCTTGTACAAAGAGATAAAACAAAATAGCCCCAATCCCAGGGGTGGAGAAGTGCTGGCCAGATCTGCCCATGTCCACAGCTTTCATTTTGATTAGTCACATGTGAGGAAAATTCACTTAGGCTGAGAGGTAAATTTAATACCAGTTATGCCCATGCTGTTCATATCACAACCATTTTCACATGATGCCACTTAATTCCCTAAGAAGCAGAAAGGTAAATCGGTGGCTGGCCAGCTAAGGTGTCATAATGCATTAGGACCAGGGCTCGCTGCAGGGGATAATGGTTCTGATTGCTGTTGACTCATGTCTCCACCAACTGCCTCATGTAAAATAAGTGACATTTAAAAGGCATCAAGATGTGAGAAGAGGTGAAAAAAAAAAAGGAAGAAGGAAAAGCAGAGTACTAAACTTGCCACTTGAACATAAAGTCCCTTTTTCACCCTAAGTGGTATAAAAATGATAACTCAACATGCCATAGGTGACCTGTGCTGTGCTTTGAACTTCCTGTCTTGTGTTTTTAGAGAAAAATCTGTAAAATTGCTTCTGGGAACTGCTCCAACATGTTATCATTTATTTCCCATTTAATTTTTTTTCTACTGTTTTTTTTTGCCCTTGGATATCAGTCTATTCATCTTTTAAAAAGCTTAAGGCTGAATCAAGTTAGGGAATGGTATACAACAAGAGGCAGCCTAGTCTCTGAAGGCCCATTTAAGTCTATTTTTATAAAAAGAATCAAATTCCAGTTTACAGTAAGCATATGCTTCAGTTGACATCTGTTTCTAAGACTTGGATGCTTTGTTTGCATAACAGGCACCAATAAATGGCCTTGTTTTAAGTCTGCTCACTCAGTTGTATTTGGGTTGTTCAGCTGGGGATTTGAGTTGCAGCTGATCCCCTACCGCTCATAGCAGATATGAGAGGGAAGAAAAAAAAAATCTGAGAGACACAGTCTTATTTATTAATGCAGATTTCAGCATTCTCAACAACGCATTTTCTTTTTGTTAGGTGACTACTAAATACTTCTTTGCCCAGGTAGAGAAGCATTTGACAGTATCAAGTATTAAAGATAATAAAAAGTTTATTTTTTTAATGTTGTATTCAATAACATTTGTATGGTTCTCAACTGACAAAGCCTGGTGCATGTAATGCTGGGAATTAAGTGGATGATATCCGTAAGAAATGCATTTGTTATGGCAATATATGTTATAGTGATTTTTAAAAATTACTTTTGTTTTCTTTAAGTGTCCATGTCCTACTGATGACACAGTCTAAAATATTTTGTAAGCAAAATTTAATTATATCTGCTTCCTTGGGAAAGCAAATTCTGGACTTCTCAAGGGAAAATTCAGAAGTGTATATGTTGCTTCTCCAGCTTGCAGAATATAAACCTTCCTCTGGGAAGTGATGCATTCTGTGGCAATTATATGGTATTTCGCTCATACGTATAACAGTTTCAACACACTTCTATGAAACCTAGGTAATGCCTGTAAAGAGTACAAAAATGTATCAGTAGTATCACAGCTCTATAATTACCTTGCTTAATAACTACTGTAGTTTTTTAAAAGCAATAATATCAGCACTGCTTCCTTGTTAGTATTTTGAACTTCCCCCCTAAATTATTGCAAAGTGCTCTCTAGTAGTGTACAGAATATGTAACATATTTCAAGTGGATTTACTTATCAACTTTTTCTAGTGGTACCAACAGCAGTAGTGTGAAATATATCTACTGCATTTACTCTTATCCATTGCACCTACTTTCTTTTTCCCTTTAATTTTTATATATGGTAAAAATTTCATTGAAGAGAGATTTTAGATGACAGGACTGTAATTTTAAAACCAATAGAAGAGGTGTAAGCAATTTGAGCTTAGCTGAAGCATAATCTTAGGTTGTCAAGAAGAAACCCATTCTCCCTATGCTAATCAATCAGTATATCAACCAACCAATCATCTCCTCAGCTTAGCATATATCCTAAGGTTTGATATATCTATTAACTGCCCATCATGCAGCTGGTCTCCAGTTGATGAGATTCCCCCTATCTTGGCATTTGGAGGCAGACAACTGAGCTATCAGAGCCTCAGATAAATACTAAAGTGGAGATTTCAATCCTGTTCCTGATAGCAAAAGACAATCCAGGAATATAGAATATATTTTTAGAAAAGAACACATAGAGAATTACATTTTCAACAGTGTGTTATATGTGAAAATTGCATATATTTCATGATCCCTTCTTCCTCCACCCCCTCCCTTCCCAGAAGTGGCAGGAAATTACTCTTATATTGTGACTCAAACTCTTAACAGAAAAAGAGAACAAGAAAGAGCTAAAATTAGTTTTTAACTGCTAATTACTATAATGGTGTTATTCAATTCCTTTTTTAAAAAAAGTGATTTTCCTTGTTATTGCGGCATTGTTACTCTATAGATGAAGAGCTCTATGAAAATAGTGTGTCACAACAAACTTAAACCTTAGGGAGAAAAGTTTGAATTTCAGACGATTATATACCTGCCTTTCTATTTGTGAAGTCTGAGCTCAAAACCCATTAAGTAAAAACATAAACTAGGTATGGAACAGTCTACCTGCTAATATGGAAGTCTGGCATGAGATTTAACTTAGTGTTTCAAGGTGCAAGAAATGCTGCAGAAATTGATGACTTACTGTGTTGGCTTTGCTATTAGTAAAAAACTGCCTCAAAAAAGAAGTGGCCTAGACTGCATTTTGTAAGAGCTTGCTATGCCCTAGGGAGAATCCTAGGGTGGCCCAAGGGTCTGTCTTCACCATGGGGTGCAATGTAGGACACAAGGGACAGGTCACCCTCTCAAACTGCACTATCAAAAGATGGGGCCCAATCTCTGTGCTGGCATATCACTGAGCAATTCGTGAAGTCAGAGGATGTGTGCTAAATTAATAAAAAATTTGATCAATTCTCTTCCCTGACCTACCAACAATAAACATAAGCATATTGTTATGAGGTTAGCTTATAGGCCTTTTCATGCTTCCATTTAATTAAATTGAGTGTAATGATTTGCTTTGCTTTTGTTCCTTTGTTTCTGAGACTCAAACCACTGAATGTTCTGAAATACATTTTTTCAACACTGAAAAATTGCATAAGTCTGTAAGCTACATATCTTAGTCAAAGCACATTGTTCTTGACATAAGAGCACTTCTGTGTCAATGTAGAAAAGTAAGTTTTTATACTGCTCTACTGTTTTTCAGCAGAATTCTTGTAGCACATATTTGCATTTTTATGGCTTGTAACATAAAAATATCATGGTTTAGGTCATGATATATTACAGTAACATGGAAATGTGAAAATAATCAGGGAAAGTATTTCAGGCTACTTTGAAGACTAAATTCTAATCTTATCACTTTTATATCCTCCTTTGCCATAACCCACTGAAACACCGATTTCCTGAGAAGGTTACCCTTGGATTTGACTCTGCAAAATTATCCAAAGCACTAACACATATTAATATAATAAAGGCTACTTTGTTTTTCAGAAAGACCATGCATATTTTAAATCCAAGGTTGGTTCATTAGCTGGGATACACAGGCATAATACCAGTTGAAGATCTGACCCACTATATTTAGTGGTCATGAAAAGTTTCAGACCAATAGCTGTGGTTTTTGAAACCATTCAGGCAAAACCAGCTTTCAACAATAGTAGTGGAAGTTCTCCTGTGTTACCCTGTGAATGTATGTCAAACCTCACCTGGAAGGAGCTGGAGGATCCTGAAATCCTTGGCCTTTGAGAAAAATAATTGTAAATACTTTCCTTTGATATAGATTTCCTTAAACTATTACAGTCTAAATTCATGTGGAATGTGGACCCATAAACGGATGAAAAGTCTGGTTCATCTTTGTACAGCATTCTCATTTATAGAGCTTGTTACAAATCTTATTCCATCTAAGAGATGAAAACAAGGTTTAGTGACGTAGAGAGATTTTCTGCAAGGTGGCTGTCAGTAGTGTAGACTTTTAAAAATTGCACACTTAGCACCAGTTGAAATTACCCCAGGAGAAAGAAGCAAGGCCTCTTCACTACAGGCACCTAACAAATTTATCTAAGAATGTGAAGGATGCATAGCCACCATTTGCCGGTACGTGAATTTCAGAGTACACTGTTTTGTTAGACAAATGCTGCCCAAAGCCTTCAAACTGAACTGTGCATGCAATTATTATTTCCACTTGTATCAAGTTTATATCTCCTGGCTTTGCAGAACAGACGCTTTTCTAATTTTGGTTAACTATGTAGAATGGTGGAGTTGATAAAGGAAAAAAATATGAGTCAGAAGCTGCTGGGACCTAAAAGGTGTTGTCTTTGTTTAGTTAATTTGGGGGGGAAAAAACAAACAGAAGAAATCCAAGCTCTAGACACAACTTGTGAAATCACCCAAATAAATTCCACTTTATTTATCTTGAGCATTACGTAAGGGTGCATAGGGCAATTACACAAACTTCCATGCTCTGTATCAGATACTTGGGGAAGATAAGCATATTAGTAACCCACATTAATCTACAAGTTTTTATCTTCTCTACCTATCATATATCTCTAAACCCCAAAACAAATAACCTAATGAATCCAAACCAACAATGAAACCCCATGGGGGGAAGGGCGGGGGGGGGCAGAATAAAAACAACCACAAAAAACCCCGAACTAGTTTCCTCACTTTATGTACAGACAAAGTGAAACTAGGATATTGGAATTGACAAAATAGAGATACAAGGCTACAGCTGAGATATGGTTGATTGTATCTCTAAGCTATTGTGAATACTGGAAAAAGGCAGTTATATAATTGAGCTATCCAACTATTTGGGCATGGTTCTTTAAAATCTTCCTTTCTCTATTTAGTTTCTTGTTTGTGAAGCAAATAAATATGTATGCACTCCAGGTTTATTGTTACATAGTTAATGTTACAGTTCAAAATAATTGAATATTCTTTTTCTATGCTTCTCAGAATGAGTGCTCATTTAAATCAGATATTATGAAAACCAGATGACTAATCCTAAATTCAGGTGTACTACCACTCAGGCTAGGCAGATTGCTAGTTGATCATGCTAAGATGCTCCCTTATCCATTATTGGATCTGAAAAAGAGGAGGATTAAGAATTATCTGACTTCTCAGTTAATGTGCAAATCATCTAAAAGCTCAGCTTAGAAAGGTCTTAGAAAGCAGAACAGCACTAAAATAATAATAATGTCTTAAGAATTTTTAATAATATAAATGTGCCGTATCACATTTTTAGAGTGAAAATAGAGTTTTGTGGTTTCTATCTCAGATGGTCTTTTATCTCTCTCTTCCTGTTTTTGTAATTATGTATGAATGTCCTAGAACTCTACTTCTAATTAAATTTTTTTTATTGCAATTAGAAGTTGTCACTTGGGACAAATTCACACTGTTGGAATTTAATAACAATTATATTATTTTCAGGCAATAGTAGAAAATAATTTGTTAAATATCTTTGGAAATGAGCGTTAATCTATTTACTTTTAACAAGGCATAAGGCAGGGAAGGGAAAGTATATCTTGGGAAATATATTTGTATAATGAATCTATGATCTTTGCAGGGGTTTTGTCTGTAATACATATTTCTAGTATCTTTCTCTGCTCTTGGTTATTTTGAAAAACACCCTTCATTGAAAAGATTGAAACACTATTTTTCTGTATTTTCAAGGAACAGGAGAGTCTGTGAACCAGAAGGCATCTCTTAATGTTCCCTCTTTGCATTTTTAGGCTAGTTCTGCTGTTTGCTATAGTAATATTTGTTTTAGCATTTCTATCACTCCAGTATGTATACTTGCCTTTCAAAATCTGTGAAAAGTATTTAAAAAGAAAAGAGAAAATGCTAGTATTTCAAAACCCTATTATAATACATTTTCAAATATGTCAGACACATCTTTGTTAAAATTAAACCAAGGATTGGTTTTGAGCGAATAGCCCTATATCCTTACAGATGCTGTGGATGGATGCATCTAAGCTGCTTATTATATTGATGGGTTTTGCTGCTCTGCAGCAAATGAAAACAGGCAGCTGCTTCCTCCATCAAAGCAAAAAGCAGCCTGAGTTTTTATTAAACGAGTGTTCATTTCTTCTATTGCCAAAATTCTTACACAAAACAAAAGAGCAGTTTTAGCACATTATTGCTTAACTAGACATGAACAACTGACAGCAAGTGATAAGCCTGTCTGCTTTTCACAACTGGTAATCATTTTTGGAATAGATGTTTTAATATAGTTGAATATAAAATTTTGTAATTTACATCTACAATGGTACATAAATTTATAGATCCAGTTTTTTGCAGGAGAATGAAGGCTATAATCACAAAAGGTTTGTTCCAGTGTTGTTTAATTTTTAATAACTATTTGAAAACTAGGTACCCCCCCCAGCCCACTCCCAACACAAATTCATCCATTTGAAAAAGATGTTAAAGACGATCATACCAGCAGATTTGTACAGTTGGCCAATTTTTCTTATGGAAGGGATATGCGTACATTTACAGCTTTGACTTGTTACTGTATTTCCACATCAGTTCCCCTGAGCTTCTGAAGTTTGTGCTCTAAAAGACATTTGCAGATTGCAGACCATCATGTTTCCCTCCTAGTCGTGAATAATAATGAGAGTGAAAGTGAGAGATACAGTGCTGAGGCCATTTTGCCTAGCCTGAAGATCTCAGCCAGTGCTTATACATATTTTTCAATGATCTGAATATCATGAATTCTGCTTTAGATTGGAAGAAAGACAAGAGTTTTCTACAAAATGTATGTGCATAGGGAAAAAATGTTTCTCTTTATATTCTCTTCTATTTTTTTCCTGGTGTTCTTGTACCTTTTCAAACTCACTTATAGCATTCCTGCTGTGGAAAAGTAAGCTAGCCATTCTCCCTGCCTCAAATTACTCCTCTTCACTGGACTTAAAAGGTGGTTTGCCATCTGCAAAAGCCAGGTGCAGTAAGGCTCAGATATAAGGTGCTGCTGTAAAGGCTATTAAATAATTTTATTTTTTCATACTGAGTGCATTTATTGCTGAAGTTACTCACTTGTAAATACTCTTGGGGTAAATTTCAGAATGGAAAATCTCAGATTGGACAACTGGACTTTCAAAATATGTTAGCTCTTAAAGATTCTGGTATATGAGGTGGTCAAATCTCCAGAGGGGCACAGTATTTAGTAGCTGTCCACCTTTTGAAAATCTGCTCTCAGATTCATTTTTGTAGTTAATAATTCTACAGTTCCAGGCACACCATCTGCAACTAACTTGCAATGATGACCTTTTTTTTATCTGTGTCTGCTGTAGATAGGTGTAAACCTAAAATTTTGTCTACTGAAAACAGTGAAACAACAAGGATTTTCTTCAGTGAGTTTTTTCCTTGCTTAACAATTTCCTCCATTTCTTCATTTTACTAAAGTGATCAGGTTTGTCTTTGGATTATTATGAAAGTTATTTTCCATGGAATATTTTCACTTCTCTATGCATGCATTTTATAGTATCTAAAAAATTAATATTTGCAGTATTAGTGCCTTATTTTGTGTGTTTGCATTGTTTAATTCAATAACTTTAGATGGGATCTTAGGTAGCAGGGATTACCAATTATCCTTTCATCTATGTCTCATTTTGTGTGGATGAGGGAATGAAAATAAAATCTTTACTTCCTGACTATCCCAAGAAACATTTTTAATGGTAAAATTATATTGAAAAGGGGCTTGGGGTATGGAGTTTGAAGAAAGTTTAGAGATAGAAATTTTTTTGAGAGCTATCTATGCCAACTAACTACAGCTGTGCAATTATTTGCAGGTAATCTTTACTCAAGCAATTACTCAAATTAGAACACCCGTGTTATATGTTACTACTGAGGTGTATTTGGCAGACATGCACTGTGCCTCCACCTGGTATCTAGTCTTAATTGTGCTATTCATAATTTCATGTTCTAGCTTTGACTTGGAAGTGAAGTTTACTGCTCCACTGACAGTCGGGCTCATAATATTGGTTAGAGTTTAATTTTGAAATTGGCTCCTAAGTACTGAGCTGTTGAACCTTGATTTTGATCTGCTCTCTTACATCTCCAGCAGAGGTATTACCCTCAGATCTGCTTACCCTCAGCAGATGGACTGTGCTTCTTGCTGTGCACGGTGGTGGTGATCCACAGAAAAACTAACCAGGATAAAATTATCAAGCTTATCTTCCAATATGACTTGAATACAGTCACATAGTCGGTAGAAAATAAGGTTTTATACTGTAATATTAGGGTCGTGACAATGCTATAATACTCTAAGGATGGAAAAACCTTATTTTAAGATCCCAGAATTCCTTATGTTATATTCCTAGAATAGCTTTTCCCAGTAAATACCTTAGTTTTGGGGATTTTCCATCTTCCCTATAGTCTTTTAGCAGAGGTGATGGGGAATAATTGCCTGTCTGGACAGGCCATTAATTTAACACCTCTGCACAGTCTATTGTAGTGCTAAAGGCTTGTCTGCTCTCCACTAACCATGTATCTCGGTGTGGAAGGATAGAAAGTGCCTTACTTAAGATCAGAAAACAGTTCATCATTGCTCAGTGCAGTTGCTGGTATGACTTTTGAGACATTATTCATCATTTTGCCTGAAAATGCTTTTTCTTGCCTCTCACTTTGATGACTATTAAAGCAAATAAGGTGATTTCATGTAGTCAAGAATCGGGACATACTAGAAAAAATATCTTTTTGAGTGTATTCATATGGGGAAAATGACTGACTTTTCAAATTTAAATTGTCTTTGCTTTTGAGGGTAAAGATAGGATTTGTACAAAATTTACTTGAGACTTCAAATGAATAGGAAGACTTCTCATAGTTTAATAGTGCAAATAAAAGACAAAATTCGAATGTTGAGATCAGACATCTGTACATGGGGCTGTGAGAAGTGCTGGGGAAATGTGAAAATACTTTCAATTTGGCTTAGCTTTGAAAGTAACTTCTTAATCTGCTAGCATGAGTTAAGCACTTGTGGGACAGCTTTATACCTCCTACTCAAAGCTCTCAGGGACAGCTCACCTGTCACCTCCACTTGTCCCTGTATTTCCTGTGTGTAGTGCTGGCAGACAGAAGAGTTCCACTAATCTTGTACTATCCCAGTTAAAGTAATCAGTAGCTACCATGATTTCTTTGCACCTGTGGAGCACTGCTGAGACATAATAGCTCCAATAGTCAGATGTCTTTCTTAAAAATACACATCTCAAAATTCTTTTCTACTAACATGATGTTTTTAAAGAACTTCACATCAGATCTCAATATTTGTTATCCAAAGGTTGACAACATTCTGCAAAATATGTGGTAAAAAGCAACAGGAAGAGAGAAACAATTGATTTTTTTTTTTTTAAATACTGGATAATTTATTTCTGGTAGACAATTTTCTGTACTATCAGAGTATTCAGCATTTTTTTATTTGTTGCAGAAGAAGCATAGGCTTTGTGTAACTTTGGACTAAAAAAACAAACATCCTCAAAAGGCTGTCTACATGTGCCTTGGTCCACATGGCTTGAAGGTTGCTCTAAGAAACTATTGTGCCATGGCTAGTGCAGAAAGACCTGATACTTTCCAATACCAAGCACTATGAGAGTGATAAAACTAACTTATGTGTCTTTCCATTATTATGATTTTTTTAAGTTTTATTCTTCTGTAGGAAGAGCTTGGGTACTTTTCCTTGGTTACATCATACCTCATGGTGTAAGGATGACTTGGATTATTTTTCTCAGTCTTCCCATAATTTCATTCTGATGTCTAAGTAACTTAATCTGTCTCTGTCTCTTACTTTGGTTCCTGATGTGCAAACTTGAGATAGTAGAAATTCATGATATCATCAAGTTCTTGTGAGGTAGACTCCATTGCTGTGGTGACATTTTATGATATGGTGACACGTGCTGTAGGAATGCCTGTGTTTTGTGATGCCTGCACTATGATGAATTTGTAGCATTTCTCTATTCACCATTGTACAATTTAATGATGATATTTTTCTACTCCTTCTACTGTAATGCACACCATAAATCTGTCTGAAAGTAGACATCATCTTTCTTATGGCATTTGTACTTAGAATCCTGCTCCATCCTAGCGGTAAAAGGATACTTCAGCAGTTGAAATGTGGGCAGGGACGAGCTCTGTCTCTGTCCCATGTCTTCAGACATACCCATTCTTGAGGGTCTCCTTTGAATGCCAGTGTAACTTAATTTTTCATGTATTTCAATAGAGATTCCAATGCTTTCTGGCAATTAGTTTCTGTTTTCAAGTTGTAGTTAACAAGGTGGTAAAGATTTTTAAAACCTCCAGTAAATGTCACAAAATATTTATTTTTGAAAAAAGAAACTCTTGTTTCTCTCTGTTACATCATACAGTGAGATTTTTTAGCCTCTCTCTCTAGGACTTGTAGAATATTTATAGCCTTGAAAATATAAGCACCATTTGGGGGTCTTTTGATATTCTTTTGCCTATCCATCTGTAAATAGTTTGCTATCATGTAAGTAATTGTGCATGCAAATAGGAAGCACACAATATTGTGTATTTGTAATCAAATTCAGAAATCAAAATGAAAATAATTTTATTTTAAATATGAAAGAATTATTTTGAGTGTGTTCATAGGAAACTTAATCCATATCCATATGTATGTGTTTGCAGGAAATAAATTATGCTTTTCACAACGTAGTAGTAGTTGTTAATTCATAGGAATTCTGCATTTCTGCATTACAGCTGTATGTTTTCTAACAGAAGCAGAACTATCTTTCTAATACTTGCAACTTCAAAATGTAGGTCATTGTGTTGGCGAATGTAGGTCAGAGTGAGGAGGAAGAAGACAGAATTCAAACTCCTCCACATGGATCTTTAAGCTTATCCCTGTTTTGAAGGCAAAGAGGCTTACCTACCTGTTCAGGCACGTGAAGCTTTTCCTTTCACTAAAATTAACACTGGTATCCTGGCTTCTGGCTTCTTGGCTTAGCTGGGAGCACTGTGTGCTTCCACGCTTGTGACTTGCTCATGAAAGGCCTCCTGACTCCTGCTTCTTTAGCTTCCAGCTGCTTATGCCATTGCTGAGGTGACCTTTCCTTCCCTGTGGAGGAAGGCAGTGGGAAGGAGAGCTGTGCTCGTTGCTGGCATCTGCCTAAAGAAAAGCATTGTCCTTACAAAGGTGCTTCACCCTTCTCTCAGCACAGAGCTATCTGATACACCTGCAGTTCCAGCTGATATCAGCATTGAAATGGCAGCAGGGGAAGGACAGTGACCCCTCAGAAAAGATTCAGTGACACCATTCAAAGTGCCCTCTCAATAATAACTGCAGAAAAGTGAGAGACATTTGACTGAGGGTACTGAAAAGTCGGATGTTGAAGGGTTTGCTATAATTGACTAGTATTTTTAAAATTCACACATGCTAGAAGTTTGCTATGAAAGCGTTTCAGTTTTTTATGTTTGTGAGTGTGAGGGTTTTTGGAATGTGAGATATAAGTATTATAAATGGTGTTAAATTAGCCGTGTCTTCACTAAATATTAAAAAACTTTTATTGCTTGAGTATATACCAGTCACTGCAAACTGAAACATTCTTTATGTTACACTCTAAAATATTTAAACAGTCATTATATTTATTGCAAAATCTGCCATTTTAGCATATTTCAGTGCTCAAAAGCATTGAAATGCTCAAAGGGAGATGAAAAACTCTGTACAATTCTTAGTGTATGTTTCACTAAAGAATGGGTAGTCTTGTGTGAGTATTTTATTTTAACCCTTAGCAAGTCTAAGAAAAATATCACAGTCAAAAACACCTGATCAGACTGAACTGTCATAAACAGGACAAATACAAGTGTTGCATTAGTAATTTTGTCATACATATGTATCATCAGTCTATCTTTTTCCCTTTAAATATCTTTTTAATACAAACGTTATATGTAAAGTTTTGGACAAATCCTCCCTTGGCTTTTGCTTGATCTGCATGTAGTCAAGACATTTTAAAATTTTCATTATTTCTCACTAGGAGTAAGGGTAGTTCAGAATACTTACTGGATGGAAAGGATTAATTATATTGATGATGGTTTCAGTCAGGCTTTAAGTGATTTAAAGGATGACAGTTTTCTCCCAAACTCCGGGTTCTGTCAAAAATGTAGTGATGTTTTTAACCTTGAGAACAAAATATGGTAACAATGGTCTAAAGGATACGTATACATAGGAAGCTGGATGGAATTCAACTTACTTGTCTAGAAATATCTAAAAGATGCTCTATATGTCAAATAAGTTTACTGGAACCATTGAAATGTCTGTAGTTCATAATATGAAGTTTGTGTCTCAATTCTTAATGTCACGTGTTGGTGGAGGGGGGGAAGTCAACTCTGGACTTTACCTGTGGACAGACATGTAAACATGGTTTTTCATTGCTAAGCAACTACAGATGAAAAACACATACAAACATAATTCAGCTGCATATGCCTTTTATTCTTCCTCCTTTAACTTTGGGAACCTTTGCAGACGCAACTCAAGTTCCTGAGTATGAGTCTGGTTTCCTCAGGCTCCCTCCAGCAATGAAGTCTGGTGCCTGCAGGAGGGCATTCAAGGCACACAGGATCTGTGCTGTCCTCTCCATGGGCCACAGCACTTCAGCTGGACATTCCAGTCAGGTGGGAAACTGGTCTGGCAAAACAGCCAGTTTCATAAGAGACTGGTTTTGAAGAAATAAATGTACATGGAAGCCTCCAAGTCGTTGTCAATGTTGATGATGACCTATGTAAGTTTTATGATGGAAGCTAATGAATTCATGAATAATACAGATTGGGTGCAGAAAGTGTGAATGCTCCTGGCTATTTCTGTAGGAGAACTAGGGGAATTCAAATGAAAATGGCAGGGAAGCAAGTATAAAATGAGAGAGGAGGGGTTTCTTTATATAGCAGGGTGAAACTGTGGTGCTTCCTGGTGCAGCTCTAGAAAGTTTATCACAGAACAACCAGAACAATCCTTCAGTGCCTGTTAAGAAGAATTTAGCACTTGTATCTCCTCTTCTCCTTCTTCTGAATTTCTTGAGCCACAACTAGAAATCACACTTTTCTTGCCCTAGTCCGGGATTTGTCCTTAGTATGTGCTGCTTACAGTCAGACTGATGCCTGACCTAACACAAACTAAGAGAAAAGGAGCTAAATAAAAGAAACTGGAAAGAAATTGAGTGACTGTAGGATGATTATGATGATGGTGATGATGATGTAGCTAATGAAAAACTAGAGGGCTCCTGTCCCCTGTTGTAAATAGGCTACAAGGCAAAGTTGGCCTTTCATCTGGCCTAGTACAAACAGGTTAATGTTCATGTGAATGCCCAAGTGAATTAAATTTTATGTGACTTTTAAAGTCTTGAGTATTCCATATATATGTGTAGACATATGTTTATGTTTATGTGTGTGTATGCATGTATCTATAAATTTCTGATCACTAGTTGTGATGAAATCTATGAAATACTCAATTCCAATGCTTAAATCCTAGGTCTTCTTTTTGTTTTTCTTTTTATTTATGGCAAATATAGAACATAAAACAGTGGGTAGAGCTCTGCAAATGGTAATGTGCATTCAAATATTATTTTATACCAGAAAAAATCTGTTCTAAGAAGGCAAATATCTTTGTTTTATAGGTCTCTGGCCATCTGAAGAAGTGCTGGCTTACTACTGCCTAAAGCATAATGAAATATTCAGGTACAGAGTTAAACATAAAAAGATATTTTCCAATCTCTTAGTTTTATTGTATCTGCATGGTAAAGATTGCTATGATTTAAGTCTTCAGATTAAATTTAAAATGTTCAAGGTGAAAACATGTTGCTCTTAACAAAGAATTCTCAGCTGCCTTTGGGTACTAATATTGCACAGCAAGCTTTCTGCTATATGTCAAAGACTTTTGATTTCCACTCAAGGCGTTTTATTTCACTTTGATTTTTGGGAAACAAAAGTGAAGCTCCAATCGATCAGTGCTGATTGTGAAGGTCAGGAAAAATAAGATATTCTTTAAACTGACATCTGTTGCAAAAGCAAGCAAAATATTATCTGATGAAATACATAAAAATCACTGCTTATAGTAAGAGGAATTTGCACTCATTTTTAAGTGTTGTGGAACAGTTTTGAAACATCCTTCACTTTTATTCAAAACTTGTAGAAGTCAGCTATCAAGGCTCCAATAGGAACATCTAAATATAAAATCTGTCCTGCATTCACTTTCCTTCCCCCTGACTATACTGAGATTTGCACTTGGAAATCCTTGAAGTTTCATTGTCTGAGGGATGAATAGGGTGCAAAAAAAGCTATTATAACAATGCATTTGGAGGCAAAAATTCTGTTCTGTGTGAGGGTGTAAGGCAAATACCAAGTAAACCAGACTTGGATAGAAAATCCCAGTCTGTGTAAATATGGCATTGGGTAAAATCAGGAAGACCAAACTGTAAGTCCCTGCCCCTTGTACCAAATGAGCAACTTGCTTAGACTCCTATCTGTAATCAAAGACTGTCAGGTTTGTTGTTGCTGCAATGGCTTCCAAGGTATTTATAAGTCTTTTTTACCAGCCCTTCACTTGAAGAAGTCGGGATTCTTCGGCTTTGGTTTTCAAGGTTGTTTATTTTCTCTTATCTAATACATGCTTTTTCGGACCTGTGGAGGTCTGTCCAGCAGGTCAGGTTGAGGCACTGACCACCCTCAGGGCACTGTTACCTTTTAATACTAAAAACTACATGTACTTTATTAACTACAATTTTCCAATACCCTATCACCTATGTTACACATTGTCTCTATCCTAAACCAATCCAAAAGTGCCACCATCACAGTAGAAGATGGAGGACCAGAAGAAGAAGGAAAAGGTCACACCCAGATTCCTCCATTTTGCCTCTTGAACCCCCATTCTAAGAACCCCAAAAATTCTACTTTTTCACCCTGTGATAAATTTACTATAATTCTATTCAAACCCTTGTGGCTTGTAACTCCTCGCGCAAAGTTGGTAATTGTTTCCATGGATTAAAATCGAAGTCACAGTGTCTCTGACTCCATGCCCAGGTCTCTGAGCCCCCTGCCAGGGTCTTGAGTCCTCCAGGGCAGTGAGAGGAATGTGCTGGGTTCTGACAAAAGACCTGGCACCAAAGTGTGCTGTGGTCCATAAAGCCTCATTCCTGCTCCATCCACCACCTGAACACGCGTGGCCCGTTAGGGGAGGCAGCTCACACACCTGATGTGGCAGCCGCTGCTCCTTCCTCCCAGTTTGGTTGTGTGCCTTCTGCTGCTGTAGGGATGTCCCTGTAGCACTTTGCTGTCTGGCCCCATGCTCATATGCTCTACTTCTTCTCCAGGGCTCCTCCCAGCAAACCTCCTGTGCTGCTCACTCAGAGGGTATTTTCCCAGTTTGGGTATGCAAGCTGCGATATTCAGAGACAACTAGCAGTCAACTTCCATGGAGTAAATGGGCAGTTTCACATCCTGATATCTCAGGATTATGTCCTTCTAACAGTACTCTCAGAGTAGAGTTTCTTATGTGAATTCTCATTTATAAATGTCACTATATGTTGCCTGAGAGACAGATACAACTTTTAAAACTTGCCAGCAAGGGAATTGGCACTAAAATAAATTTCATATGCATGAATATTTGTGTGTATATGTGAATGCTCATTTACTTTGTACATAGAAATTTGGTTCAAAATGTACTAAAAGCCTTACACTGGATACTTTCTGTGTTTATTTCACTAAGTATGATTCTTATAAAGGAGTAAGTGCCTTGTAAACCTTATATATAACCATGTGTATATAGTTTTAATATATAATACACTTGGTTTAGAAAAACTAAAATTTATTTGAGGAAAAACCTATAATCATTCTGTTTAAAAATACAAATTGCAAATTTCTCCATTTTTTTAATATTATTACTGGGTTTATGTACAGCTTGTTCCTCCAAGGTATGTCTTTCTTTTGTCTCATTTTGATTAAATAGGACAACTAGACTTTTTTCAGATAAAATTTGTGGTGTCTAAGAAAAATAAATCTAACCTGTCCAGACAGCGAGCATTATTATACAGTCATACAGCCTAGTCTGCTCGCCTCAGTGAACAAAATATCAGCATCTTTATACTGATACTGATATGGCATCTTAGATGCTCTTCCTAAATATCAGTGTTGAGTGAGTAGGGAGGTGACCCTTTCAGATAAAAATAGACTTTCAGATGTAAATGTTTTAAGGGAGAAGAAATGATGCACCAAAAAAAAAGCAACCAAGAAACCCTCCAAAACCAAACTCAACCAAACAGTTAAGCTAAAATTCCATTTTCTGCCTATCAGAAGTGTCTCAATGGGAATGCTCCTGCCAGCTGTAACAGTTGCCGCAGATTTTACTATAAAGCAGCATGTTTCTAAGCTGAGGCTCTGCCTTGCCCCAGACACTGCTTCATACACAGTTTCAGTGCAGGGTCAGCATCCCTCCCTCCTCCCCTCCTGGGGCAGGCCATGGCTCTGGAGGACATTCTTTATGGCTCCCCCTGCAAGCTCCCATCCGGCACACTCTCTGCGCCAAATTATATTTCACATGCACGTCTTAATAACAGCACAGTATGGTCTAAGTTAAAAGCAGCCTTTTAGACCATGTATTCAGCCCTTTGATCGGGCTCAGTTTAGGCTCTTGACACTAACTTCATTTCGTTTTCTGAGGCTTAACCGTTTGCTGTTCCCATCGTTGTTCATAACAGCATTGTTTGTAGGTCACTTGCAGTTTTAAGTGCTAATTGAAGGATCAGATTTCTTCGTGTGTAATTATTTTGTGGTATATGGCTTGCTTTAAAACTTCTCTCTTTTTAATATAAAAAGGCTTTTAGGCATAACTGTATGGAGAGATATATAAATAATATTAATTTCCCCTTTTACTTCTCTAACTGTTTTTGCAAGAATGAATGTGGATTAACATTGTTATCCTTTCCTAACAATTATCTTTCGCTACTCTAGCTAGTTTAGTTCTAAAAGACAGAGCCATTGACAAGGGAAAAAAGGGAACCTTCTCAGATTTTTCAGCTCAGCGGTGGTAATGTTGCACTGAACACTAATGAGGGAACCCCCACTGATTTGCCTGCTTTGTGACTTTTCTATTTCATAATTATTTTTAAAACGCAAAACGACATGAGGTAGCCTAGTCATGTCTCTACAACTTCCTGGTAGCTCAGTTCTTACTGCAGATGGCAATTTGTTCTTGTAACATATATGTCTCTCTGACCATTTTCATCTAATTTGTATGGGTTCTACCATTTCCTTTCTCTCTTTCAGGGACCTTGCTGTGTGTGAGCTAGGGGGTGGCATGACATGCTTGGCTGGGCTCATGGTAGGTCTTTTCTCAATTCCAATCCCATTCAGAGGAAGAAACAAAAGGAAAAATGTTCCAGTGCCTCCAACTGCTGGGTCAGAGAACTGTCAACAGCCTCAGCTGCGGTCAAGCTGCAGAGTCTTGAGAGACCTTCTAGATTGACTTGCTTTCGTATCATATTGATTTTATGGTTGCCTCGATGAGCAGAAACATTTTACCTCGGTGTAGTCAATATCTTTTGTTGTGACATTCCAGGCCACGTACTGTCTGTCTTTCATTGCCATAGCCGAAGCTTTTTTTTTTTTCAGATTATAGTCCCATTTGCTAAGATACAGGAATAGCCTGGCGAATCACAGTTGGAGCACCATGATATAGCTGCTAATGTTTTGCCTGCATTATTACACCAACAAACATGATCCAGAGCTCTCGGTAATTAGATTCTTTTGAATTAGATTGGCCATTCAGGAGAGTCGTTCACCATTCTCTGGGTTCTGAGTCATGTATTCAGGAGATATTATGTAGCAGTGCAGTGCATTAGACAAGTTTTTATGTCTCTACAAATAAAAGCATATTGTTACACTGATTGGCATTTGACAAACCTGTCGCTCTTATACAATGTGTCGAGGTTACAGCCCAATGTGCGAGCATGTCAAAGCTCACAAAAAAATTACCCTTACAAAGCCATCTGCCTGCAATGCAAAGTTATATGAAGGGCATCAGGCAGTCAGACAGAAGCAAGCTGAAAGGCAGAGTGACAGCCTTGTATGATGGCTCTACTAGATAAACAGAAGCCCGCAAATGAAAGCCTCTCAGAATACCATCATCGGCTGTCACAATGCAATTACGGAACAGAATGATAGCAAGATAGAGGCTCCCGCAAATGGAATGATAAAAGTATTGACTGATTTGATTGAATGATTAAAATAATGCAGACATAAAATGAAAAAAGATTGAAGATTGTTACAGAGAAATAGGTGAGGAAGCATGATACTGAAGGCTTGTCACTCCTGTCTTCACTTCCACACAGACAAGCATATTTGCTCATTGTTTGCTGTGCTCTTTTTTTCAGGTTGCTATTTCTGCAGATGTCAAAGAAGTTCTGTTAACTGATGGAAATGAAAAGGCCATCAAAAGTATCCTTATTCAGATAGAAAACTGGTTTGTTGTGCTCGTTCCTTTTTACTGGCTGAGTAACAATCAATATAAAGACAGACAGCATGGGGCATATTAAGAAAAAGTCCCCACATAAGTAATTAAAAAACAGATGTGGAATATCTTGAACAGAGCAGCAGCTTCCCCCATAATAAATGCCACATTTTCTCTGTTAATTAAAAATGCACATGTTGGTATAGAACATGTACTGTTGTAAATATTTGCCCCGTGGTTGAGTGCTGGAAGATTCATGTGTGTGTGCTGCACATTACAGGAGGTGTAGCAGGGAATCAAATCATCAGCTCCCCTCCATGTATGCGTTTTGCATAAGGGCTAAATTTTTTTTTCTACTTTCAGATACTAGCCCCTTAAAGCATACTCAGCATTCATATATTTCCCGGTGTGTGTTAAAATGTTTCATTGTCACTGCTAAGTTATAACTGCCTACAAATTGCCCATTTAGTCTGCTTAATCAATTACCAATTTATCATTATTTCTCTTGATGTAAGATTGCAAAACTCCTCTGTCCCTTGTAGGAAGTATTTTATTGTATTTCTTATATTAGAATAAATTGCTATTATGCCTTTCTAATATGAACAGATAGTTCATAAAATTGAACTGGACTTGGGTTAAGCAAGAGAATGAGTGAGCATAATTTGTGGCCACATTAAATATCAGCACAGAACAAGAACAGATATATATGGTGAATACTAATAGCCCTTAGAAACTGAGAGGGAAAAAAAGGAAGATATGTATTTGCTTTTGTTCCTTGATAATCTTTCCATTTACATTTTCAAGCAGGCTAATTTTTCAGGTTTTGGCCACTGCAGCATCAGAATTATTTCTTTTTGATATTTGTATATATTTGAGAGCTAATGTAGTGAGTACTTAGTAAAAAAAATAACTTAATCTAATCTGTATCTTAAATGAATTGCAGTTGCTGATGCCTGTTAAAACAGGAGACATTTCAGTGCAATAATATTAGCTATTACCTTTTAAAAAAACTTTCTCAGAGGTAACTGAGGTAACTATAATTGCTGACAACACTTGAACAATTTCATGTTAAAAACAGTCAATCCTAGATCATATCTGTTAAAACGAGGTAAGCCTGCTAAAAGTCTCCTTTTTCTTGAAAAGGCAAGTTCTCACCTGTTTCCCAGGGATTATTGTTTTGTTAAATTCTAATATGTTAGACTGGTGTCTTTAGGAGGAAGTTTTCATTATTCTGTGTATTTTAATCAGCACCACCCTTCCAATCTTTCTTCCATGTCATTATGAAGATAAAAAATGTAGGAGAAAAGTGTTTCAAAACTAGTCTAACCAAACAAACTCATGTTGTATAGAAGCATAGGTATTTAACAAAAGGTCATTTTACCCACAAAAAGCTTCAGGTGGGCTCAGTAATCATCAAGTCAGCAAATGTCTTGCATAGCAGATTCCATAAGCCTGAACTTTTTTGAAATTTAGAAGTCTTTTATAACGGAAAATTGGCAAGCGCGAAAATATTCACTCAGTCCTTGGAATTAAGCAAATAAAAGTGCTTTTATTCCTGAAAAAGATACTGTTAATATTACCTAATTATCACACCTTAGTTTTTCACAATATGTTTTACAAATGTCTTCTGTTCCCAAAAGTCTCACAAGAGGTCTTCATCTGTATTCACTCAGTGAATCCCTTTCAGGGAAGTGATTGGTGGAAGGGTCTAACAGGAATTTATTTTTCTTTTTTAACATTTGGTGCTCAGAAGGCTCAGCATTCAGAGTGCTTTTATTGTGTTGGATTTTACAATGGGCTTAATATTAGCAGGGTGCCAAAGTGCAGCAGGCTAAGAACTTTACTGTGTAGGTGAAATGTATTCTTAAAAGTGCACATAATAAAATTTCTGTTGCATTTTATATGGTTTATAGACTTCAGTAGTAATTTTATGATCTGTCTTACGGTAATTTTCTTTTGCACTCTTTCCTGTGGTGACTGGCTGTAATAGAAGTTTAGGCTAAATTTAGATCTGTTTCAGCCTCCCCAGACTCACTGAAATCAGGGTAGAATTTTAGGTGTAATTGGAAGTAGCATTCACCCCAAGTGCCACTGGCTACAAATTATGTATTTTTGCTCATTCTTACTATTGCTGATGGTGTTTTTTGATTGTTTAGCATACCAAATTAAAGTAATGTAGGATAAAATACTGTTTTCTTTTCTAGATTCTGCTCTTCAGGAATAGTTAATGTCTAGTATTATGGTTTTTATGTAGGTATTACAGATTAAAATAATCTTGTTTTAAAATTACTGTTTACATCTTCCCTTTAAATTTCTTAGGAAGCTTAAATTACATGCCAGTCATACTATAATATCCAAAAATTACTTTCCAAAAAGTAAAAGTGGTTGTCAACAAAAAAGAAAAAAATCCCTGTCAGAAGCCAGGAAATCACCAAGCAAGCCTGCTAATTATTCTTAATGGGCAAGATGAGCACATTAAGAAACAAATGAATACATCAGTGAAATGTAATTGAAAATCGACCTGGCAATAGTGCATTGCATCTGAGAATCTGCCTTTGTATTATCAACATCATCATAATTATTGTTGTTTTTGTTGTTGCTATCCCTATTCAGTGAGCATAACTAACAGCTTTGCTTTGTGAAATCTCAAGCTTTTGAGGATTTGATTTTTCATTTGATTTTTGACATGCTTCCTATTAGTCTCCATTTCATACTGCCACATGGAGTATTCACTATGTGTGTTTTCAATATCCATATTAGGATACGTTATTGAAATGTTAGAAGTTTAAAAATTTCTACAAATGAATTAATCAAATAATTGTTGCCATTCCAACCCTCTCATTGTGAAATCTGTTGCCATATTTTGTATCAGTCAGTGATCTTATGTATATGGATGTTTATGGAGGTTTTTAAAAGGATGCTATGACTTGAGTTGCTAAACTATTTAAAAGACTTCACTCTAACTCCTTTTGCTTATCATGAGCAGGTTCGAATTGATTCAATAGATCGTTTATATTGCAAAATCAATAAAATAAAGACAGGTGTTACTCCTTTTGCCACTTTGTTCAGAACTTTATTGCTAATTTAGTGTGTTTCATCTAAGTTCTTTCAGTATAATTTAAATAAGGAAAGTTTTAGGATTAAAACTATAGACGTTTCAAGTGAATAATAGAGATAAACATGAGCAGAGTTATCAGATTCATTGCCTGTTGTAATTTTGGGTGATATGCATCCAGATAGAAATTTTCAATTTACATCTGTGACATAAGTCAGTCATGAACACCAAATTTTATTTCTCAAACCACTAGAAGCATGTTTAGCACGTTGACATTTTCAAATCCAAGGATGAGATTCCTTTCAGTAAAAATGGTTTCCTGTTTCAGAGAGGCTGGGTGCTTTCTGCCTTAGCTCTATTTCACACCATGCACTGGTGACTTGAACTACTGTCTGAAAGCATCAATAGTACAAAACATTGTTGCAGTGCACTATAATGGCCATTAAAATAGAGTGTATGGATCTTTCAACAGTCCAGGGAAATTTAGGTTAGAAGGGTCATGTTTAGCCTGAATGCCTGAAAATATGGACTCCTAAATTATTTTTTAAATCTAGTATTAACGTGTTTATAACCATTATTAATAGTTTTGCTCAGTTATATAATTTAAGTGCAGTGTAGCTAATTTATCAACAATGCTATTTCTGCACCTCTTTAAAAGTAGTATGGTCTGCTCATGGAGTTATTTATGCCTTACTTTTGCTGCCCAGGTGTAGACCATTCATTTACTACTCCTCATTACATTTTGTGGAAACTATTTAAAAGGCACATCAAAACTACAGAGATTTGTTTAAACCAGTTTTCTGTCATTCAATTTCTAGTTTTTACTTCACAAAATACCAGTGTTTGTCTTTTCCAGTGTTTGGATAGAGACTTTCCTGAATTAACTTTTCTTAAATAACCAACTCTATTAGGAAGGAAAATTATGTGATTTCAGCAAAGCAAAGAAAAAGATATATCAAAGCAAAGAAAAAGGTCTATCAACAACATTTTAAATTAGCCTGACTCTTGTATTCAATTTTCTTATAAGAGCACTTTCAAGAGATCTGACATATTTTGTGGACCTAGAAACATCCTCCTAATTAGCATCAGATTTCCTATACCTTAAATAAAAAAGAAGGATCTTCTACATCTTTACCAAAACTGTCCATTTAAAGTAATTATTTTAAAATAATTATTTACATTTGAAAGTGAACCATTCAGGAATGCATGGATTCACACTAGGTAACAATTAATATTCTCAGAGTTTTCACTTACTTACTACACCTTTGGATTCCAGTGCACTTCTCACTAACCACATGTGATCAATCCTGACAATTATCTTTGTAGCCATAGATGACTGGGCCCAGCTTCCCCTGAAAGTTCTCCTTGACAGCCTTTGCTTTAACCTGACTGAATGGGCTACCCAAATTTGTGACTTGAACTTCCAAACTACAAGAAGCTGAGACACAAGGCTGAGGTGCTGTTGTGGTATTTAAGGCACTTACTGCTTTCCACTCTTTTAAGGTGGTTCCTAACCATTTTCAAGAAAGCAAATGGACTAGAAACTCCTTTTCCTGTAGGTTAAGGTGCTCCTGTTGTGTGTTGGATTCAGCCAGACAGAGCCAAGAACATAGGTGTATCTCTTGTGGGTAGGGTCTTAAAACACACAAACCTCCAAAATCTCAGCATTAGGTATAGTGATAATAGTGAAAAGTGGAAAGCAGCACAAACTAGAGTGGACATTTAGTGGCTGTAAAAATTTCGGTTCTCCATGATTGTAATTCTTATGTTTGTAAATAGTTACCTTTAAATATCTGAGGTATGGGACATCTTTTTTTTCACTTCCCTCTATAGCTACAGGGTTAGAAATTCCTTAACTGAAAGAGTAAATAGAAGTAGGAAAAAAGAGCAAATTGCTGCATAGATCTATGGCTGATGTGCTGGAGTAGCAATGTAAAATGTATGCTTCTGAAAAAAGCACAGCTCAAAGAGGAACAAACAGACAAGAACATTATGAAGGCATTATAAATGGAAAATAGTTGGGTTTGTTATTTTTATTATTGCTCTAGTTTTGTGGATAATTCTTAACAGTTGTACTACAGATGTAAATGAGATCATCACAAGAAACCAAAATGCTGGAATATTTAAGACTCACAAGGTGTCAAGCTGGTAAGATTGTACTTTTTAAACTGATTCTTGCAAGTACTTCTGTATTAATATAGATGTGAAATGTATGCACACATGTGACCTGTTACTAATGCTCACACAGGTATGTGTATGTAAGTAGGTAAGTGATGCAAGAAAGAAATTTAAAAGTATTTTTTAAAAATAGCAAATACAGTATGATTAACCTTGGTGAAAAATCCTCTCTTTCCTTTTTATCTTTTTTTTATTTTACACTGTCTCTCTTCAGTCTATGATTTAGTGCATGGTTGAAATTTGTCTCCTTCAAAGTCAACACTACCTGTTGTACTGAAAATGAGATTTGGAATGAATGGATCTAAATCTCTGTCAGATTTCATTTTAAATAGCTCCGAAAATTTAGGGTGACAACAAATCCCATTTGCCCCTGAGGTGGATGTTGTTGGAACATCCATGGGAGGTTTTTTGGTCATCCTGTTTGTGTGATAATTATGTTGTCAGTGCAAAGGCAGATGGGGAGATGGGAATCAAGAACAGTGTATTCATCTCTCGCAGTAAATTATAAAGCACTTCATATTTATGGTATAAGGTTAAGAAATAGAAAATGGCTACCTAGGAGCAAATAGTACACTCTTATTTGTGTATTAAATTTTTTTTTTATTGACACACACATTGCAGAGGAGCACTCAGTCCTTCTAAAACTGGCAAAAGTAAAGCTGAAAAAGGGCTGAGGAAGGCATAGTGTTAATGCAGAATAAGCTTACTTACATAGAGAGTTAAATCCATATGGTTGTAATGACTATCATTCATGTCATTTAATCCTATGGCTATGCAGCCATTCTATGTAGAGAAGTTAGTTTAAGTGAGCACTTAGGGCTAGAAAAATTCTGCCTCCATTAGGGTGTGTGTGCATAAAAGTTAGAGATATGTCTCTGCATCCTAATAAGAGCCTGCCAAGTAGACAGAGGCCATGTGGATCCCAGGAATGGTCTTTCAGGTTCCATGTGCTGAACACCTCTTGTGAGCAGTCTCAGACACTCTGCTGAGGAGAGGCTGCGTGGTATGTCCATCCAGAAGCTTAGATTTTTTTTTAGATTTCCAATTGTTCTATGCGTTGTGTGAGATTTCAGATTTTATCCCTTGTCAAGACTTCAAACCTGGTCTTTTAGATATCAATCAAAAGCACATTTTCTATCCTGTCCTCATTTACATTTATCTAATGCTTAAGGTCATTTGTGATCATTTGAGTGTATTTCAGCATATGGAATCAGTGAATAATAGATTTCAGCCTCACGCTGTGAGGAAAGATTGTGTTTTTACAAGACATGATGTTGTTTACTGGGTGTTAATAATCACTAATTAATAAACATATCTAGACATCATAAAATGTTGCATTTTAAGGAGTAAAAATGTCAAGTGTTTAACTTCTTGAGTGCAATAGCATTTGAGGCCTTATTTGCATAAATAAAATAATTAAATTACAAAATAATGTGAAGTACTATATGAAAACATAAGACTCATTATAACACTCGATTTTTAATTCTACATTCTTAAGGGTTTTGCAGATTTGTTGTGCAAGTATAAAGTTTTATAAAATGACTCTCTAATGGATTGATCAGTCCTTCAGATTCAGTAATGACGTGGTGCAGTAACAAAGTTACATGATCCATTCTTAATGCCTTGAGGGAACTAAAAGGCTGATGTAAAGTCTGAAGTAACCTTGATTCACTTTTCCTGCAGATGAAAAACCTTAGTTACATAATACGGAGGAAAAAAAAAAAGGATTAAAAACCCCACAAGAAAATGCAGAAAGTGTGGTGTTTTGGATGGAAGAATACAACACTGGCATGCAAAGTGACATTCAGTAACTTCTTTTACATTGATCAGATTTTGCAGGCAAATGAATATAGTGATGTCTGTAAGTGACTTACTAAGCATCAATTTAATCTGGAGAAGGCATCTTCTTTCCCATAATCATTTAGACAGCGTCCAGTCCTGCAACTTCACCGTGGCCAGTGCAAAGTTAAAAGATTCCTTCTGTATAAAAGATGATTCAGAATAGACTCTTCTCACAGCACCTTCATCTTATGTTAGGATCTTGCACTCTGTTCTTGGCACATGAGCAGAAATTATCAGTCTGAGAGTCAGTTTGAGACTGTTCTGGATATTCAAGTCTTTGCCTGGAAAGTATGCCAAAACCTGCATGGAGCAAAAAGGAACAATCTGGTATCAGCCAAGAGAAGTTAGATTAGGACAAGCTGCCATACATTTATTTATTTAGATTTATACAAAATGCAGTAAATGAGCACTTATCTAGCCCTCTGCCAAGTCTTGATTATTGTTTAAAAATATGGTAATGTAAGCCAAACTGGCAGTTTGTCATATTGTGTGTTATAATGTAATAATAGTAAACAGTTTACTTTGCAGTGGATATACAATTCTATTTTATTTTTATTTTTCATTTATATGCTCAGGATTTCTTGCTTATGTTTACTAGAAATAGATACAGTAATACCAAGTTACTAGTAATGTCTGGCCATAGTGAAGGGTATTAATACTGTGTATGGGTTCAACAATTTTATTTTTTTTTACAATTCAGAAATTATCTATGAATTGCATTGTTTACCCTATAACTTAGCATATGTTTCTTTCTACCATCAGATGTTACTGGGTTGACATGTTTCATCATTGATATGGTTTATCATTGTTTTAACATGTCCACCAATCATTAAATTAACAACAAAGACAAGAAATCCCCACTCTGTTTTCTATTTGTTGTAATGGGGAAATCTTCCTGACACAGCTGTTAGAGTAGTAGAAGTTTGAAAAGTTGTTGTTATTACAAATGTCATAATGGAAAAACTTACTGAAGAGGAAGGCTTGCAATGTATTCTGCAGGTTAACAGACTCAGTCTGTCTACCGACTAGGGAATTTGTTCTTCCTTCAGATTCCCGTGTCTGAGAACATGGAAATCTGTAAAGAACAAAAGTTGTGTTCTGATTGCTGATAGGGGACCTGTGGAGTTTTAGCCGTGAAGAAGTCTATTGTTTTGCTAAGAGTTGCCTCAGAGAGATTCCATTTCAAGTGAGAATGTAAACAAGGACATGTAACATCAAGCCAGTAACAGAAATGCTTGTGGCAGTGCACCCTTTGGTTTGATTAGTAATAGTGTATCATATACACTTTATTCATTCCACAGTCATCTTTAGAACCCACATCAAGAATTAATGACCATGTAACCAAAAGAAACAATACCTTCTGCTTAAAGATCAACAGATAGGTTATAATTTTATTTGAGATTTTAGTGTTCCTTACCAATGTAATGCAATTACAAGTTTCCAGAACTAAATCCATAATACAAAAGTCTTTCAAAATACTGAATGGCATCCAGCATAACAGTGGATGAGGTCTCAATAACATAGCACTGAACTATATTGTCCTGATTGCATTTTTGTATTACTTCCCTCTTCATAATTGCAAAAGTGAATATTTTACCGTACTGCAATGTTCTTCAAATATGTCAACTTCACAACCTTCCTAATTTCTACTGGTCATGTAACAGGTTCCATCAATGTGGGACAGACTTGCTCTCTGTCTTCATTCATCAAAATGACCTGAGTATTGGTAAATTCAAACTTTTTCCAACATTTTATTGAATTCACTGTGTTCGTCACCTTAGCAACCCTCAAGGAATCCCTTTCTTCCAGCTACTTTTCCAGTCTCCTCAAGTAACTGTCTTGCATGACAGCATCTGTAGGAAAGGAGGAAGCTGCCAAAAGGAACATTTCCTGCTCTCTGGTTAGGAAGAAAAAGTTGCTGGTTCCTGCTCACTTAATTTGATCACTTTGTGTATAAGTGGAAAGAATGGTCTGTGTGCTCCTGTCCATTCTGAAGTTGTAACTCTTTTTCACAGAAAACTCAACTCAGGTGGAAAGCATTCCACACCTCTGATTGTACTTGCCCTGCTTTATATCTTTTTCTGTTTCAATCTACTTATTTTTAGATTACTGTGATCAGTACTGATCACAGTACAAAGTGTGCATAAATAGGTACATGTAGTGGAATAATTACGCTTTTTGTTCCCCTTCTAAAAATGCTTAACAATGATTGGCTTTTTTCACTGCAGTTGAGCACAGAGCTAATAGTTTCATGACACAGTCTGTCACAACATCAAGAGCTTTCCAGTGACGGTCATTTTGGAGACCTTCATTTTCTACATCAAGGGATAATTATTTTTTCAGTTGTGCACTTTGCATTTATCCACACTGAATTTAATTTGTCATTTTATTCTCCAGTTACACATCCTTCTTTTTCCTTTTCCTCCTTTCATCCTTCTGCAATCTTTCACAGTCTAGTCTTTTCCTTACTATCTTGAATGACTTAACATCAGCAAACTTTGCCACCTCAATGCTCATCTCTTGTAAACATGTTGACTAGAACAGGTCCCAGGAGAACTCTACTGATTATGTCCCTCCACTGTGAGAATTGACCATTTGCTACTACCCTGTTCCCTGTCTTTTGTTCTATTATTTAGCATCATGTCAGGACTCTTCTTCAGTGACAGTCTGTTTTCCTAGAATGTTGATAGTGAGGGCCTTTGCCAATAGCTTTTTGGAATCAGAGGCAGGCTGTCTTACCCAGATCTCCCTTATCTGAATACTTGTTAATGCCTTTGAAGGACTCAAGGTTTGTAAAACAGGACTTCCTTTTACAGAAGACATATCTAAAAAGGCTTCTATACTGAATTGTCTTTGCTTTCTTTCACAGTGAAGTGAATATTTTGCACTGTTGCAAAGAATTAATTCCAATTCTCTGAAATGTTCTTATCCTCTGTGATTCCCCCTTTCTGTATCCCAATCATCAGCTGATAGGAAGATTTAGAACAAAAGGATAAGTTCACTTAATTTTGACTTACCTGATTTTATTATTATATTTAGTTTTGCAAATTTGTAATTTTTTCTTCAGTTGGGTGCAGCTTCAGCTTTTGGACGAATACTTGAACATTCTTTTATACTATTTAACCATTTCAGCTGACATTCACAAACTTCCAAGCCTCTCCTATTTGTGTATTTCACCAGTTGTGTTGACTTAATAAAGTACATTTTAAATTGTATTATACCTTCATCTGACTTTATGAGGACAGATAAGAATACATAAGGAGAAAAAATGTGTTATCAAGCTTTGTAAAAAAATTTCTATGAGTTTGGAATAACAGGGGGAAAAAGCATTAAAGTATCATGTTCCATTATTTCAAAACATTCTTCCTCAAATTTTTGACTGTATCTTAGCTTAAAAAACTTTCTCTTGGTAAAACTATTCCTCCTGTATTCTCTTGTGCTGCACAAAAAGATTAGAAGAAGACCGCTGATATGAGAAGGTGTGGATCTTTCCTCCCAGGGCTTTAAAGGAAAAATGTCCTTGAGATGTTTGAGCTGAAGATTATTTGTTCAATTCATTTTTTGGATCCGTCGTTCCAGCGATGTTCTGTTATTTCCTGATTTATGATGTTACCATTGCACCTTTGTCTACCCTTCCTTGTCTACCTTGGCTCTACATTAGTAGGCAGTCATCATGTACATCTTACACAGTTTCAGCTAATCTTTGCCATAACAAACTTTAATTTTCAATAAGATTATGTTTACAGTGTTGTGTTTTTAATCTCATTAGGAGTTATTCAAAAGTTAACCAAGGATACTGAAAATGGATGCGGTCCAGGAAATGGGCAGAAGAGTGAATCAGGGTTTGGAAATGAGAGAGTTAAAGAGCTTCATTTACTTGTCAAAGAAAGTGATTGTTAAGAAATTAATTCAGTTTGATCTGAAAGTCTCATGAAAAAAATAAATCTTAAACAGAAGATCAGTCTTTAATCTAGTTTACAAGTACTTAACAAGATATAGAAATTGAAGATAGGCAAATTGAGCCTAGAAAAAAATGAGATTTGACAGAATGATAATACATTGGAACACCTTTCCATGGGAAGTGATAGTATCTTAAGCAGTGAATGTGTTTGAATCTTTCTGAAACACAAGTATTAGTTTCCTGAGATATATGGGCTTGATACAGAACTTTGAAAATCTTGGATGTTGTGGTGTCTTCTGCCCTTAGAATTTAAATACCTGTGAGCTACATCTTCTCTGCTGTTTTTAAGTTTTCCTCCATTCAGTCCTTCTGCACCTGCATTGTTCATTTTACATTCTTGGGTTTTTTCTTCTGGTTCCCTTGATTATCCTCCCCATGGGTAGACTATTTTCCTAAATAGACTATAGAGCAAGAAACTGATCTTTTCCTTCTTATTTTTACACAAGTCTATCAGTGCAGTACTGTCACATATGCCTATGCTGTCTTGCACTTTGAAATTATATATTTTTATACCATGTAATTGAGAAACATTTTTTTTCTTCCCAAATGTGTTTCATGGCCATTGCTAAAAACAGTAGTCAGTTTCTGAATAAAGACTGATTTAGAATGTATGGATGTAGAGGAAGGATGTGAAAAGGCAAATTCACAAACATCACTGGTATTTTTTTATTAATGTCTTTTTCGTACAAGATATTCTCCCTTCTTTTAAATAAATAGCCATATTTGTGCTGAATGTTGGCTTGTGACGTGTCTACAAAATGAAAAGATTTATTCTACAACAGTTGTATTTACATGCAGTGCATTAATTATGTCCCAAAAACTTAGTAGCTTTTGATACACAGCAAATGTGTAAGTGTTAGTACTGTTAGTTTTGAAGACAAAGCTGTAATGTTCCCATCTGAATTTTAGCAAAATATGTTGTACAAAATACGAAAGAGAAAATATGTTCTTAGAATGAGGAATAAGGAAAGTGTATAATTTTATAATGCACTTTTTAAAAGGAACTTTTAGGCAGAAAATCTAGATAGGGTCATGGAATCATAGAATATCTAAATATTGAAGAGGCCCAGAGTTGGGTGGTGTGGCTTTTTTCTTCTTTTATATTACCATGTTAATGTGATGAGGTTTAATCATGAATTGTTGTACCAGGTACTTTATAAACACAGAGCAAAAAGGCAGCTTGTGTTAGAGAATCTATGATCTAAAACCAGAGAGACATATGGTGAGGAAGGATAACAAGGATAATTGAAGCAAGTATGAGAGTTGGAGGCACAAGAGCCTCTTCTCAGTTTTTAGGTGCTATTTTAAAGGGCAGTTTTAAGGATAATGGAGTACGTTTGTGAATATTATGAATAACATAGCAGAAGAAATTTGTACAGGTGTGTGGTTGAAAAGTTAAGTGGAAGATGTAGACTGACATTAGGGCTGATTAAAGAAGGGACTTGTCCTTTCAATATTGAATGAGAGATAAAAAATAGGGATGTGAACTGTTGTGAAGCGTTTGGAAATGACAACTTGCAACTTACCTGGAGCAGGACAGAGAAAGATGACAAGATCAGAGTTGTAGGCAAGAAAAACAATCTTTGTAGCAGCCTGCTGAATAAATATTAATATAGCAAGCCTGCATTTTCCACGCACAGAGAGAACAATATTGTGATGTTTAGATGTAAGTGATGATGACATGGTCAAGAGGTTGAGTGGATTGGTAAGAAACTTCTGAGAGGTACTATGCAGAGAAAATAACCAGCAGAGCTGAGTTATGCAGACACAAAGAAAGGTCTAAGCTAAGCCTAGATTACAGACTAGAATTCATGTTTATGTCCAAAATTACGATCCATAAAATGTAGTTACAATGCCTTGTGGTACTTTATATGCAATGAGCTTCTCACTCACTGGGCTCTAAAAATACTGAATTAAGGGTCTGTATGCACAGTATGAAGTAGAGAAATGAGTAGGTTTTTAGCTTTTATGGATGAGATAGCCCAAAAATAAAATTCAGAGGAAGAAAAGGCTGAGGTGGAGCATTGTGAAATTATGAGAAATGTGGGAAATGTCTGAAGATAATCTTGAGAGGAGCATATTTTAAAAATTGTAAGACTATTAAAATAACACAAGCATAAAACAGTGGAATTAAGAATTAAAACAAAGAGCAAGATATATTGGTTTTAAGAGAGATAAAATGTCCAAGAGACTGAGAATAAAGTGCAGATATTAAGTCTAGCTTGAGAAAAATCATTAGTATACTTTGAGAAGAGCAAATCAGTGACCTGGAAGTTGCCAAAATCTGCAAGGACGTTGTTAGAAGAATGTGCCCATTGACAAGTGTAAATATCACATTAGTAGTGCTTAGAAATCTAAGAGGAAAGGAAAAATGGTTGCAGTTGAAAGCTTAACTTTTGTCCCTTCAAACCAGATATGCACTGTAGGGAATGAGATAATGGATAAGAACACAAAGCAAAGTAAAGCAGTGAAAGTAAGAAAGGCAGAAGGTGAAAGAAGGCGGAGAAATAAGAGCAGCCTTGTGAGAATATAATAAGAAAGATGGGGAAATTATAGTAGGCAATTTTGCAAGATTTCCCAGAAGAATTATAATGATAGGTGTACACATTGCCTCTATCACTAGATTAAAATCAATCTTCTTGATCTTTATACATAACTAAGGACTCTAAAACCAAGATCAAGGTGCAGAGAAACATCTTGATGATACCTTTTGTTAATGTGTTAATGAACTTGCTTGCTTAATGTCATAGAAAAAGTCATATAAGCCTCCAGACAAAACCTTTTACCTGAACCTGTATACTTTCCAATGATAATGCTTTTCAAAGATTGAAACTTAAATTAAAATATGAAAAGAAGAGGTGGGTAGATAGGGATTCTTGGTAGCTGTTCATCTGCTAATTGGGATGATTTTAAAAATCCTTATTAAAACTACTAATGCATTTTGAAGCAAGTAAGGCTTTTGTCCTTTTTTTCTAATTTTGAATTTTTGTCTTTATCTGCACAACTACTTATCTGCTAATTTGAGAGCTACTCTAGCTTATGCCATTCATCACAAGAACATCTCAGAAGGTCTTGGAAATGTTTCAAGTTTTAACAATCAGAGACTTAACCTGTTTTTTCTCATATAAGTTACCTGCCTAGACACACTAGGAAGACAAACACTGAATAACAGAAGTTGAATAATAATAGTAATGAAGAATTTTGCATGAGAAATAAAACCTGGTAAAATCAGGTCTTTTGTTGTAGATTGCTGAGATACTTTACCAGTGTAAGGAAAAGAGTGTTGACATTTGTCAGGCTATCCTCCATAAATTAGAATTACTGTACAGGGGAAGCCTTGGCTGCTGTAGCTATCCCTGCAACATTAGCTATTTTATTACAATTTTTTTTTCTTTGAAATACATGGGGCTATTTGGGGGTACATTTATGTGCTTTAAGTCTCATGTTTTCTTACTTGATCTTTATGTTCTAATATCATAATTCTCATTCTTAACTTAATCACATTTTATGACTTGTCAATTAAAAAGAAAAAACGGGGAAAACAAAGAGTTTCTTTGATTGTGTCATGTGTTGTGTTTGGAGTTTTTTAAAATGAATTTGTTTCAGAATTCTTCATAATGTTAAAAGGTAGACAACCTAGGAAACTAAAGCATCAGTACATCTTTTCTCAGACTACTTTGATAGTATGCTTTACCCCTGACGTGGAGAAGCCACCTCTGCATGTGAGAGGATGGTTCATTTTCCATAGCTCATTTAGACTTTGTCCTTCTTGCCAGGACTACCCTCAAGATTGCTAATTGTAGTAATAGGTTTGTGACATGCGTACTTCTCCTCTGAAAACTGGTCAAATTCATTTGATACAGGCCATAAATCGGCCATTAGTGGGTATCAAGTTTCAGCTACCATCACTTTCACCTAAATAGTAGCTGAACAGTGCAGTAGTGTCTTTCTCTTGCACCCTATTTCATTTTTCATGTTCTTCTTGTAGACCAAAAGAGCTCCCAACTGTTTTATATTTCCATTGGGTCTCAGACCCTTTTCTGCTGAAATTCAGTTGCCTATTTTCACTTGTTAGAAACTAAACCTGCATGACTTAAATTAGTCAGTACAAAATAGTGTCAAGTGGGCTTTACACAGCCTTAAGCGTGTTAGTTTGTTTGGGATTTTTAAAAAAAAAAAAGCACTGAAGTTCTGGCTTGAACAGAAATAAAGCCCATTTCTCAAATGGACAGTGTAATTTCAGTTCTTAGTACTGTAGCGTCTTCCCTCAAAAGAAAGGCATAAAAATAATGTTGTTTCAAAACTTACTTTGCTGGAAGAAAAGTGACTTCAGAGAAAAATGTGGCTTAGGTAAACTAATTTATTATACTTGCAAAGGAGCAAGAGGAAAGGGAACAAGTAGGCTTGCATTTTCTTGATGCTGGCACTCAACACAATACTGGCAATTTAAGAGACTTTTTGTGGTGTGGTATTTTTATACTTACTTCTACTTTTTAAAAGGAAATTTCATAAAAACTGAGATTTTCAGATTTCCATTGCTACCACTTTTCTGGATTTCCTGGCAGTAATTTTTTTTTTTTTTTAATGGAAATGCAATCAGCATTCTTCATGGTGCCTTCAGTATTTCTTTCAGGTCTGACCACTAAGTCCAAGAGTCACATCCTCAGTAATCCATGAAAAAATTACGGCTCCTCACCCCCTTACTACATATAGATACATGCATTTAGCTACCTTTTTCGGGATTGTTTTGTAATATCAGTGTATTTTTCTGTACTTTGCAGTCAGGAATTGCATTTGGATTACAAAATTACTTTTTTGCTAGTTGATGGTATTTACATAAGTCCTAAGGCTGATTCACTGTTTTTGTTAGCACTAGAACTCAGAATAGCTGATTCAGAACCAGGCTGATTCTGACATCAGTGTTAATGACAGAATTGTGCCAACTCTGAGCAGAATTGATTCTGATTCCCAGATATGCAGGGATGTATCTGCTTTGCAGGTGCAGGCGCAGATGTTTGAAGGCAGCTCCTGCAAATCTGTGGAAGCAGGTAACAGTGGAGACAGGGGAGCCCTGAGTAAGCTGCTGGAACTGTTGTGGAGGTTGCAGCCAGTACTGCATTTCACATCTCTGGCTGCGTCTCCTTTACCAGTCACGCTTGCACTTAGCTAAAATAGCATGGATAAATACATACAGGCTGTACTTCCATCTCTCCCACCAGTGTGCATGCATCCTGAGTCAATGCAGGATGAGTCCCACTAGTGTTTATTGTTTTTACAAGTAATGTTTGGTTTACATGGTGATTTCCCTGCAGAAATAAAGATTTTCCTGTACTTTTGGAAAATACATGGCAAAGTTCATTTTGAATTGGTAAATTTTTCATTGGCCTTTGCATAATTATGATATCTTCATGAATCCAGCTGTACTGAAGCTAGAGACCAAAAGCAGCCCCTGTAGTAGGTCAGAAAAAGGGAGAAAGATTGGCTTATGCGTGGATGTGGTGCCCTTACTCTCTCCTTTTAGCAATATGGATGCCAGCCATGTTGCACCACTGCTCATGCTCCTGGAAACTCATCAATTCCATACTTTGCTCAGCACTTTGGTTTATGAGCTTTTACCTCTCGACACAAGCTCCTCTGTGCCTACAGTAGGTGTGCACAAAAAATACTGTGTTTCAGGTGCCCAGCAGAAAGCTGACAGTAATGTGAGGGAGGGTGGTTAGGTTTGGTTTTGGTTTTTTTGCAGGAGGAGGCACCGTGTGCTTCCTTCCCAACTGCATGTGTGAAGGATAGTAAACATATGGGTTAAAAAAAATCATAATTCAAATATCTATACTGGTACTGATCAGATCTCTGTTTCTGTAGCAATGAGAACCAAAGGTGGCCTTTTAAGGCTCACAGTTCTTCTACCAATTTCCAGTTCTGCTTCAGGCTTCTTAAAGTATTAGAGTGCGTGCTTTAAACCCACAAAACTTACCTTTACCTAATTTTCACCATTCTAACCTAAGTTTCCACGGAAACAGGGTTGAAAAAGCCGCTGGTAGCCAGCAGGCAGCCAGCAGCTGAGAGTGAGAACTCTCCTTTGTCACTTTCCACTACTGGATGCCTGCTGCGTGCCAGTGTGCAAAGCTACCTAGGCTTCTAAAATCTGGATTACTTTCAATTTGAGGGGGAAAAATTAAATTAATCTACTCTTTTCTGTCTTTGGATTGTCACAGTAAATTCCAGGAGGGCAAATGGGCTAATGAGTCCTGATCTGTTCGGTTACATTGAGCCCCACACAATCAAAGCTTTGCCAACCAACTGGGCCTCTCCTTTCATATTTTCCATGTTTTAAAAGCATTCTGTCTCAAATTTTGTGGCTGTGGACATGTACATGCATATTTTGGTACCTTAATTCTTTATGGCCCTGTGTCTATTTATCTACATAATTATGAACCTTTTTTGCATACAGCATAGTAAATGTACAAAATTCCCCTTCTTGTATACTTAGGGAACATTTCTGAATGAACACATTACAAACTGATCCTCGATTAAATATTAGGAGTAGGATGTGAATGGAGATGGCTTTTAACCAGAAGTAGATTATAGCTGCGGGAAGACTAAAGGGTCTATTTGGTCAAGACTCATACAAAACTGAGATAAGCATGCACAACCTGACAAGATCAGATTAGACCCTTCCCCCACAAATGCTCTTCCCATAAATATTTATCTACTTTCTATTATAAATAACCAGGAAATGAAAAAGGATAGATTCCCTTTTTTTAAAATAGCCTAGAAATAGAATTGCAGCTTCAAATGTTTGGGGTAATGATATTTAAAGTATGCAGTAAATTCCAATACTAGTTGCTATATTTTAGATGGGAGTAAAGTACTGAAATTCCTTATGGCAGCTACATAAATCGACAGCTTTTATAAACAAAGAAGAACTTTGTACATATGTGAATTTTTGCCTACCTCTGGGTATCTTGGAATTAAATAGTTTATCACCTGTGAGAGAATAGGTGTTGACAGAGTGAGTACTGCTGTATTTTTGAGCTTGCCAGCGGCAACATTACTGACATTGAAGTTAAGCTTGGCATTTTTTCACCCCATCTCTCCTCCCTCCAGCCCAAGTGAATGCTCACTTCATCAATGAGAAACAAACTGAATTGCCTGCCAGTTGTAACAGAGATCCATGAAATCAAATCTATTCTGCAGATTTGTGCTTCATTCAGGTTGTCGGTCCTTTGACTTCACTTCTTCATGCAGTAATATTAAGGGGTAAAAAACTGAAGCTGTGCATGTGCCACTAATTCAGAAATGCATATTTGTTGGTGATCCACTCATCAGAATCTGAGTGGATTGCCTTCTGCTGTAATGAAAAATAGCTCTTTAGCTTTGAGATTTATATCCTTAAAAATGTACAGAATAAGATTTTTGCATTCATCTTTGAAAGTAACAAGTTTGCACTTTTTAAAACACTTCTGTTTCATATAAGAATAATATTAATACTTTAAAAATCTCAAGATGAAAAATGTAAGTCCTTTTTTCTTTTTTTTAATCTTTTTTTTCCTCTAGCATTTTACGATGGGATAATGAGACAGATGTCTCTCAACTGGAAGGACATTTTGACATTGTTATGTGTGCTGACTGGTAAGTACATAAAAATCATAAAACTCACGTTAGAAAAATAGCTTTGCTGGAGTAATTGTACTGTGCTGCTTGCTGATGGCTAAGCAAAGTCAACAAATGAAGCACAAAGCCACCTTAACCTCAACAAATTAATATTCATCTCCATGTGACAGTTATAAGGTAGTCTTCTATCACACAGTAACTTCTACCACATTATTTCCCAAAGATTGATTTTGAGAAGCATTTCCATTTTCTGGAATTGCCTCTGTTTCATGCTTGACGTATCAGTAAATGGACGACTTAGGCAAATTGCAAATAATTATGGCTCAGTGAGGAACAGTCTGGAGAAAAGGGAGTTTATCAACACAAACAGCTCAATTAGCTTACTTCTTAGGAAAGATCTGACTATTGATATAAGGGGATATATTTTTTGCTCCCTGGAAAATCTTCCAAGGAAAAAGAGATTTTCAAACCATTTTTTCCACCTCCACCACATTCTGTTCCTTAAATCTATTTGACATCAATATCTGGAGGTATAGGCTTTATATTATTTACACAGGCAGATGGTAATTATAAGATAATTTATGGTAAGAAAAATAAGAGTTCAGCACTTAATTTATGAAAAGGTAGATACATGTAGCAATATGGTATCTTGTTTAATAATTTATGCAAATAGATTTGATTATTGACACAACCCTTTTCTGATACTGCATTTGTGGGATTGTGCTGTGCTGTGCTGTATTTGCTGCATGCTAGCTTTAAAAATGGTACATTACTAATTATTTGTGTTATATAAATGTAGACAGTGTGAAAAAAAATAAAGCTGTGCAAATTTTATTTAGGAGAATAGATATTTTTAAACCAATCTGTCTTTCCTTCATGGATATTTGATCTTGACCCATTACATATCCAAACAAAAAAAAACGCTGTCTGTGTTTTGTGGCTCGTAACTGTTGTGAGAGATGAAATTCTGAAAGCAGAGACTTCCTAGAACTGCTCAGTTCAGCAAATTTATGTACCTTACCTAGAAATAGTTAAAGGAAAAGGCAAGGGAAGGGAAGTACAAAGCTGTCTATTGTTTTTTAAAACAATGTTCTTTTAAAATGTCTTCTATTCCTCTAAAGCTTTTGTTTTTCTTTCACATTATGCTATTAAAGCTAACTCTTCTTATTTCACCAAGTTATTGGTTTTGTATAGCTCTGGAGAAAATGTGTTTAGTGATCTTTTGCCTTTTTCTAACACCTATTTGTTCTCAGAATGCAACAGTGCTTTGTTTCCCTTTGCATTTAATTTCAGAAAAGTTCTTTGTTCCCAAAAAGGACAGAGGAGGGTTTCTAACTAATCGCTGATAATGTGCCTCAGAAATGCATCATCTGATTAAAATAAGGAGCTAAACAACACCATATGATTTCAGCAAGTAATTTAGTAAATGCCTTCCTCACCAAATATTAGAATGGATACTCCAGGTTTCATTGCACAGATGAAGTTAATGCTGGACAGGATTAGATCAGATTAAGTATGAAAGTCAGATCAGAGTGCTGGCGGACATGAGCAGGAGGGCAGCAGTCTTCTCGGAGGCTTAGACAAGGCTCACATATGGATGTTCTCCAGATTATGTGGGTGAAGCAAGGTCTTGCCAAGAGATTTAGAGTTAAATTTGTTCTTCACACAAATATCAAAACAACCTGGCTGTGCTGTCTCTTGTATTCTTGATACTCACACCATGTCATCCTATTTGTGCTGGGAGTACAACAGAGTGGTGCGAGACTTAAGTTGTTTTTTTCAGTAATATTCTGGCCTAATACCCTTCCCAGTCTGTTTGGAAGTAGTGTAGTTTCTTTAGGAAACAAAGAATCAGACATGACAGGTAAAATACATAATGCATTTGCAATCCCTGCATTTTGTACATTTATTTTGAAGCACTTAAGATGCAGGTAAGTGTATAAATATTTATAGATTTCTAAAAAATAAATAGAAATGTGCAGGTTAGTTTAAGGAATTTGGATTTATTCACAAATTATTTCTGTTTTCTTATTTTAAGTGCTCACAGATATATGAGCATAGCATCGAGCTTAATAAACATGAAAATCCCTTTATTGTTTGTTTCTTTTAGAAATAATTCTTTTAGCTATGGACACTAGGTTTTATGGTTAATGAAAAGGCTGAGGAAAGAAATGTTCCATGCTTTATCAAACTCAAATCATCTTTTCATTTTCATGTATTTCTCTTCAGCGATATATAATCGGTTTGAGAACTGTTGGCAGGATTTTTGCTGTCTGAATTTTTTGGGCTGCCACTGAAGAGGAAAAAAGAAAATCTCTTTTCTTCTAGCTTCTCAGCTGAAACCTGAAGTATGCAGTGATAAAAAACAGATAGAATAGATTTAATTTAGTTTAACACCATCATATAGTTCATTGTCAGTCAATAAAATCCGAGATTAGAACAGAGAACTAGAAAGCAAAAAATCTGAGTTCAAATATTAGGTACATGGATAAATTTTTATTGAAGTATTTCCAGCAAGGGTGATATTGTCTGATTCTCTGAATAGCTAACCAGTGGTACTGCTTGATCCCATTTACATGAAAACAAGCTCTATTCATAAACATATTCCAAATCCACATGGAGATTCAAGTAAAAATGTACATGATTACAGCAAGCAGCGATATATTTATATTCATATATTTACAGTCAGATTTTCATAAACCTTGTGTGCAGGAGTGGAAAATAAGTTATTTCCCAGAACAAACAGTCTATTAGTTAACAGCTAAATTTAGTAGCTCAACTAGATTATAAAATAAATAAGAGGCAAACTATGAAAGCTAGTCATTATTTAACCATTCAGGATGTTGACAATAAAATAGTTTCATGGTTCAGCAGTTCTGAAATAATTTTTAAAATGTCAACTATTAGATAAAAATAAGTAAAAAAATCAATATGAGACTACACTTGAAAAAAGGATACAGTAAAAAATAATACTGAAATAATGGAACCTTTAAAACATATTCACCCATCTCATATTTTTCAGGGGGCATTTTAAGGCCAAATGAGGGCTCTCAGAATTTTTGATTTTCATCTGACCTACACCTGTGGATGTGAAGCCAGGTGCTGGAACTGTGAGTTTGAATAGACAAGGAAAAATCACAGGTGCCTGGATGGACAGGCCAAACACTAGACTCTCCCAAAGTTTTTGAGGGCCCCAGATTTTATAATTATTTAAATAGTGTACATACTCTTCTTTATTGAGGACAAAAGTTCCAAGATTTTTAGTCCAAAGAGAGAGTAAAGGCCAGTAGGACTGAGACAATAAAAAACTTTATCTTTCACATTATTGTGAAGCAAGTTTTCACAAATAATTTGATGTAGAGGCAAAATAAGTTTTAGAACCCCGCATTGTTTTGGAAATGCGTAACATCCTACTTTATTTACTTAGAATGATTCTATTCTTGAAGTTTGGCACATGCATAAGTATTCACATAACAGAGGCCAGGGGGAGCTATCCCACATTACTTTCACTGCTGAGATTTTTGCTGAAGTCACGGGGAGTTGTGGCCTTGCCAGGAATGTAGACCTGAACTTAAAGTATTCTTTAAATACCTTAAAATATGTCAATTTTGTCTCCGTTAGTTTATTTGACTTATTATTAGGAGATCTTTTTGCAGGAATGGAGTAAGACCTCTGTCTTTCCATTTTAGGCCTGATTTCTGGCACACTTTCAAGTGCATTGGAACCTGATGACACAGAAATAAGAGTCTTTTTAGTTTACGTCACTCATGTAGTTGAAAGTGAACAAAAAAATAAATGGCTTTATACATTAGGCACTACATATGAATGTAATAATATCTGAAGTACACCTGTAAACTCTTTTACCAGTGGCAGAGCATGCAAAAAACCAGAAAGTTCACATCATAGCCTATAAAACATATGTCTCTTGTTGTGAGGCAGAAGATAAAAGGATATTAGCATGTAGCAAACTAAGAATCTACCTGTTTTTCTAAATTTCTTTCATTGTGGCTTACTGCTTCTTCTCTGCAGTTTTGGTATAAAGTTTCATTTTGGTTTTAATTGCAATTTAAAATTTTAATTAAAGAGTAAGAGAGTAGAGAGGTGACAATGTCACCTGCTTGTTCATCCAGATTTCACAGGTTAAGAGCCTTGCCTAAACAAAGGCCGAATCATCAGCTGTGTTCTCACCTTTCTGTTGCTGTGATTTGAAACTTCCTTGCTGACCCAAGAAAAACCTTGCTATTCCTGTCCTGAGCTACATAAACATGAAATATTACTGCTAAAGTAATGGCAGGCTTAAGCCAAATTTGAATTGAGGTGTGAGAACTGTGTGTGAGTGGTTTAGAACAATGCATTATTTAATTTTACTGAGCTGTTCACAGAATTGTTTAGGTTGGAAGGGATCTCTGGAGATCACCAAGTCAAACCTGCCTGCCAAGGCAGGGTCACCTAGAGCAGGTGACACAGGAACTCACATGTTGTGAGCTTTGAAGGATGCTCTCAGGGACATTTTCAGTCTGCTGTGGTAATATTTAGTCATACAATTCCACTGGTAAGAAAAACTGCGTGACTTAATCCCCTTGCGTGGGCCAAATCCTGTGCTGTTCCTGTCTGCAGCACCGATTACCTAATGACTTCTTCAGGATTTTGCTCATTTAAGGCATCCCCTAACTCAGAGGGAGGATAGATATGTTCCCTGGAGTCATTGCATTGCAGTAGCTTTGCTTCCAGTCTTCTCTGCTCCTTCTGGTCAGAGTACATGGCTCACAGAGCAACAGTTTGGAAACCACAGTATGAGAAACTGTTCTCAATTGGAGCAAGTCATGTTCCCAGGAACAGGTCTCTTGGAGGGCAACTGTCTCAGGTTATCTGGCTTTCCTAAGCTAAGATGGATACCTTCTGTGCCACCAAAATATTTATTGGGGTCGGACAGAAAAAACTAAGTTCTCAGACACTCAGCTTTTGGCAAACAAAGGTCTGTAGTTCTCATTGTAAAGGAACAAGATTGGTAGCAGCAATTGTGCCCCTATCTCATTGAAAAAAAAAAAAAGAGAATGGTATTCAGGTCCATGAAAAGGGGATTTTAACACTGCTGAGCTGCCCCAAGATTGTGTTTCCACTACACTGCAATAATAAAAATATTATAAATGCACTTTTCATTCAGAATGTGCTTCTGTTTACATAGGATCCCAGGAAGTCTTAAATGTGTGCATGCTTGCGATGTTTCATGTTGAAAAAATTAATTACTTTTCACTATTCTTTTGGGAGAGGAATCATCTATTCCACTTCTTCTGCAGGTGGTTAACTTCCCAGTGAAGTAGTGTCTTACATCATCTATCTGTATAGGGATCAACATGAGGTGAATGTCATTAAAATACCCCAGAGACAGCAGAGATAATAGATGCTTTTTCAACTAATTAAATTTAGGCACCCATGTTTTCAGTAAAGTTCTTCCAGGAAGATAAATCAAGGCTGAGGGGTTGTCATCGTGCCAATTGCTCAAGTTCAAATTTTCTTGTAAGCCAGGCTATCAGGAAAATTGTTAGCTAGTAATTTATATTCTTGAGAAAAAAATCAGATCATATTTCTGGATTAGATGTTCTTCAACATATATAGGTATGTTGAATGTTCTTCAAGATATATAGCTATCCATTCTACTATATTTACTCAACAGTGTGAGGTTCTGCCAGTTTTTACTAATGAAGTATGGTCACTTGCAAGTTTTGTTTTGTTTGTTCCAGAGTAGCAAAGATTCACAGTTCTTGCATGGCTGCTCGCCTCTATGGCATATGATACAGTATTCTCCTTGGTAGCTGTGGAGTGTCCTTACATTCACACATCTTCTATTCTTGATGAAAGGCCTGTGGTTGGCAGACTACTTTTTTCACTTCAGTGTTTCCATCTATTCTTTATGTTCTTTCAGAATTTCAAAACTGGAAAAAAAAAAATTACCCACATCTCTTCAGAAACAAGTTTGAGAATAAAAGGAAAGGGAATATATTAAAAAATCCATAGAGAATGGACAAAATGCCATGTAATATGAAACTTGAACTTGACACAAGCTGGAAAGCAGTTTTATTACAGAGAAAATGTGGGGGGAAGGAAAAAAAAAGAAGAAAAAAAAATCACATTATCTGTGGCCTGCTTGATAGAGTTTCTTATCTGAATCACCAATATAAATGCAGCCCACGGTAGTAAGGACTGAAAGGCATCAGTTGCTATCAGATGGTTGTTCACTAACCATTGTAAATGCACTCATCCACAGTAACTACATGTCCACAAATATCTAGTCAAGAGTGATTGGCACCCTGGCTGCCACTATTAGTATATACATTAAGGTACTGAGGGGCATGAAGAATGAATTATCCCCTCAAATCATGAGGTAATCACACCAAAATAGGGCTGAGCGTGTTGGCAACATTGCATGGGAAAATTGACTGCTGCTATCCTTGCGGGACCCATGCTGGAGATGAAGGGTTGCACTCTTGAGAGATGACAACTCTGCACAATCTGGGCCATTGTGTTTCAACAGCGTTGGAGAGAGGGAGGAGGTAGGGTCTTGTAAATCTTTACAAGGATAGCTAGAGATAGATAGAGAAATATAGCAAAAATGTATCATAGGTAAGAATTAATGCCAAATCTGTGAAGGTAGAAGGGAAAAAAATACCCTTAATAGTAACACCTGAAATACAATGGAAAACATTTTCAAAAACTCCATCCCCCTTGTATGTACATGTAAAATGCTAGCTTTTTGGGTAGATCCTCATTTCTGATACAGTATTACTTTAATAGCTAGTATGTCTGACTGGTGAATTTCAACTATATAAAGACTTATTTCATGCTGATAATTTAGGTTTTGTTTAGACTGTATTTCCTTTTATGTGTTTTTAAATGTTAAAAGTACCTGAACTGCATAGAAATGTAGACCACAGTTTCTCGTTTACAGCATTGTGTAAACATATGTAATTAGCCTTGTACTTATCTGCATTAGTATCATTAGAATTGAAAACCCATTTTAATCTGGATTCTGTTCTCTTCTCAATGTCAGCCTGTTTCTGGACCGGTACAGAGCTAGCCTTGTTGATGCAATAAAGAGATTACTCCAGCCCAGTGTAAGTATGTTTCTATTTTCTCCTGAACACTGGCTTCAGAATAATTAGTCTGTGCACAATGATTGAGAGAGTAATGGAATGGCAGGATTAATGTCATGTAATACTTTAATACTTATTATGTCCAACTTCAATTGAGTCTTCTAATCTATCAGATTCTTTCCTAATCATAAACTAGGAAACTTCTTATACTTGGCCTTCTGATAAGGAACACAGTGGGTAGTAAAATAAATGAAACCGCTTCAAAGATAGCATCAGATTATTTTTATCAAAGCGTTTCTCAAGTATTTTCCTTTGATAATAATGTCTTCATATTAAAGTAAAATACGATATTGAAAGTTTTTATGTTGGCTTCTGTCATTTTTAATCCCTTCAATTGTAACCTTTGTCATTGTGTATTTATTTGTTATGAAAGAATATTTTTTCCTTTTCATTTATGGTTATATAAAATGAGCAAATTGCTTACATGTATACTGTGGCTTAAAACAATTTCCATGAAGTAAGCCCTGTGTTTACATGTTTTATACCTTAGAAAATAATGAAATTATGTTCTTCATAAAATGATTACAAGTTCTACATGAGTGTCACTCAAGAGATATTTTATCAATTTAAATCTATTGGGCTGTTTAACTCAGAGAGACTTGCAGGCAAGAAAAACTCTGTTCCATGCATATATAAAATATATATATATATATACTCAAATATTTAAAGAAGGGAAGATATCCCAAGAAGAAAAGAAGAAAACATTAAGTAATTGCTCTAAGTAGGATTTTGAAACAGAAATTTTATCATTCATGTTTAACATCCAAATCTTCCAATAAGGTAAACTTCCAATTTGAAAACAAAACACTTCATACTAGCAGTGAATTTCCAAACTGTATTTAAAATTTGTAGTACTTTTGTACTTTTTGTACAAGAGATTTGCTCTGTAAAAGGAATAGAAGATCCAAACGTGCAAAGGCTTAAGAACCCGAGTCATTTTAGTTGTGTAAGTAATCCCATTCTTTGCTTAGAGTGATCAGGTTTCTATTCTTAGTTCTATCATAGACTTTCCTGAGTGACCTAAGGCAAGTTACTTAAGACTGAATTATTTTAATGAGCTGTGGGGCAAGGCTGCCAGGAAGACAGGAAAAATGAAGCCGCCCTGAGGAGAAGGTTACCCAGATATATCTGTCAGTGGCAGTAAGAAGAGGTTAAGCAGCTCCTGCTCAGAGTGATGCATTCTGACTTTCATGAAGTACCAACAGTTGTCAAGCTGCAATAATTTTTGGGACCACAGGTCATCTGGAACACAAAGCAGATTTTTTTTCAGCCCAGATCAATGTCAGCAACTGGTTCTTCAGGTATTCCCATGTGCCATTCTACTGGCTCCATGAAAGGACACTGGGGAAGAAGAGCAAGAGTGAGAGGAAGAGAAGTGTGTAAGAGGTGCTCTGGTAACTGTGGAATTGTTAGGCTGACTTTAAGCCAAACCTGGCCTGACTCTCAACTCCAATCAGCTAATTCAAATTCAAAGAATATGTCTTTATATTTCAGAGCATATGAGCTACACTCCTTTGTGAATGTAGATGGGGTAAAGGGAGAAGGCTTTTTCTTGCCTGTCTTCCTAATTATGTTTGCTTCTGCACATTGTGATCTATAGCATAGTCACTGTCAATAACCATTTTAGGCACAGCAAATGGTTCCTACTTTTTTTCAGCAAAACTAACTTAAGAAATTCATGCTCCATGCAGGAATTTCTGTTGCAGAGTTTTGGATCCCTATCCAAAGGGTATTTTTTAACTAAATTCAGTTGCCTAATCTACTTTATGAATGGCTGTATGGATGGATATCCAGTTATGAAATGGCCTTGCAAATTACTGCAATTTTTAACTAAGAGGACAGCAGACTAATTTATAGGATGTGAGCTGGGAGTACAGACACCTGAAATGAGCTCTTTTGTCCAAAAAGGACGTGTTCAGCAGAGATGCCTTTGAGCATATGTCTTCATGGTTTGAAAGACACAAATAAAAACGTATGCTCATTTGAGATCCCAAAAGATGCCATCACAAGTATGAAATAGTTACCAATTTCACTGGTCTTGTTAACCTATATAAACCTAAGGATAATGTCAGAGGGCACTTTACTAAATGGCACTATAGTTAGCCTTTTAAAGGACAAATGAATCAATAGTGAACTTATTTTCTAGTTGCAATAATTAAGAATAGTTTGTGGGCATTAGTTTATGCCCAAGCTAAGGCATAAACTTCTTTTATAAAATTCACTCTTCTAGAATAATTATTTTGTCTCAAATTTAGAGCTTTCCATTTTGGAAATACTTTGACAAATTGTTAAAATTGACATACCTAAATGCAAGTCATTTTTCAAATATAACTAGGATACAACTAGTTTAGAAGAGTCTAGGGAAAATAGCCAACACTAGCAACAGAAAAAGTGGAATAAACAGAGAATAACAGATATCCTTCCAAAACTCTCTTGAAGGAGAGATTCAGAACACACAGTCCATTCCTACTGTTAATTAAAAATTTATCTGTGGTATTTCCTTTTTCAATAAGAATGATATTTCTGACTATTAGAATCCTTATTACACAGAATGATGTGTTCTGGTTAACTTTTTGTTTGCTTTGAAACCAGACTCTGATCATTCCCTCATCTGGTTCCTCGTACTGTCCCCATGGACAGTTGTGTTGGTGCAGGAAGGAGTCCACAGAGAGAAATGAGTAGCTCACAGATTTACTGAGGGCTGAATTTTCTATCTGAGTTTGTTACAGAGGCAAATGTCGCCTTTAAACCCATTCAAAGAGTTAGGCACAGAAATATTACATTGAACAAATTTCTCTTGAATGGCTGTATCTTATATCTCTCAACCTATTTTACTTGATTTGCCAGCATTAGGAGGTTTTTATATAATTAATATTTACTTTTAATTTCAATCTCAGAATAAGCATTTAGTTTTTTGCATATTTCCCTAATTAAGAACAATTTTTTATCAAGGCTTTGATTCTTCTGTGGCCTATCTATTCAAAATGCCAATGAAGTCAATGGGATGCTATTGAGCTGAGATTAATACCAGCAAACAAGACCACATTTAGTAATTACTGATGAGTAAAGTCATATCCAAAATATGAATGACTGTCCTATTGTCTTACTGTAGCATTTTAGTGACACTTCAAACTATTAGAACTGGTATTTTCCTCTGTGTTTTTTATTTTCACAAATTTACTGGAAGTGTTTTTCCATCTGAGGAAAAGCCATTTTGTATTTTAAATATCATTCTTTAAATATCATCCTAGGAGACACTTTTGAATTAGAATTAAACTTTGAATAGTCCATCAAGAGAAGAATCAGGGGATTGATTCTGTATTATATCCCATATTTATCAGGACACTGATTACTGTACTCCTCTTTCAAATTTAATTGAAAGTAGTCTTCAGAGAATTTGAGAAGGAATGCATGGACTGCTGACTCCAGAGGGGCAAAGGGATGCTGTTGTGCGAGCTCCTCATCAGAGCTGCTGGATCGGTGGCCAGTGTAGGGTCTGTAACCTCCAGCAGTCTCTGTTCATGAGGTTCGGTCACATCTAAAGCTCCAATGTGGGTCATATGGTCAGTAAGCCCTGGATAAGGGACATTTTTCCCATTACAGTGATCATGAAAATAAGGGTCTCCAGAGGAGTCTTGGCCTTCTTATGCCATGAAGGGTTTCTGCAGAACAACATTCTGGGGAGCTGAGATGGCAGCAGGAGGAGCAGGATCCTCAGCTGAAGGTTCCCTTTGCTGCCCACTTCTGTCTGATGACATTAAAGCATGCCAAGGATGTGAGGGAACCAATTGTGAATTTCCTGTGTTTAATGTTTTCCATCCTGAGCTGAGCCTATATTCAGACCTAGCATTTACATAAGCAATTCCAGTGCCTTCGGTGGGAGTTACACCCCTTTGCACCTCTTATTTTGCCACAGAATTAAAGCTACAGCTTCACAAATGAACAGAAGTTGAGTCGGTTTGGATATTGCCCTAAGACTCCTTTGTGCTTTAATTTCCCATGAGAAAGATGAGGGTAACAGCATTTCCCTATCTCACCGAGCTGTTGTGAGAATAAATATAGTGTTGTGGTGTTAATGGTTGGAATCTTTTAAGTGCACATTAGCACCATAGGTACTGACATAGCATTTTTATTGCTGCCTCACTGTGCATTGTCTCGGTGTACGTGTGCGTGTGTGAGACACAGATTTGTTCCCTATTCTCCACACTAAGTGTCTGTGTCAGCATTGTAACTTTCCAGCATTCCTATTGAAATTCTCTGTACTGATCACTCTTCCTGTGGCTTGCAGATTGCATTTTCTCAAGCTAAATGTGCTCCCACAGCATCTAATCCTTTCACAAGTTTTTCAGATCCCCAAAACTGTTTTTTGTCTCTTTGCTTGATTACAGCACCTCACAAATTAATCTTAGCTCTCATTAACATAGAAGTTAAATACAGGAACTTACAGTAAACTTCATGGCTCCCCTCAGTGTGATATGCTGTTGGCTGATATTAACCTTTGTTTACAGCTCTTCAACCACTTTTCATTCCATGTGACAGGACACAGTATTCAGCCAATTAGAATTAATTCTGCAAATAAGACTTCAAGAGATGCTCTATCAAGTAGGTTAGGTTTTGGGCAAGTACTTTCCACGGAGTGTCTAAAATCAGTTCAAGGTACAGTCATTTTTGTTTCCTTAAATACAGAAGGATGAACAAAAAATTAGGTAATGGACCATAAGGTATTGCCTGGGCATCATAAATGGCCTGATCATCTTGCAAGAACAAGAATGAGTATTCAGGAACATTAATTCTTGATTTAAATGCAATTTAGCAATTTAAGGTCAAATTTAGTTGCATTGCTCAGGTAGTTTAAAATACCTTTGAAAAATTAATGATTTGGGCTGATTTGCCTCCTATTTTGCCTTGTTTTATACTGTTGTAATTCCACTGACAGCAAATGAGAGGTACTCTTCTGTGTGTAAGGGAGAAAAAAGAAAATAATTATTTACAGTCTTTGCATGATCATGAGCTAACAAATGGATTTTCCACTGAGTGCATGTTCTGTATCCTTTCTCTGTGTTTTATTTTGGTAATCCACAGACACCCTTATTATATGAAAAGAAGCAGATGTATTGCAGTTGGCAGTTTTCTAAAGAAAATATTTATTTATTACTTTCTAGATTGCATTTGTTTAATCACAGAAATCTTGCAGATTTTGAACAAGTATTTGTGTTACCCTATTTTAGTATTTTAACAAGAGAACAATTGACTTTTCCAGCTTGAACATATTAAAAGCTTAGTCAGGTGTATGCTATATCTGGTTCCCTTCCAGTTTTAAAAATGTATAAATTCTCTTTTTAATGTTCCAGGGAAAAGCAATGGTATTTGCTCCACTCCGAGGGAATACTTTAAACCAGTTTTGCAATCTAGCTGAAAAAGCTGGTTTCTCTATCCAAAGACATGAAAATTATGATGAACACATTTCGAACTTCCACTCCAAGGTTAGTTTTCTGCTTGTGTTAGATAACACTTTAATCCGCATTGCATTTTGAAGAGATCATGGTCCTTTTGGCAGGTAACCTAAATGTTTGATTAAAGTACTCCTTAGGTGTGCTGTTTCTGAACAGCTATTTTTGTATCTGATTATTTTGTGTGGTAGAGCCATCCTTTATCTCTGCACGTCTAGAAGAGTTTTGCAGAAGCATCTCCTGTTTACCCTTTTCATTCACAGAAATCTAATTTATAAGAGTCTTTTCTTGTTGTTGTTAGCTGCCTATAAATATACAGCACACAAGCATTTACATTTTAATAAAAAGCCTGCAACTTTTAAATAGGTTATATACTGAAATGGACTGAAATAAATGGGAGGTGAATGTCTAATTGTATCATATTGTACCGTAAATCCTTATCTCTGGCTGCTTTATGGCTGGGTCAGTTGGCAGCTTCAAACTGCTAAATCTCATACAGAATTTCACAGTTGTGGGGTTGTATGTCAGATCGAGGCGCTACAAGATTTAGGTCAAAAGCACTTATCTGAGTGTGATTTCTAAGCTTGCTTACATAAAACTACTGTTATCAGTCTCCTTTTTATTATTTATAAGTGTGGAGTAATACAAGACATGGAGAGGAAGGCACTTCACAGAAAAAACTTTTTAGGAATTTCTTATTTTCCTGGAGAAGCGCTTATCAAAATCATATTTATTACTTGCAGTTCTGAGATCTTTCTTTCATACCTCAAAGAAATCCACTGTTGTAGGTCCAAGTGACCTTAGACATAACCTCTTGCAATTTTCTAAGAACTGTCCCTGGAAAATACAGATGTTCAAAATTGAGGTGAAATGCCTTTTTTTTTTTCTGTTTAGCCCCACCATATGATAGAAATCAGATTATGCTAAAAAATATGTATGTGATGTTGTAAGGAACACATACATGTTTTAATGTCTAATTTCATATCTAATAAAGACTCCCATTAAGGCTATCTAGACATATGTACATAAAATCACTTAATTTCATTGTTCAGATAGGTTTGAACCAGACCACGTGAAAACCAAGTAAATTTCAGTCATTGTTCATCACATAAAGTGATAAAAATGTAAGGCCCAATGTGATGGATGTTTTATTTGCCTCCACCTGAAAAAGGGCATGATTTTGATTAGGTTGTTTCATGGTGGCAGTTCTCTTTCATTATCCACTGCATCCAAATCAGCTCCGCGGCAAGTGAAATGCAGGAGTAATAGTTGTTATCTTGATCCCAGAGATGGGTCTAAAATGATAGAGTAGCTTATTTTGCTTAGAAAACAAATGTATTCCATCTTCCTCTGGTTATATGTCTGCTACATTCCTTATAGTGGTGGCCAGAGCAAAGACCCGTCTGGAGTAGCTTTAAATTAGAGAGCTCTAGACATGCAGATCATTTTACCGAGGTATTTCTGAGCATGAGCTATGAAACTTAAGATGTACATGTACTTGAAGAGGGTAATGTTCAGCTTCATTAGTTTAAATCCAGTTTGGGAATGTTTTTCTCCAGTGTAATCAAAGCTGTGACAGCATTGCTCCTTCTTCTTCCTTCCTCTGTCTCCTT